>NC_071596.1:6343892-6692642 GCF_024509145.1 Vidua macroura | reverse complement strand
TTTATTTTACTCCCAGGGAGCCTGAAACTTTCTACTGCTGCTTTTTGAAAGCTAGAAAGGGAAACAAAGTTAGAAATTAAAAGATGGAAAGAAAGAAAGAGGGGGACTTAAGTGGGGACTTAAGTGGGGACTTAAGTGGGGACTTAAGTGGGGACTTAAGTGGGGACTTAAGTGGGGACTTAAGTGGGGACTTAAGTGGGGACTTAAGTGGGGACTTAAGTGGGGACTTAAGTGGGGACTTAAGTGGGGACTTAAGTGGGGACTTAAGTGGGGACTTAAGTGGGGACTTAAGTGGCAAAGAGTAAAAAATGAGAAGGGGTACAGTGAAAAAGAAAGAGGGTGAGAGTGAAAAAGAGGACAAAAAAAAGAATAGAGAAAAAAAAAGAAGAGAAGCTGGAGAGAAAAAGAAATAAAGAGTAAAAGCATCAACTAGAGAGAAAAATAAATAGTTAGAAATAGTGAAATAGAGAAACAGAAGAAAATACATACAGGTAAACAGAGAAGCAGAGAGAGAGAGTTAGAAACAGTGAGAAACAGAAACAAAGTTAGGGACAGACAGAAATGACGTGACAGAAAGAAAACTAAGAGAAGAAGCAAAGGAAGAAATACAGTGGGGAAAAAAAAATTACTAAACCACACCAAAAAAACACAGGAGCCAAAGGGGGAGGGGGAGGGAGCGGGGGGCATCATTATTAGGGTTGATTCAACTTTATTGAATGATTTTTTAATTTACACTCCAGCAAAACACATAGAAACGATGTATACGAATGGGAGCGTAGATACAATCCGTACGCTGACTGGTAGAAATCCGACTTACGTACGGAGCCGTATGGGAAATGCGGCGGCGAAAGCAAACACGGAACGATACGGGGCAATAGAAACCGAACGCATATTAACACAATATAACATTTTTTCTATTTACATTACATTTTGTTTGATTGTTAGAGGAAAGACCAAAAAAAAAAAATAGCACACAGAAAACAACAGTCATCCACCGTGACCACCTCCTTCACATTCCACGCAAACTCACCGTCGCTCTCATTTCAACCGCTCCGTTACGCCCCGGCAATCGTTGTTCCTCGGGAACGTGGTCCCCGGGAGCCTCCTAAAAAATCCTCCTGCCTGACGAAAACCCCGGTCCCGGGACGGTCCGCCTCCAAACTTTGGCGATGAACTTCGCCTCGCGGACCGGCCGGGACCGAGGAAAAAAAAACCCAGCCGGGGGGAAAAAAAAAAAAACCCTGGCTGGGGATTTTTTATTCTAAATTTAAAAATGAGCTGAAAAACCTGAAAGGCAAAGGCCATACGCACAAGGTTAGAACCGGTCAACACACACTCACACCTGCAGACACAAGCTCTCACAGACAGACACGGACAATCACGCTCTCTCACACGCTCTTCCGCTTACACGCTGACTGCGACCCTTACTTGAAACGCTATGTTGCCGCTTCGACGCGTCTTCTGACCGCGGCTCTTCGATGTCCGGCGGTAGATTCCGGGATAACGTGTAGGGACCCGGGGACCTGCGAGACGACAGAGACGACGGGAGGCGGTCGACGAGTGACTATCTGACGGCTAGGAGCTGTTCCCGCTCCGGGCCCATAAATTTTGTACCCAAAACCCCCATAGAAGACAGATGAACTGTAAAGTTTTATAACTGCTCTACCTAACTGTGACTACGCGCCTGGGCAGGGCAGCTCCGATCGTAAGTGGCACGACAGAGGCATGTACAACATAAGCCAAGGTAGGTACATACAATATATGCACAATATAAGCCAACATAGGAACATACAGTATAAGTACATACAATATAAACCGACATAGGTACATACGACATAAGTACATACAATATAAGCACATACAGTATAAGCCAACATAGGTAGGTACAACCTAAGCACGTACAATATATGCCGACGTAGATACAATATAAGTGAGGACTTGACGTAACTCTCCGGAAGATTAATTGTTGAGCCCTATACCCTTTGAGAAGGCGCAAGCTACGGAACTACTGCGGTCAGGTGATGAGGGTCTAATATGCTCCCTCTAGAAGTCCAAGAGAATGGCACGGGAAGAGAAGGCGCTACCAAAGGTGAGAAGGAAGATGGATGAGAACGTCTCCTGTACTTCTTCCCGTCTCAAAAAGTAAAAATGTAACGATGCCGGAATAAGCGATATCCAGGAAGGTACACGAGTAAAATATGGCCGATACTGCAGAGAACAATGCCGATAAAGCCTCGAGATGTAACAAAGGCCTATGACGCAGAAATCAATGGACACGGACGACATAACACAGACACGGACGACATAACACAGACACGGACGACATAACACAGACACGGACGACATAACACAGACACGGACGACATAACACAGACACGAGTGAAAACTGCCTGGCAGTTCCACCTTATGGACCCAAGATTGCTAGTCCAAGATGAGTCATAGGCCGATGATGCCAAAGGAAAGAAAGCCCTAGGGCAATAGCATGTGATGATGAAATTTAACTCCTTTCAAGATGTTAGTGCCAAAGGACTTAAGAGGAAGCCTAAGAAGCTCAGTAGGCCTAGACAAGAAAGCGATGACTACGGCGTGACCGTGGCTAGAGCTCCGGACGTGAAGGCGAGCTCCTCGGGTGAAAAGATCCACGACGACATCAAGAGTCAAAGAAGGCCGCCGACGCAAACCTCGCGAGGACGCGAAGACGGATCGGAACTGCCCTGCCCGGCGAAGACTCTGGTGAGGCTGAGGAGAAACCCTCTCCCTCTGCTTCCGAGGGGCCCGTCCCACTATGGGCCTCTCCTCTAAGCTAACATCAAATTGTCTCCTGTGATAGTAAAGGTTTTTCCCCTTCTCCCACCTACTGGCCCCGACACTTAGCTTTTGCAAGACGACCGGACAAAATCCATCATCAGCCAGACGTGGACGGCGACATGTTCTCTACATCCGCTTCGGTGCTGCCGTTTCCAAACTTCAGCTATGCGCCTCCTCACGGTACCTAAGACAAAACAGAAAATGCAACTAGCGCCCTGCAAAAGAGGAATCCCCGGAACTCTGACGCACCGCTGCCCCGGCTCACCTGAAATCTTGATGCGACTCAACAGGCTGCCGGGAGGATACCTACAAAAGGAAAAGGTACAGGCTTAGCGTGCTGCCGCATAACGGTCACCTATGAGTCACCCAGCCTAAATGCCGACTCACCCGCTTGACTCTGTTCCTTCACACGCCTAGGGCAGCAATGACACCTGCAAAGAAACAAAGCAAAAAAAACCACACTGAGATACCGAGAAAAGACCACCACCCTGACCTGACAAGTACGCCCACCTACACCTTAAGCTTGCACCCACCGGCCCTCAGACATCTGGGATCAGAGACATCTCGCGAGAGAACTGCCTGAAATAAAAAAAAAAAAACAAAAGGGATGCTGAGACTTTCACCAGAAACTGAGACCTGTGCGAGAACAACTGCTTCTGTCCACTGCTCACCTGGCACACTTGGCCTTGGCTGCAGCTATCTGCCTGGACTTCCTAATAATAAAGACAAAGAACAGTGCTGTAACATAGTCACCATTTATGCTTCCCCTGCAAATACAAACAGCAACTGACCTTCTCAGGGAAAACCCCCTGACCCAGGAGGGGCGCTCTGCCACAGATCTTAAATGTCTGCATCTGAAAGAAAGTTAGGAGAAAATTCAAACAACTGTAGGATAACTTAACAGGTCCAAGCATCCTGTGTGAATCTAGGAATACCATCTAGAATACAACTACATCCCCCATTCCAAATTGCAGGTCTCCAGGACTTGTGCAATTACACCAGGCTATGCAGCAGGACAGAGCAGCTCCGGGACAAATATGTGCAGACACCCGTGACACAGGACAGGACACGACAAACGAGGGGACGCCACAAGGAGAAAAATCTCTTGGCGAGAAAAATGCCCGCGAGGACAGAGAGATTGCGGAACGAGATGACCTAGGGGAGACGGACGGCTCAGAGCTGATGAGGCTCAAAGAACCCTGCAGGAAGAAGATGCTAAGAAAACGATGTCTTCCGAGAACTGCACAAGCGGATGCCTGAAAAGCCTACGGTAAGAATGAGCTACCTAGCTTGGCGTTCTCACAAGTCCTAAGCCGCTATAATGGATCGTTGGGGTGTGCGGCTGTCGCTACCGCTCAGAACGAGACCTTCAAAGACATCTGACCGGATGCTTCTAAAGACAGATATGACTGCGATGCCTGTCGGGACTCCCGAGTCAAAAGGCCTGTGGCGTTGGGGCCGGGCCGAGGAACGCAAAGATCACAGATGCCAAGATGACCCTCAGACAGCTAAGGTAAAAAAAGACAAGTGACGTGACAGACCCAAACAACACAGAATGCACAAGAGACAAGTGACACGACCCACACCGGAACTGCTCTGCCCTGCGCACCTCAGCGCTGAGATCAAAAGAGACGCTTTCCCTTTAGGTGGCCTAAGGAGACACTTCTTAGACATCCCCATCTCCAAAGCAGACTCAAAAATCCCTTCCGGGCAGTCCCAAGCCAGCACCCCGCTTCCCTCCCCTCAGTGGGTCGTAGCCCTCGACTTATCTTGCACACTTCTGGGCGTGCAAATCCCTGTCGAGTGCAAAAGAAGGCCACCTCCCCGTCTGGGAAGTTCCAGCTGTCACCAGGCTCTTATCTCTTCGTCTGCCAAGACAAAGAAAAGGAAACATCAGTGCACAATCTTAACAGCACACGGGCTAAAACCTGACAATTCTGCTACTCACCTTCTCCTAAGAGAGCCCTGGCGTTCGGGCCGCACGCTTCGGCCGTGCTCCGAGGCCGACGCTGCCGTCACGAGGTACGCCTAGGTTAAGTGGAGACAAGGTGACTGGGCACGGCTGAAACTGGAGTGGACCCCCTCTCCTCCTCCCTACCTCCCCGACTCACCGCAGCTCCTCGGCCGTTCCCGTGAGCTACCTAGACGGGACCTTGAAATACAAGATGTGTGGGCTTCATCACGGGGTCCCGTCATACTTCCGGAGGGCTCACGAGTGCAGGAAACCCGGTCCGTCCGCCACCTGATGACATGGGCTTAGCGTACGCCGAGTGGATGGCCTAAAGCACGCAAATGAGAACGGATGGTTAGAGGTGCACCAGAAACTGAGACCTGTGCGAAAACAACTGCTTCTGTCCACTGCTCACCTGGCACACTTGGCCTTGGCTGCAGCTATCTGCCTGGACTTCCTAATAATAAAGACAAAGAACAGTGCTGTAACATAGTCACCATTTATGCTTCCCCTGCAAACACAAACAGCGACTGACCTTCTCAGGGAAAACCCCTTGACCCGGGATTGGGGGCTCTGCTACAGATTTAATCTGCCTGCATCTGAAAGAAAGGTAGGAGTAATGTCAAACGGCTGCAGGATAACTTAACAGCACCAAACATGTCAATCTACGAATACAATCTAGAGCCCAACTACACCCCGCAGCAGAAATTTCAACTCCTGGGACTTGTCCTGTTACAGGCTATGCAGCAGGGCAGAGCAGTTCCGGGACAAATACGTGCAGACACCCGTGACACAGGACAGAACGTGACAAACGAGGGGACGTGACAGGGAGAGAGAGCTCTTGGTGAGAAGAATGCCGGCGAGCGCCGGGAGAATGCGGAACGAGATGACCTAGGTGAGACGGACCGCTCGGAGCCGATGAGGCTCAGAGAACCCTGCAGGAACAAGATGCTAACAGAATGATTTCTTAAGAGAACTGCAGAGAGGAATGTTTTACGGTCCGAAGGCTCTAGCTAGCTTTGCATTCTTATCAGTCCTAATCGGCTTTAAGGGATCATTGCGGTGTGTGGCTGTTGACACAGCTCAGAGCAAGACCTTAAAAGACATCTGACTGGATGCTTCTAAAGAGAGATGCAATTCAGATGCCTGTCTGACCTCTGGAATCAAGAGTCCTATTGCACTGGTGCCCGTCCAAGGAATGCGGAGATCACGGATGCCAAAAATGAGGCCAGGGTTTCTGATAGGGCCCTCAAAGGGCTAAGGTAAAAAAGCCATGTGACACGAAATACCCAAACACACAGAATGCACAATAGACAAGTGACACAACACACACCAGAACTGCTCTGCCCTGAGCACTGTGATCAAAAAAAACCCTTTCCCTTTAGGTGGCCTAAGTGGATACTTCTTGCACATCCCTGCCACCAAAGCTGATTCAAAAAACGCTCCCAGCGCCTCGCTTTCATCCCCTCTCAAGGTCGTAGCCCTCGACTTATCTCTCGGACATCCGGGGATGAGAATCCACGTCGCGTGCGAACGGAGGCCGCCTCGCCTGCTGGGAATTTTCTTACGATCACCGGGCTGTAGTCCCTTGCTCAACTGCAATCGAGAACACCAAACATCACTGCGTGATCTTAGCTGTACAACGGACAAAACCCAGCAATTCTGCTACTCACCGTTCTCCTCAGAATGCCCGGCTCCTTGGGCCGCACGCTTTGGCCGTGCTCGGAGGCTGACGCCGTCATCGCAGGGTATGCCTGGGTTGAGAAGAGACAAAGTGACTCGGCATTGCTGAAACCTAAGTGGACCCTGGCTCCCTCTCCCTACCTCGGCGACTCACCGCAACTCCTCGGCCCTTGCCAAAGGCTACCCGGATGGGACCTTGAAATACAAAATTTCAAGGCTTCATTACGGCCCTGAAATACTTCCAGAGGACTCACGAGCACAGGAAACCCGGTCCATCGGCTGGTTGGTGACGGGGGCTTGGCATACTCCGAGTGGATTGCCTAAAGCACACAAACAAGAATGGAGGCTTTAGAGTTGCACCAGAAATTGAGACCTGAGTGAGAACACCTGTTTCTGCAACCGGTCACTGCTCACCTTGACTGCAGAGATCCAGATTTAATGCCTAAAAATAAAGACAGAAAACAGTACTGTAACACACAGTCACCATTTATACTTCCACTGCAGAGACAAACGGTGACTGACCTGCTCAGGGGAACCCCCTCTCCAGGGACTGGGGGGGCTCTGCCACAGATTTAATCCACCTGCATCTGAAAGAGAGTTAGGACAAAAGTCAAATGGTTGCAAGATAACTTAACAGCTGCAAACACCTTATGCCAATCTAGGAATACCATCTAGAGTCCAACTACACCCTGCACTGCAAATTTCAAGTCCCCAGAACTTATCCTATTACACCAGGCTATGCAGCAGGGCAGAACAGCTCTGGGACAAATATGTGCAGACACCCGTGACACAGGACGGGACAAACAAGGGGACGCTAAACACAAACAACACGTTATGACACAAACAACACGTTATGATACGAACGGCGTGACACAAGGATGATAACTTCCTGGCAAGAAGAATAATGGCGAGGAGCGAGAGGATGCCAAAAGAGATGACCGATGCTCTGGCAGTGGTGGATGGAGGAGGCTCTAAGGAGCAGAAGAGCTCCTGGAGAAGACTGGAACAGAGTGACCCGTTAAAAGAACTGTTGGTCACAATGATCAGGATGGCTGTGAGACAATGCTACGTTTAGAATGCTTTCCATATCCACACAATCTGGTAAGCCCCAGGATGTTACAGCTCGTGGCTGGAAAGGATGGATGGTGATACGGCCGGGAAGGAGGCCTCAAAAGACGTCCGACTCGATGCTTCGGAGATGCGACCGAGAGAGATGGCCGAGCCCGCCGGTAAAAGAACGAACGATATTGGCGTCGTGCCGAGAAGTGCGAGCGTTCGAGAACCCAGAGATGCTGGCTGATGCTTGTGTTAAGGCCCTTGAGGGGAAAAGGCAGGGATATCTGATCCAAGGGACCCCAAAGACACACCAGGTAACACGGTACATGGGACAACACAACACGGACCGGAACTGTTCTGCACTGCACACCCTACAGCTGCAATCAAAAGTAGAGCCTCTCCCTTTAGCTGTCCTAAGAGGCCCCTTAGAAGATATCCCTTTATCCTCTGCTAG
Organism: Vidua macroura; assembly: GCF_024509145.1. NCBI lineage: Eukaryota > Metazoa > Chordata > Aves > Passeriformes > Viduidae > Vidua > Vidua macroura. The sequence goes on along the minus strand of NC_071596.1, from coordinate 6,684,690 downwards.
TTTTCAAATCTATCCCAGGAATTTCCAATCCACTACTCCCATCTCCAGGCTGTGGCCCCGACTTATCTTTTGGGTGATGGGTGATGTGAATCCAGGTTGGACCTGAAATGAGTCTACCTCGGAGGGCCATGTGATCGCCTGTTAGCCTCTTAGTCGGTTACAATAAAGAACAGCAAAATCAATGCATGAGTTTAGTGTTACGTGGGCCAAATCCCAGCAAGTCAGCTACTTATCCTCTTCTGAGCGTGCCTGGGTCCTCAAGTCTCCAGCTTCATCCTGAGTCCAAGGCTATGGCTGTTATTATGAGTGGCACCTGGATTAGAGAGAGGCAAAGTTACATGGCATTTCTGTGAGTGCAGTGGATGAGCTCGTGTGCTGTACGACACACGAATGCCTCTGCTATGCTTGTGAAAAGCCTTGGGGGGGGTCCTCAAATAGACACCATTTCTCACCCTGCTACCTTCAAAACCCCCCACAATAACTCCTAACCGGGCACCCTGCTCACTCTCCCTCTCCTAGTCACAATCCTCAACTCATCTGAAGCCTCAATCTCAAACATCATCTTTGACACAGGGCAGATACCTTTTGTGACGCAATGAATCTGCTGAAAAAATGTTGTACTTGACACAACCTGGAGTTGCAGGAAGTTGGACTCCTCCTAAAAAAAAAAAAAAAAAAAAAACAAAACAAAATCATAAATTACAAAACCACCTTACCACCCCTGAATGCAAAACCCAAATCATGAACTTAAATACTCCCTGTATTCAACGTTGTTTTCTTCACAGTCTCTTCAAAGCCTCTGTTGCTTTAGATGCCCAAAAGCACCTGCTGAAAACAACCTGAGATAAGCTGAAAGAGCCTCTTCACCAAAATGAGAGGAGAGCTCTTACCCCAGCAGATTCCAGAGAGGGAATGAAGGCCCCTGGTAAAGGCTGGGGTTAATATACCCCTGATTGGGCCCGCCTCTCGTTCCCACAATGCCTGGGAAAGGAGAGGGGCAAATCCCACCGGGTATAAAAGCCCTCAGAGTGGCTGCAGCTGTTTGGCTCCTCTGACTTGAATTCGAGGGGAGTAAAGGGCTTGCTACAGAAGAAAACTCTCCAGGGAAATGACAGCACTTTCTTTTTTGCTACAACTACTTGGAACAAAAGGGCAGAAAGCTGGTAAGAAATAAACTTTGTTTATTTGAAAATAAAAAAGAAATAAAACTTTGTTTTTAGGCAGCATAGCTAGATAAGTTGGGTAATTTGCTGTTAACTTATATAATTATTCCTCAGTGACTACTAAGTAGTACTCCACTTGTGACTAAGTAGGGTGGAGAAGAATACTAATTATATGAACAGTCTGTCTCCTTGGGACTACTACCTAGGGCTATCTACATTATAAATAAAAATAAGAAAAATAATAGCCTCCCAGGCAGCATAAAGATTAAGTACATGCCAGGCTTGCCCTGCTCTGAGATATTTAGTCCTAGGGTGCAGAAAGAAGTGCCCTGAAAGGTAGTTTTAAACCCTTAAAATGCTGAAAAAGACAGAGCCTCCTTCAAGTGAAGCCTTTAACAGGAGGAAATGGGGCAGTTACCTCCGCTGAAACTGATACAATGGCAAATGAATGTCTTCTGCCCTTTAATTCAATCCCCGAGAATATTGGGAAAAGAGGGGTTTTCCTCACTTTAAATCTCTCCAGTGATGAAGAAAGAGGGATTTTCCCCTCAATCCAAACCCTTAAGAAGGAGGGACAGCTGGGCTTTCCCCTCAATTTAAGCCTTACGACAACACAAAGGGTTACCCTTAATTCAAATGCAGTTACCCTTAATTCAAACCCATAAAAAACATTATCAAGGTTTTCCCCTTCTATTTAATCTGGAAAATAATGGAAAATGGGGATTCCCTGTCAATTAACACCCCTAACAGCATAGAAAAGGCAGGGATTCTTTCCACTGAGACCATTAAAATTGCAGGGAAAGTGGATTCCCTCACGATTTGAACACAAGAAATAATGGAAAAGGAAGCTTTTTCTCTCAATTTAAACTCCTTTTCTCCTACTAAGCCCTCTCTTTTCTGGGACTGCTGTGGAAGGTCTGGGGGTTCTAGGGAAGGGCTGACACAATAAAAGGGGAAAGCTGAAAGCTCTCCCCTGGAACCCCACATGCTGCCTGGCCTGCTCAGGTGCTGACCCTTGGCAAGAGGGCTCTTCCCTTGGCATTTTCTCAAAGGGATGCTCCGTGCCCAGGTGGGTCTGGCTGCTCCCCAGTCCCTGCTGGATGTTCCAACCATAGCTCCTGGAGGAACGCTTGGAATAGCCCTGTTAGGCCCTCTGGACTAGCAGCTCCCTATGCAGGTGTGCCCAGGTAACTCTCTGAAAGCGGCTTGTCACACAGGGGGCTGCGAAACTTTGGAGTGGGGGATGAGGTGAAGAAAGGTCCTGTGGGGAGTTCCCTCCCCCACGCAGCCCTTTGTCTGCCCCTTAAACAATGGGGTGTCAGACTTTGCTTTCCAAGGAAATTAACAGTCTTTCCTCTCTGTGTGCCCCTAGCCAAACAGGAATTGCATCCAAAATTGCAGACAGCGAACGATTTCTCACAGACCACAGATGCCAACACCAAGAACTCTTGCTGCCCTCGGGGTGAAGCACACCACCAGTGAACAGACATCAATACACGGTGAGAGAGAGTTTGGTTTTACAGGGAAAAGGACCAGCGATTGGGTCCAGAGGTCAGTGGCCCCAAATGACATTATGCAACCTCAAGGTCCGAACGGTGCAAGATTTACAAGGGAGCAAAACTGCCCCCACCGAAAATTCGGGCTGCCCTGGCAGTGACAAGAACCTCCTGCAAACTAGCATAAAAATCGGGAGTGGTGGTTTTTGTTTCACAGGGAAAAGGGCTGGGGATCAAGTTCAAGGGGCCTGTGGCTCTGAATAGGCGGTTCCCTCCACAAATCTAAGTAAGGCAGGCTGAGTCCCACACCCAAATTGTCACCACCAAGAATTTCTGCTGCCCTGACAGTCCCAAGGGAACCCTGCAAACTGACATCAGGAACCTGGGCTGGCCACTTTTCTTTCCCAAGGAAAAAGGCTGATCTTTGCTTCTGGGGCCTGTGGCCCTGAAGTGGCCGGACACCTCCAAAAATCCAAACGATCGAAGATGTGTCGCAGACCCAAGCTGCCCCCACCTCAAACCTGTGCTGCCCTGACAGTCCCAAGGGAACCCTACAAACTGACATCAGGAACCTGGGCTGGCCACTTTTCTTTCCCAGGGAAAAGGACCAGTCTTTGTCTCCAGGGGCCTGTGGCCCTGAAGTGGCCAGACACCTCTAAAAATCCAAACGATCGAAGATGTGTCGCAGACCCAAGCTGCCCCCAGCTCAAACCTCTGCTGCCCTGACAGTCCTAAGGGAACCCTACAAACTGACATCAGGAACCTGGGCTGGCCACTTTTCTTTCCCAGGGAAAAGGACCAGTCTTTGTTTCCAGGAGCCTGTGGCCCTGAGTGGCCGGACACCTCTAAAAATCCAAATGATCGAAGATGTGTCGCAGACCCAAGCTGCCCCCACCTCAAACCTGTGCTGCCCTGACAGTCCCAAGGGAACCCTACAAACTGACATCAGGAACCTGGGCTGGCCACTTTTCTTTCCCAGGGAAAAGAACTGGTCTTTGTCTCCAGAGGCCTGTGGCCCTGGAGCGGCCAGACACCTCCAAAAATCCAAACGATCGAAGATGTGTCGCAGACCTAAGCTGCCCCCAGCTCAAACCTGAGCTGCCCTGACAGTCCTAAGGGAACCCTACAAACTGACATCAGGAACCTGGGCTGGCCACTTTTCTTTCCCAGGGAAAAGCACCAGTCTTTGTCTCCAGGGGCCTGTGGCCCTGAAGTGGCCAGACACATCCAAAAATCCAAACGATCGAAGATGTGTCGCAGACCCAAGCTGCCCCCACCTCAAACCTGTGCTGCCCTGACAGTCCCAAGGGAACCCTACAAACTGACATCAGGAACCTGGGCTGGCCACTTTTCTTTCCCAAGGAAAAAGGCTGATCCTTACCTCCAGGGGCCTGTGGCCCTGAAGTGGCCGGACACCTCCAAAAATCCAAACGATCGAGGATGTGTCACAGACCCAAGCTGCCCCCACCTCAAACCTGTGCTGCCCTGACAGTCCCAAGGGAACCCTACAAACTGACATCAGGAACCTGGGCTGGCCACTTTTCTTTCCCAAGGAAAAAGGCTGATCTTTGCCTCCAGGGGCCTGTGGCCCTGAGTGGCCGGACACCTCCAAAAATCCAAACGATCGAAGATGTGTCGCAGACCCAAGCTGCCCCCACCTCAAACCTGTGCTGCCCTGACAGTCCCAAGGGAACCGTACAAACTGACATCAGGAACCTGGGCTGGCCACTTTTCTTTCCCAGGGAAAAAGGCTGATCCTTACCTCCAGGGGCCTGTGGCCCTGAAGTGGCCGGACACCTCCAAAAATACAAACGATCGAGGATGTGTCACAGACCCATGCTGGCCCAGCTCAAACCTGTGCTGCCCTGACAGTCCCAAGGGAACCCTACAAAGTGACATCAGGAACCTGGGCTGGCCACTTTTCTTTCCCAAGGAAAAAGGCTGATCTTTGCCTCCAGGGGCCTGCGGCCCTGAGTGGCCGGACACCTCCAAAAATCCAAACGATCGAAGATGTGTCGCAGACCCAAGCTGCCCCCACCTCAAACCTGTGCTGCCCTGACAGTCCCAAGGGAACCCTACAAACTGACATCAGGAACCTGGGCTGGCCACTTTTCTTTCCCAAGGAAAAAGGCTGATCTTTGCCTCCAGGGGCCTGTGGCCCTGAGTGGCCGGACACCTCCAAAAATCCAAACGATCGAAGATGTGTCGCAGACCCAAGCTGCCCCCAGCTCAAACCTCTGCTGCCCTGACAGTCCCAAGGGAACCCTACAAACTGACATCAGGAACCTGGGCTGGCCACTTTTCTTTCCCAGGGAAAAAGGCTGATCCTTACCTCCAGGGGCCTGCGGCCCTGAGTGGCCGGACACCTCCAAAAATCCAAACGATCGAAGATGTGTCGCAGACCCAAGCTGCCCCCACCTCAAACCTGTGCTGCCCTGACAGTCCCAAGGGAACCCTACAAACTGACATCAGGAACCTGGGCTGGCCACTTTTCTTTCCCAAGGAAAAAGGACCGGTCTTTGTCTCCAGGGGCCTGTGACATGTAGTGGCCCGACACCTCCAAAAATCCAAACGATCGAAGATGTGTCGCAGACCCAAGCTGCCCCCACCTCAAACCTGTGCTGCCCTGACAGTCCCAAGGGAACCCTACAAACTGACATCAGGAACCTGGGCTGGCCACTTTTCTTTCCCAAGGAAAAAGGCTGATCTTTGCCTCCAGGGGCCTGTGGCCCTGAAGTGGCCGGACACCTCCAAAAATCCAAACGATCGAAGATGTGTCGCAGACCCAAGCTGCCCCCACCTCAAACCTGTGCTGCCCTGACAGTCCCAAGGGAACCCTACAAACTGACATCAGGAACATGGGCTGGCCACTTTTCTCTCCCAAGGAAAAAGGCTGATCTTTGCCTCCAGGGGCCTGTGGCCCTGAGTGGCCGGACACCTCCAAAAATCCAAACGATCGAAGATGTGTCGCAGACCCAAGCTGCCCCCACCTCAAACCTGTGCTGCCCTGACAGTCCCAAAGGAACCCTACAAACTGACATCAGGAACCTGGGCTGGCCACTTTTCTTTCCCAAGGAAAAAGGCTGATCTTTGCCTCCAGGGGCCTGTGGCCCTGAAGTGGCCGGACACCTCCAAAAATCCAAACGATCGAAGATGTGTCGCAGACCCAAGCTGCCCCCAGCTCAAACCTGTGCTGCCCTGACAGTCCCAAGGGAACCCTACAAACTGACATCAGGAACCTGGGCTGGCCACTTTTCTTTCCCAGGAAAAAGGCTGATCCTTACCTCCAGGGGCCTGTGGCCCTGAAGTGGCCGGACACCTCCAAAAATCCAAACGATCGAGGATGTGTCGCAGACCCAAGCTGCCCCCGGCTCAAACCTGTGCTGCCCTGACAGTCCCAAAGGAACCCTACAAACTGACATCAGGAACCTGGGCTGGCCACTTTTCTTTCCCAAGGAAAAAGGCTGATCTTTGCCTCCAGGGGCCTGTGGCCCTGAGTGGCCGGACACCTCCAAAAATCCAAACGATCGAAGATGTGTTGCAGACCCAAGCTGCCCCCACCTCAAACCTGTGCTGCCCTGACAGTCCCAAGGGAACCCTACAAACTGACATCAGGAACCTGGGCTGGCCACTTTTCTTTCCCAGGGAAAAGGACCAGTCTTTGTCTCCAGGGGCCTGTGGCCCTGAAGTGGCCGGACACCTCCAAAAATCCAAATGATCGAAGATGTGTCGCAGACCCAAGCTGCCCCCACCTCAAACCTGTGCTGCCCTGACAGTCCCAAGGGAACCCTACAAACTGACATCAGGAACCTGGGCTGGCCACTTTTCTTTCCCAGGGAAAAGGACCAGTCTTTGTCTCCAGGGGCCTGTGGCCCTGAAGTGGCCGGACACCTCTAAAAATCCAAATGATCGAAGATGTGTCGCAGACCCAAGCTGCCCCCACCTCAAACCTGTGCTGCCCTGACAGTCCCAAGGGAACCCTACAAACTGACATCAGGAACCTGGGCTGGCCGCTTTTCTTTCCCAGGGAAAAAGGCTAATCTTTGCCTCCAGGGGCCTGTGGCCCTGAAGTGGCCGGACACCTCCAAAAATCCAAACGATCGAAGATGTGTCGCAGACCCAAGCTGCCCCCACCTCAAACCTGTGCTGCCCTGACAGTCCCAAGGGAACCCTACAAACTGACATCAGGAACCTGGGCTGGCCACTTTTCTTTCCCAGGGGAAAGCACCAGTCTTTGTCTCCAGGGGCCTGTGGCCCTGAAGTGGCCGGACACCTCCAAAAATCCAAACGATCGAAGATGTGTCGCAGACCCAAGCTGCCGCCAGCTCAAACCTGAGCTGCCCTGACAGTCCTAAGGGAACCCTACAAACTGACATCAGGAACCTGGGCTGGCCACTTTTCTTTCCCAGGGAAAAGAACTGGTCTTTGTCTCCAGAGGCCTGTGGCCCTGGAGCGGCCAGACACCTCCAAAAATCCAAACGATCGAAGATGTGTCGCAGACCTAAGCTGCCCCCAGCTCAAATCTGAGCTGCCCTGACAGTCCTAAGGGAACCCTACAAACTGACATCAGGAACCTGGGCTGGCCACTTTTCTTTCCCAGGGAAAAGCACCAGTCTTTGTGTCCAGGGGCCTGTGGCCCTGAAGTGGCCAGACACATCCAAAAATCCAAACGATCGAAGATGTGTCGCAGACCCAAGCTGCCCCCAGCTCAAACCTGTGCTGCCCTGACAGTCCCAAGGGAACCCTACAAACTGACATCAGGAACCTGGGCTGGCCACTTTTCTTTCCCAAGGAAAAAGGCTGATCTTTGCCTCCAGGGGCCTGTGGCCCTGAGTGGCCGGACACCTCCAAAAATCCAAACGATCGAAGATGTGTCGCAGAACCAAGCTGCCCCCACCTCAAACCTGTGCTGCCCTGACAGTCCCAAAGGAACCCTACAAACTGACATCAGGAACCTGGGCTGGCCACTTTTCTTTCCCAGGGAAAAAGGCTGATCTTTGCCTCCAGGGGCCTGTGGCCCTGAAGTGGCCGGACACCTCCAAAAATCCAAACGATCGAAGATGTGTCGCAGACCCAAGCTGCCCCCACCTCAAACCTGTGCTGCCCTGACAGTCCCAAGGGAACCCTGCAAACTGACATCAGGAACCTGGGCTGGCCACTTTTCTTTCCCAAGGAAAAAGGCTGATCTTTGCCTCCAGGGGCCTGTGGCCCTGAGTGGCCGGACACCTCCAAAAATCCAAACGATCGAAGATGTGTCGCAGAACCAAGCTGCCCCCACCTCAAACCTGTGCTGCCCTGACAGTCCCAAAGGAACCCTACAAACTGACATCAGGAACCTGGGCTGGCCACTTTTCTTTCCCAGGGAAAAAGGCTGATCTTTGCCTCCAGGGGCCTGTGGCCCTGAAGTGGCCGGACACCTCCAAAAATCCAAACGATCGAAGATGTGTCGCAGACCCAAGCTGCCCCCACCTCAAACCTGTGCTGCCCTGACAGTCCCAAGGGAACCCTGCAAACTGACATCAGGAACCTGGGCTGGCCACTTTTCTTTCCCAGGGAAAAGGACCAGTCTTTGTCTCCAGGGGCCTGTGGCCCTGAAGTGGCCGGACACCTCCAAAAATCCAAACGATCGAGGATGTGTCGCAGACCCAAGCTGCCCCCACCTCAAACCTGTGCTGCCCTGACAGTCCCAAGGGAACCCTACAAACTGACATCAGGAACCTCGGCTGGCCACTTTTCTTTCTCAAGGAAAAAGCCTGATCTTTGCCTCCAGGAGCCTGTGGCCCTGAAGTGGCCGGACACCTCCAAAAATCCAAACGATCGAAGATGTGTCGCAGACCCAAGCTGCCCCCACCTCAAACCTGTGCTGCCCTGACAGTCCCAAGGGAACCCTACAAACTGACATCAGGAACCTGGGCTGGCCACTTTTCTTTCCCAGGGAAAAGAACTGGTCTTTGTCTCCAGGGGCCTGTGGCCCTGAAGTGGCCAGACACCTCCAAAAATCCAAACGATCGAAGATGTGTCGCAGACCCAAGCTGCCCCCAGCTCAAACCTGAGCTGCCCTGACAGTCCTAAGGGAACCCTACAAACTGACATCAGGAACCTGGGCTGGCCACTTTTCTTTCCCAGGGAAAAGGACCAGTCTTTGTCTCCAGGGGCCTGTGGCCCTGAAGTGGCCAGACACCTCTAAAAATCCAAACGATCGAAGATGTGTCGCAGACCCAAGCTGCCCCCAGCTCAAACCTGTGCTGCCCTGACAGTCCTAAGGGAACCCTACAAACTGACATCAGGAACCTGGGCTGGCCACTTTTCTTTCCCAGGGAAAAGGACCAGTCTTTGTTTCCAGGGGCCTGTGGCCCTGAGTGGCCGGACACCTCTAAAAATCCAAATGATCGAAGATGTGTCGCAGACCCAAGCTGCCCCCACCTCAAACCTGTGCTGCCCTGACAGTCCCAAGGGAACCCTACAAACTGACATCAGGAACCTGGGCTGGCCACTTTTATTTCCCAGGGAAAAGGACCAGTCTTTGTCTCCAGGGGCCTGTGGCCCTGAAGTGGCCGGACACCTCCAAAATCCAAACGATCGAAGATGTGTCGCAGACCCAAGTTGCCCCCAGCTCAAACCTGTGCTGCCCTGACAGTCCCAAGGGAACCCTGCAAACTGACATCAGGAACCTGGGCTGGCCACTTTTCTTTCCCAGGGAAAAGAACTGGTCTTTGTCTCCAGAGGCCTGTGGCCCTGGAGCGGCCAGACACCTCCAAAAATCCAAACGATCGAAGATGTGTCGCAGACCTAAGCTGCCCCCAGCTCAAACCTGAGCTGCCCTGACAGTCCTAAGGGAACCCTACAAACTGACATCAGGAACCTGGGCTGGCCACTTTTCTTTCCCAGGGAAAAGCACCAGTCTTTGTCTCCAGGGGCCTGTGGCCCTGAAGTGGCCGGACACCTCCAAAAATCCAAACGATCGAGGATGTGTCGCAGACCCAAGCTGCCCCCACCTCAAACCTGTGCTGCCCTGACAGTCCCAAGGGAACCCTACAAACTGACATCAGGAACCTGGGCTGGCCACTTTTCTTTCCCAAGGAAAAAGGCTGATCTTTGCCTCCAGGGGCCTGTGGCCCTGACTGGCCGGACACCTCCAAAAATCCAAACGATCGAAGATGTGTCGCAGACCCAAGCTGCCCCCACCTCAAACCTGTGCTGCCCTGACAGTCCCAAGGGAACCCTACAAACTGACATCAGGAACCTGGGCTGGCCACTTTTCTTTCCCAGGGAAAAGGACCAGTCTTTGTCTCCAGGGGCCTGTGGCCCTGAAGTGGCCGGACACCTCCAAAAATCCAAACGATCGAGGATGTGTCGCAGACCCAAGCTGCCCCCACCTCAAACCTGTGCTGCCCTGACAGTCCCAAGGGAACCCTACAAACTGACATCAGGAACCTGGGCTGGCCACTTTTCTTTCCCAGGGAAAAGGACCAGTCTTTGTCTCCAGGGGCCTGTGGCCCTGAAGTGGCCGGACACCTCCAAAAATCCAAACGATCGAAGATGTGTCGCAGACCCAAGCTGCCCCCACCTCAAACCTGTGCTGCCCTGACAGTCCCAAGGGAACCCTACAAACTGACATCAGGAACCTGGGCTGGCCACTTTTCTTTCCCAGGGAAAAGGACCTATCTTTGTCTCCAGGGGCCTGTGGCCCTGAAGTGGCCGGACACCTCCAAAAATCCAAACGCTCGAGGATGTGTCGCAGACCCAAGCTGCCCCCAGCTCAAACCTGTGCTGCCCTGACAGTCCCAAGGGAACCCTACAAACTGACATCAGGAACCTCGGCTGGCCACTTTTCTTTCTCAAGGAAAAAGCCTGATCTTTGCCTCCAGGAGCCTGTGGCCCTGAAGTGGCCGGACACCTCCAAAAATCCAAACGATCGAAGATGTGTCGCAGACCCAAGCTGCCCCCAGCTCAAACCTGAGCTGCCCTGACAGTCCTAAGGGAACCCTACAAACTGACATCAGGAACCTGGGCTGGCCACTTTTCTTTCCCAGGGAAAAGGACCAGTCTTTGTTTCCAGGGGCCTGTGGCCCTGAGTGGCCGGACACCTCTAAAAATCCAAATGATCGAAGATGTGTCGCAGACCCAAGCTGCCCCCACTTCAAACCTGTGCTGCCCTGACAGTCCCAAAGGAACCCTACAAACTGACATCAGGAACCTGGGCTGGCCACTTTTCTTTCCCAGGGAAAAAGGCTGATCTTTGCCTCCAGGGGCCTGTGGCCCTGAAGTGGCCGGACACCTCCAAAATCCAAACGATCGAAGATGTGTCGCAGACCCAAGTTGCCCCCAGCTCAAACCTGTGCTGCCCTGACAGTCCCAAGGGAACCCTGCAAACTGACATCAGGAACCTGGGCTGGCCACTTTTCTTTCCCAGGGAAAAGAACTGGTCTTTGTCTCCAGAGGCCTGTGGCCCTGGAGCGGCCAGACACCTCCAAAAATCCAAACGATCGAAGATGTGTCGCAGACCTAAGCTGCCCCCAGCTCAAACCTGAGCTGCCCTGACAGTCCTAAGGGAACCCTACAAACTGACATCAGGAACCTGGGCTGGCCACTTTTCTTTCCCAGGGAAAAGCACCAGTCTTTGTCTCCAGGGGCCTGTGGCCCTGAAGTGGCCGGACACCTCCAAAAATCCAAACGATCGAGGATGTGTCGCAGACCCAAGCTGCCCCCACCTCAAACCTGTGCTGCCCTGACAGTCCCAAGGGAACCCTACAAACTGACATCAGGAACCTGGGCTGGCCACTTTTCTTTCCCAAGGAAAAAGGCTGATCTTTGCCTCCAGGGGCCTGTGGCCCTGACTGGAGGGACACCTCCAAAAATCCAAACGATCGAAGATGTGTCGCAGACCCAAGCTGCCCCCACCTCAAACCTGTGCTGCCCTGACAGTCCCAAGGGAACCCTACAAACTGACATCAGGAACCTGGGCTGGCCACTTTTCTTTCCCAGGGAAAAGGACCAGTCTTTGTCTCCAGGGGCCTGTGGCCCTGAAGTGGCCGGACACCTCCAAAAATCCAAACGATCGAGGATGTGTCGCAGACCCAAGCTGCCCCCACCTCAAACCTGAGCTGCCCTGACAGTCCCAAGGGAACCCTACAAACTGACATCAGAAACCTCGGCTGGCCACTTTTCTTTCTCAAGGAAAAAGCCTGATCTTTGCCTCCAGGAGCCTGTGGCCCTGAAGTGGCCAGACACCTCCAAAAATCCAAACGATCGAAGATGTGTCGCAGACCCAAGCTGCCCCCACCTCAAACCTGTGCTGCCCTGACAGTCCCAAGGGAACCCTACAAACTGACATCAGGAACCTGGGCTGGCCACTTTTCTTTCCCAGGGAAAAGGACCTATCTTTGTCTCCAGGGGCCTGTGGCCCTGAAGTGGCCGGACACCTCCAAAAATCCAAACGATCGAGGATGTGTCGCAGACCCAAGCTGCCCCCACCTCAAACCTGTGCTGCCCTGACAGTCCCAAGGGAACCCTACAAACTGACATCAGGAACCTCGGCTGGCCACTTTTCTTTCTCAAGGAAAAAGCCTGATCTTTGCCTCCAGGAGCCTGTGGCCCTGAAGTGGCCGGACACCTCCAAAAATCCAAACGATCGAAGATGTGTCGCAGACCCAAGCTGCCCCCACCTCAAACCTGTGCTGCCCTGACAGTCCCAAGGGAACCCTACAAACTGACATCAGGAACCTGGGCTGGCCACTTTTCTTTCCCAGGGAAAAGAACTGGTCTTTGTCTCCAGGGGCCTGTGGCCCTGAAGTGGCCGGACACCTCCAAAAATCCAAACGATCGAAGATGTGTCGCAGACCCAAGCTGCCCCCACCTCAAACCTGTGCTGCCCTGACAGTCCCAAGGGAACCCTACAAACTGACATCAGGAACATGGGCTGGCCACTTTTCTCTCCCAAGGAAAAAGGCTGATCTTTGCCTCCAGGGGCCTGTGGCCCTGAGTGGCCGGACACCTCCAAAAATCCAAACGATCGAAGATGTGTCGCAGACCCAAGCTGCCCCCACCTCAAACCTGTGCTGCCCTGACAGTCCCAAAGGAACCCTACAAACTGACATCAGGAACCTGGGCTGGCCACTTTTCTTTCCCAAGGAAAAAGGCTGATCTTTGCCTCCAGGGGCCTGCGGCCCTGAAGTGGCCGGACACCTCCAAAAATCCAAACGATCGAAGATGTGTCGCAGACCCAAGCTGCCCCCAGCTCAAACCTGTGCTGCCCTGACAGTCCCAAGGGAACCCTACAAACTGACATCAGGAACCTGGGCTGGCCACTTTTCTTTCCCAGGAAAAAGGCTGATCCTTACCTCCAGGGGCCTGTGGCCCTGAAGTGGCCGGACACCTCCAAAAATCCAAACGATCGAGGATGTGTCGCAGACCCAAGCTGCCCCCGGCTCAAACCTGTGCTGCCCTGACAGTCCCAAGGGAACCCTACAAACTGACATCAGGAACCTGGGCTGGCCACTTTTCTTTCCCAAGGAAAAAGGCTGATCTTTGCCTCCAGGGGCCTGTGGCCCTGAGTGGCCGGACACCTCCAAAAATCCAAACGATCGAAGATGTGTTGCAGACCCAAGCTGCCCCCACCTCAAACCTGTGCTGCCCTGACAGTCCCAAGGGAACCCTACAAACTGACATCAGGAACCTGGGCTGGCCACTTTTCTTTCCCAGGGAAAAGGACCGGTCTTTGTCTCCAGGGGCCTGTGGCCCTGAAGTGGCCGGACACCTCCAAAAATCCAAATGATCGAAGATGTGTCGCAGACCCAAGCTGCCCCCACCTCAAACCTGTGCTGCCCTGACAGTCCCAAGGGAACCCTACAAACTGACATCAGGAACCTGGGCTGGCCACTTTTCTTTCCCAAGGAAAAAGGCTGATCTTTGCCTCCAGGGGCCTGTGGCCCTGACTGGCCGGACACCTCCAAAAATCCAAACGATCGAAGATGTGTCGCAGACCCAAGCTGCCCCCACCTCAAACCTGTGCTGCCCTGACAGTCCCAAGGGAACCCTACAAACTGACATCAGGAACCTGGGCTGGCCACTTTTCTTTCCCAGGGAAAAGGACCAGTCTTTGTCTCCAGGGGCCTGTGGCCCTGAAGTGGCCGGACACCTCCAAAAATCCAAATGATCGAAGATGTGTCGCAGACCCAAGCTGCCCCCACCTCAAACCTGTGCTGCCCTGACAGTCCCAAGGGAACCCTACAAACTGACATCAGGAACCTGGGCTGGCCGCTTTTCTTTCCCAGGGAAAAAGGCTAATCTTTACCTCCAGGGGCCTGTGGCCCTGAAGTGGCCGGACACCTCCAAAAATCCAAACGATCGAAGATGTGTCGCAGACCCAAGCTGCCCCCACCTCAAACCTGTGCTGCCCTGACAGTCCCAAGGGAACCCTACAAACTGACATCAGGAACCTGGGCTGGCCACTTTTCTTTCCCAGGGGAAAGCACCAGTCTTTGTCTCCAGGGGCCTGTGGCCCTGAAGTGGCCGGACACCTCCAAAAATCCAAACGATCGAGGATGTGTCGCAGACCCAAGCTGCCCCCACCTCAAACCTGTGCTGCCCTGACAGTCCCAAGGGAACCCTACAAACTGACATCAGGAACCTCGGCTGGCCACTTTTCTTTCTCAAGGAAAAAGCCTGATCTTTGCCTCCAGGAGCCTGTGGCCCTGAAGTGGCCGGACACCTCCAAAAATCCAAACGATCGAAGATGTGTCGCAGACCCAAGCTGCCCCCACCTCAAACCTGTGCTGCCCTGACAGTCCCAAGGGAACCCTACAAACTGACATCAGGAACCTGGGCTGGCCACTTTTCTTTCCCAGGGAAAAGAACTGGTCTTTGTCTCCAGGGGCCTGTGGCCCTGAAGTGGCCAGACACCTCCAAAAATCCAAACGATCGAAGATGTGTCGCAGACCCAAGCTGCCCCCAGCTCAAACCTCTGCTGCCCTGACAGTCCTAAGGGAACCCTACAAACTGACATCAGGAACCTGGGCTGGCCACTTTTCTTTCCCAGGGAAAAGGACCAGTCTTTGTTTCCAGGGGCCTGTGGCCCTGAGTGGCCGGACACCTCCAAAAATCCAAATGATCGAAGATGTGTCGCAGACCCAAGCTGCCCCCACCTCAAACCTGTGCTGCCCTGACAGTCCCAAGGGAACCCTACAAACTGACATCAGGAACCTGGGCTGGCCACTTTTCTTTCCCAGGGAAAAGGACCAGTCTTTGTCTCCAGGGGCCTGTGGCCCTGAAGTGGCCGGACACCTCCAAAATCCAAACGATCGAAGATGTGTCGCAGACCCAAGTTGCCCCCAGCTCAAACCTGTGCTGCCCTGACAGTCCCAAGGGAACCCTGCAAACTGACATCAGGAACCTGGGCTGGCCACTTTTCTTTCCCAGGGAAAAGAACTGGTCTTTGTCTCCAGAGGCCTGTGGCCCTGGAGCGGCCAGACACCTCCAAAAATCCAAACGATCGAAGATGTGTCGCAGACCTAAGCTGCCCCCAGCTCAAACCTGAGCTGCCCTGACAGTCCTAAGGGAACCCTACAAACTGACATCAGGAACCTGGGCTGGCCACTTTTCTTTCCCAGGGAAAAGCACCAGTCTTTGTCTCCAGGGGCCTGTGGCCCTGAAGTGGCCGGACACCTCCAAAAATCCAAACGATCGAGGATGTGTCGCAGACCCAAGCTGCCCCCACCTCAAACCTGTGCTGCCCTGACAGTCCCAAGGGAACCCTACAAACTGACATCAGGAACCTGGGCTGGCCACTTTTCTTTCCCAAGGAAAAAGGCTGATCTTTGCCTCCAGGGGCCTGTGGCCCTGACTGGAGGGACACCTCCAAAAATCCAAACGATCGAAGATGTGTCGCAGACCCAAGCTGCCCCCACCTCAAACCTGTGCTGCCCTGACAGTCCCAAGGGAACCCTACAAACTGACATCAGGAACCTGGGCTGGCCACTTTTCTTTCCCAGGGAAAAGGACCAGTCTTTGTCTCCAGGGGCCTGTGGCCCTGAAGTGGCCGGACACCTCCAAAAATCCAAACGATCGAGGATGTGTCGCAGACCCAAGCTGCCCCCACCTCAAACCTGAGCTGCCCTGACAGTCCCAAGGGAACCCTACAAACTGACATCAGAAACCTCGGCTGGCCACTTTTCTTTCTCAAGGAAAAAGCCTGATCTTTGCCTCCAGGAGCCTGTGGCCCTGAAGTGGCCAGACACCTCCAAAAATCCAAACGATCGAAGATGTGTCGCAGACCCAAGCTGCCCCCACCTCAAACCTGTGCTGCCCTGACAGTCCCAAGGGAACCCTACAAACTGACATCAGGAACCTGGGCTGGCCACTTTTCTTTCCAAGGGAAAAGGACCTATCTTTGTCTCCAGGGGCCTGTGGCCCTGAAGTGGCCGGACACCTCCAAAAATCCAAACGATCGAGGATGTGTCGCAGACCCAAGCTGCCCCCACCTCAAACCTGTGCTGCCCTGACAGTCCCAAGGGAACCCTACAAACTGACATCAGGAACCTCGGCTGGCCACTTTTCTTTCTCAAGGAAAAAGCCTGATCTTTGCCTCCAGGAGCCTGTGGCCCTGAAGTGGCCGGACACCTCCAAAAATCCAAACGATCGAAGATGTGTCGCAGACCCAAGCTGCCCCCACCTCAAACCTGTGCTGCCCTGACAGTCCCAAGGGAACCCTACAAACTGACATCAGGAACCTGGGCTGGCCACTTTTCTTTCCCAGGGAAAAGAACTGGTCTTTGTCTCCAGGGGCCTGTGGCCCTGAAGTGGCCGGACACCTCCAAAAATCCAAACGATCGAAGATGTGTCGCAGACCCAAGCTGCCCCCACCTCAAACCTGTGCTGCCCTGACAGTCCCAAGGGAACCCTACAAACTGACATCAGGAACATGGGCTGGCCACTTTTCTCTCCCAAGGAAAAAGGCTGATCTTTGCCTCCAGGGGCCTGTGGCCCTGAGTGGCCGGACACCTCCAAAAATCCAAACGATCGAAGATGTGTCGCAGACCCAAGCTGCCCCCACCTCAAACCTGTGCTGCCCTGACAGTCCCAAAGGAACCCTACAAACTGACATCAGGAACCTGGGCTGGCCACTTTTCTTTCCCAAGGAAAAAGGCTGATCTTTGCCTCCAGGGGCCTGCGGCCCTGAAGTGGCCGGACACCTCCAAAAATCCAAACGATCGAAGATGTGTCGCAGACCCAAGCTGCCCCCAGCTCAAACCTGTGCTGCCCTGACAGTCCCAAGGGAACCCTACAAACTGACATCAGGAACCTGGGCTGGCCACTTTTCTTTCCCAGGAAAAAGGCTGATCCTTACCTCCAGGGGCCTGTGGCCCTGAAGTGGCCGGACACCTCCAAAAATCCAAACGATCGAGGATGTGTCGCAGACCCAAGCTGCCCCTGGCTCAAACCTGTGCTGCCCTGACAGTCCCAAGGGAACCCTACAAACTGACATCAGGAACCTGGGCTGGCCACTTTTCTTTCCCAAGGAAAAAGGCTGATCTTTGCCTCCAGGGGCCTGTGGCCCTGAGTGGCCGGACACCTCCAAAAATCCAAACGATCGAAGATGTGTTGCAGACCCAAGGTGCCCCCACCTCAAACCTGTGCTGCCCTGACAGTCCCAAGGGAACCCTACAAACTGACATCAGGAACCTGGGCTGGCCACTTTTCTTTCCCAGGGAAAAGGACCGGTCTTTGTCTCCAGGGGCCTGTGGCCCTGAAGTGGCCGGACACCTCCAAAAATCCAAATGATCGAAGATGTGTCGCAGACCCAACCTGCCCCCACCTCAAACCTGTGCTGCCCTGACAGTCCCAAGGGAACCCTACAAACTGACATCAGGAACCTGGGCTGGCCACTTTTCTTTCCCAAGGAAAAAGGCTGATCTTTGCCTCCAGGGGCCTGTGGCCCTGAGTGGCCGGACACCTCCAAAAATCCAAACGATCGAAGATGTGTCGCAGACCCAAGCTGCCCCCACCTCAAACCTGTGCTGCCCTGACAGTCCCAAGGGAACCCTACAAACTGACATCAGGAACCTGGGCTGGCCACTTTTCTTTCCCAGGGAAAAGGACCAGTCTTTGTCTCCAGGGGCCTGTGGCCCTGAAGTGGCCGGACACCTCCAAAAATCCAAACGATCGAAGATGTGTCGCAGACCCAAGCTGCCCCCACCTCAAACCTGTGCTGCCCTGACAGTCCCAAGGGAACCCTACAAACTGACATCAGGAACATGGGCTGGCCACTTTTCTTTCCCAGGGAAAAAGGCTAATCTTTGCCTCCAGGGGCCTGTGGCCCTGAAGTGGCCGGACACCTCCAAAAATCCAAACGATCGAAGATGTGTCGCAGACCCAAGCTGCCCCCACCTCAAACCTGTGCTGCCCTGACAGTCCCAAGGGAACCCTACAAACTGACATCAGGAACCTGGGCTGGCCACTTTTCTTTCCCAGGGGAAAGCACCAGTCTTTGTCTCCAGGGGCCTGTGGCCCTGAAGTGGCCGGACACCTCCAAAAATCCAAACGATCGAAGATGTGTCGCAGACCCAAGCTGCCCCCAGCTCAAACCTGAGCTGCCCTGACAGTCCTAAGGGAACCCTACAAACTGACATCAGGAACCTGGGCTGGCCACTTTTCTTTCCAAGGGAAAAGAACTGGTCTTTGTCTCCAGAGGCCTGTGGCCCTGGAGCGGCCAGACACCTCCAAAAATCCAAACGATCGAAGATGTGTCGCAGACCTAAGCTGCCCCCAGCTCAAACCTGAGCTGCCCTGACAGTCCTAAGGGAACCCTACAAACTGACATCAGGAACCTGGGCTGGCCACTTTTCTTTCCCAGGGAAAAGGACCAGTCTTTGTGTCCAGGGGCCTGTGGCCCTGAAGTGGCCAGACACATCCAAAAATCCAAACGATCGAAGATGTGTCGCAGACCCAAGCTGCCCCCAGCTCAAACCTGTGCTGCCCTGACAGTCCCAAGGGAACCCTACAAACTGACATCAGGAACCTGGGCTGGCCACTTTTCTTTCCCAAGGAAAAAGGCTGATCTTTGCCTCCAGGGGCCTGTGGCCCTGAGTGGCCGGACACCTCCAAAAATCCAAACGATCGAAGATGTGTCGCAGAACCAAGCTGCCCCCACCTCAAACCTGTGCTGCCCTGACAGTCCCAAAGGAACCCTACAAACTGACATCAGGAACCTGGGCTGGCCACTTTTCTTTTCCAGGGAAAAAGGCTGATCTTTGCCTCCAGGGGCCTGTGGCCCTGAAGTGGCCGGACACCTCCAAAAATCCAAACGATCGAAGATGTGTCGCAGACCCAAGCTGCCCCCACCTCAAACCTGTGCTGCCCTGACAGTCCCAAGGGAACCCTACAAACTGACATCAGGAACCTGGGCTGGCCACTTTTCTTTCCCAGGGAAAAGGACCAGTCTTTGTCTCCAGGGGCCTGTGGCCCTGAAGTGGCCGGACACCTCCAAAAATCCAAACGATCGAGGATGTGTCGCAGACCCAAGCTGCCCCCAGCTCAAACCTGTGCTGCCCTGACAGTCCCAAGGGAACCCTACAAACTGACATCAGGAACCTCGGCTGGCCACTTTTCTTTCTCAAGGAAAAAGCCTGATCTTTGCCTCCAGGAGCCTGTGGCCCTGAAGTGGCCGGACACCTCCAAAAATCCAAACGATCGAAGATGTGTCGCAGACCCAAGCTGCCCCCACCTCAAACCTGTGCTGCCCTGACAGTCCCAAGGGAACCCTACAAACTGACATCAGGAACCTGGGCTGGCCACTTTTCTTTCCCAGGGAAAAGAACTGGTCTTTGTCTCCAGGGGCCTGTGGCCCTGAAGTGGCCAGACACCTCCAAAAATCCAAACGATCGAAGATGTGTCGCAGACCCAAGCTGCCCCCAGCTCAAACCTCTGCTGCCCTGACAGTCCTAAGGGAACCCTACAAACTGACATCAGGAACCTGGGCTGGCCACTTTTCTTTCCCAGGGAAAAGGACCAGTCTTTGTTTCCAGGGGCCTGTGGCCCTGAGTGGCCGGACACCTCTAAAAATCCAAATGATCGAAGATGTGTCGCAGACCCAAGCTGCCCCCACCTCAAACCTGTGCTGCCCTGACAGTCCCAAAGGAACCCTACAAACTGACATCAGGAACCTGGGCTGGCCACTTTTCTTTCCCAGGGAAAAAGGCTGATCTTTGCCTCCAGGGGCCTGTGGCCCTGAAGTGGCCGGACACCTCCAAAATCCAAACGATCGAAGATGTGTCGCAGACCCAAGTTGCCCCCAGCTCAAACCTGTGCTGCCCTGACAGTCCCAAGGGAACCCTGCAAACTGACATCAGGAACCTGGGCTGGCCACTTTTCTTTCCCAGGGAAAAGAACTGGTCTTTGTCTCCAGAGGCCTGTGGCCCTGGAGCGGCCAGACACCTCCAAAAATCCAAACGATCGAAGATGTGTCGCAGACCTAAGCTGCCCCCAGCTCAAACCTGAGCTGCCCTGACAGTCCTAAGGGAACCCTACAAACTGACATCAGGAACCTGGGCTGGCCACTTTTCTTTCCCAGGGAAAAGCACCAGTCTTTGTCTCCAGGGGCCTGTGGCCCTGAAGTGGCCGGACACCTCCAAAAATCCAAACGATCGAGGATGTGTCGCAGACCCAAGCTGCCCCCACCTCAAACCTGTGCTGCCCTGACAGTCCCAAGGGAACCCTACAAACTGACATCAGGAACCTCGGCTGGCCACTTTTCTTTCTCAAGGAAAAAGCCTGATCTTTGCCTCCAGGAGCCTGTGGCCCTGAAGTGGCCAGACACCTCCAAAAATCCAAACGATCGAAGATGTGTCGCAGACCCAAGCTGCCCCCACCTCAAACCTGTGCTGCCCTGACAGTCCCAAGGGAACCCTACAAACTGACATCAGGAACCTGGGCTGGCCACTTTTCTTTCCCAGGGAAAAGGACCAGTCTTTGTCTCCAGGGGCCTGTGGCCCTGAAGTGGCCGGACACCTCCAAAAATCCAAACGATCGAAGATGTGTCGCAGACCCAAGCTGCCCCCAGCTCAAACCTGAGCTGCCCTGACAGTCCTAAGGGAACCCTACAAACTGACATCAGGAACCTGGGCTGGCCACTTTTCTTTCCCAGGGAAAAGGACCAGTCTTTGTCTCCAGGGGCCTGTGGCCCTGAAGTGGCCAGACACCTCTAAAAATCCAAACGATCGAAGATGTGTCGCAGACCCAAGCTGCCCCCAGCTCAAACCTCTGCTGCCCTGACAGTCCTAAGGGAACCCTACAAACTGACATCAGGAACCTGGGCTGGCCACTTTTCTTTCCCAGGGAAAAGGACCAGTCTTTGTTTCCAGGGGCCTGTGGCCCTGAGTGGCCGGACACCTCTAAAAATCCAAATGATCGAAGATGTGTCGCAGACCCAAGCTGCCCCCACCTCAAACCTGTGCTGCCCTGACAGTCCCAAAGGAACCCTACAAACTGACATCAGGAACCTGGGCTGGCCACTTTTCTTTCCCAGGGAAAAAGGCTGATCTTTGCCTCCAGGGGCCTGTGGCCCTGAAGTGGCCGGACACCTCCAAAATCCAAACGATCGAAGATGTGTCGCAGACCCAAGCTGCCCCCAGCTCAAACCTGTGCTGCCCTGACAGTCCCAAGGGAACCCTACAAACTGACATCAGGAACCTGGGCTGGCCACTTTTCTTTCCCAGGGAAAAGAACTGGTCTTTGTCTCCAGAGGCCTGTTGCCCTGGAGCGGCCAGACACCTCCAAAAATCCAAACGATCGAAGATGTGTCGCAGACCTAAGCTGCCCCCAGCTCAAACCTGAGCTGCCCTGACAGTCCTAAGGGAACCCTACAAACTGACATCAGGAACCTGGGCTGGCCACTTTTCTTTCCCAAGGAAAAAGGCTGATCCTTACCTCCAGGGGCCTGTGGCCCTGAAGTGGCCGGACACCTCCAAAAATCCAAACGATCGAGGATGTGTCACAGACCCAAGCTGCCCCCACCTCAAACCTGTGCTGCCCTGACAGTCCCAAGGGAACCCTACAAACTGACATCAGGAACCTGGGCTGGCCACTTTTCTTTCCCAAGGAAAAAGGCTGATCTTTGCCTCCAGGGGCCTGTGGCCCTGAGTGGCCGGACACCTCCAAAAATCCAAACGATCGAAGATGTGTCGCAGACCCAAGCTGCCCCCACCTCAAACCTGTGCTGCCCTGACAGTCCCAAGGGAACCCTACAAACTGACATCAGGAACCTGGGCTGGCCACTTTTCTTTCCCAGGGAAAAAGGCTGATCCTTACCTCCAGGGGCCTGTGGCCCTGAAGTGGCCGGACACCTCCAAAAATCCAAACGATCGAGGATGTGTCACAGACCCACGCTGGCCCAGCTCAAACCTGTGCTGCCCTGACAGTCCCAAGGGAACCCTACAAAGTGACATCAGGAACCTGGGCTGGCCACTTTTCTTTCCCAAGGAAAAAGGCTGATCTTTGCCTCCAGGGGCCTGCGGCCCTGAGTGACCGGACACCTCCAAAAATCCAAACGATCGAAGATGTGTCGCAGACCCAAGCTGCCCCCACCTCAAACCTGTGCTGCCCTGACAGTCCCAAGGGAACCCTACAAACTGACATCAGGAACCTGGGCTGGCCACTTTTCTTTCCCAAGGAAAAAGGCTGATCCTTACCTCCAGGGGCCTGTGGCCCTGAAGTGGCCGGACACCTCCAAAAATCCAAACGATCGAGGATGTGTCACAGACCCAAGCTGCCCCCACCTCAAACCTGTGCTGCCCTGACAGTCCCAAGGGAACCCTACAAACTGACATCAGGAACCTGGGCTGGCCACTTTTCTTTCCCAAGGAAAAAGGCTGATCTTTGCCTCCAGGGGCCTGTGGCCCTGAGTGGCCGGACACCTCCAAAAATCCAAACGATCGAAGATGTGTCGCAGACCCAAGCTGCCCCCAGCTCAAACCTCTGCTGCCCTGACAGTCCCAAGGGAACCCTACAAACTGACATCAGGAACCTGGGCTGGCCACTTTTCTTTCCAAGGGAAAAAGGCTGATCCTTACCTCCAGGGGCCTGCGGCCCTGAGTGGCCGGACACCTCCAAAAATCCAAACGATCGAAGATGTGTCGCAGACCCAAGCTGCCCCCACCTCAAACCTGTGCTGCCCTGACAGTCCCAAGGGAACCCTACAAACTGACATCAGGAACCTGGGCTGGCCACTTTTCTTTCCCAAGGAAAAAGGACCGGTCTTTGTCTCCAGGGGCCTGTGACATGTAGTGGCCCGACACCTCCAAAAATCCAAACGATCGAAGATGTGTCGCAGACCCAAGCTGCCCCCACCTCAAACCTGTGCTGCCCTGACAGTCCCAAGGGAACCCTACAAACTGACATCAGGAACCTGGGCTGGCCACTTTTCTTTCCCAAGGAAAAAGGCTGATCTTTGCCTCCAGGGGCCTGTGGCCCTGAAGTGGCCGGACACCTCCAAAAATCCAAACGATCGAAGATGTGTCGCAGACCCAAGCTGCCCCCACCTCAAACCTGTGCTGCCCTGACAGTCCCAAGGGAACCCTACAAACTGACATCAGGAACATGGGCTGGCCACTTTTCTCTCCCAAGGAAAAAGGCTGATCTTTGCCTCCAGGGGCCTGTGGCCCTGAGTGGCCGGACACCTCCAAAAATCCAAACGATCGAAGATGTGTCGCAGACCCAAGCTGCCCCCACCTCAAACCTGTGCTGCCCTGACAGTCCCAAAGGAACCCTACAAACTGACATCAGGAACCTGGGCTGGCCACTTTTCTTTCCCAAGGAAAAAGGCTGATCTTTGCCTCCAGGGGCCTGTGGCCCTGAAGTGGCCGGACACCTCCAAAAATCCAAACGATCGAAGATGTGTCGCAGACCCAAGCTGCCCCCACCTCAAACCTGTGCTGCCCTGACAGTCCCAAGGGAACCCTACAAACTGACATCAGGAACCTGGGCTGGCCACTTTTCTTTCCCAGGAAAAAGGCTGATCCTTACCTCCAGGGGCCTGTGGCCCTGAAGTGGCCGGACACCTCCAAAAATCCAAACGATCGAGGATGTGTCGCAGACCCAAGCTGCCCCCGGCTCAAACCTGTGCTGCCCTGACAGTCCCAAGGGAACCCTACAAACTGACATCAGGAACCTGGGCTGGCCACTTTTCTTTCCCAAGGAAAAAGGCTGATCTTTGCCTCCAGGGGCCTGTGGCCCTGAGTGGCCGGACACCTCCAAAAATCCAAACGATCGAAGATGTGTCGCAGACCCAAGCTGCCCCCACCTCAAACCTGTGCTGCCCTGACAGTCCCAAGGGAACCCTACAAACTGACATCAGGAACCTGGGCTGGCCACTTTTCTTTCCCAAGGAAAAAGGCTGATCTTTGCCTCCAGGGGCCTGTGGCCCTGACTGGAGGGACACCTCCAAAAATCCAAACGATCGAAGATGTGTCGCAGACCCAAGCTGCCCCCACCTCAAACCTGTGCTGCCCTGACAGTCCCAAGGGAACCCTACAAACTGACATCAGGAACCTGGGCTGGCCACTTTTCTTTCCCAGGGAAAAGGACCAGTCTTTGTCTCCAGGGGCCTGTGGCCCTGAAGTGGCCGGACACCTCCAAAAATCCAAACGATCGAGGATGTGTCGCAGACCCAAGCTGCCCCCACCTCAAACCTGAGCTGCCCTGACAGTCCCAAGGGAACCCTACAAACTGACATCAGAAACCTCGGCTGGCCACTTTTCTTTCTCAAGGAAAAAGCCTGATCTTTGCCTCCAGGAGCCTGTGGCCCTGAAGTGGCCAGACACCTCCAAAAATCCAAACGATCGAAGATGTGTCGCAGACCCAAGCTGCCCCCACCTCAAACCTGTGCTGCCCTGACAGTCCCAAGGGAACCCTACAAACTGACATCAGGAACCTCGGCTGGCCACTTTTCTTTCTCAAGGAAAAAGCCTGATCTTTGCCTCCAGGAGCCTGTGGCCCTGAAGTGGCCGGACACCTCCAAAAATCCAAACGATCGAAGATGTGTCGCAGACCCAAGCTGCCCCCACCTCAAACCTGTGCTGCCCTGACAGTCCCAAAGGAACCCTACAAACTGACATCAGGAACCTGGGCTGGCCACTTTTCTTTCCCAAGGAAAAAGGCTGATCTTTGCCTCCAGGGGCCTGCGGCCCTGAAGTGGCCGGACACCTCCAAAAATCCAAACGATCGAAGATGTGTCGCAGACCCAAGCTGCCCCCAGCTCAAACCTGTGCTGCCCTGACAGTCCCAAGGGAACCCTACAAACTGACATCAGGAACCTGGGCTGGCCACTTTTCTTTCCCAGGAAAAAGGCTGATCCTTACCTCCAGGGGCCTGTGGCCCTGAAGTGGCCGGACACCTCCAAAAATCCAAACGATCGAGGATGTGTCGCAGACCCAAGCTGCCCCCGGCTCAAACCTGTGCTGCCCTGACAGTCCCAAGGGAACCCTACAAACTGACATCAGGAACCTGGGCTGGCCACTTTTCTTTCCCAAGGAAAAAGGCTGATCTTTGCCTCCAGGGGCCTGTGGCCCTGAGTGGCCGGACACCTCCAAAAATCCAAACGATCGAAGATGTGTTGCAGACCCAAGCTGCCCCCACCTCAAACCTGTGCTGCCCTGACAGTCCCAAGGGAACCCTACAAACTGACATCAGGAACCTGGGCTGGCCACTTTTCTTTCCCAAGGAAAAAGGCTGATCCTTACCTCCAGGGGCCTGTGGCCCTGAAGTGGCCGGACACCTCCAAAAATCCAAACGATCGAAGATGTGTCGCAGACCCAAGCTGCCCCCACCTCAAACCTGTGCTGCCCTGACAGTCCCAAGGGAACCCTACAAACTGACATCAGGAACCTGGGCTGGCCACTTTTCTTTCCCAGGGAAAAAGGCTGATCTTTGCCTCCAGGGGCCTGTGGCCCTGAAGTGGCCGGACACCTCCAAAATCCAAACGATCGAAGATGTGTCGCAGACCCAAGTTGCCCCCAGCTCAAACCTGTGCTGCCCTGACAGTCCCAAGGGAACCCTACAAACTGACATCAGGAACCTGGGCTGGCCACTTTTCTTTCCCAAGGAAAAAGGCTGATCTTTGCCTCCAGGGGCCTGTGGCCCTGACTGGCCGGACACCTCCAAAAATCCAAACGATCGAAGATGTGTCGCAGACCCAAGCTGCCCCCACCTCAAACCTGTGCTGCCCTGACAGTCCCAAGGGAACCCTACAAACTGACATCAGGAACCTGGGCTGGCCACTTTTCTTTCCCAGGGAAAAGGACCAGTCTTTGTCTCCAGGGGCCTGTGGCCCTGAAGTGGCCGGACACCTCCAAAAATCCAAACGATCGAGGATGTGTCGCAGACCCAAGCTGCCCCCACCTCAAACCTGTGCTGCCCTGACAGTCCCAAGGGAACCCTACAAACTGACATCAGGAACCTCGGCTGGCCACTTTTCTTTCTCAAGGAAAAAGCCTGATCTTTGCCTCCAGGAGCCTGTGGCCCTGAAGTGGCCAGACACCTCCAAAAATCCAAACGATCGAAGATGTGTCGCAGACCCAAGCTGCCCCCACCTCAAACCTGTGCTGCCCTGACAGTCCCAAGGGAACCCTACAAACTGACATCAGGAACCTGGGCTGGCCACTTTTCTTTCCCAGGGAAAAGGACCAGTCTTTGTCTCCAGGGGCCTGTGGCCCTGAAGTGGCCGGACACCTCCAAAAATCCAAACGATCGAGGATGTGTCGCAGACCCAAGCTGCCCCCAGCTCAAACCTGTGCTGCCCTGACAGTCCCAAGGGAACCCTACAAACTGACATCAGGAACCTCGGCTGGCCACTTTTCTTTCTCAAGGAAAAAGCCTGATCTTTGCCTCCAGGAGCCTGTGGCCCTGAAGTGGCCGGACACCTCCAAAAATCCAAACGATCGAAGATGTGTCGCAGACCCAAGCTGCCCCCACCTCAAACCTGTGCTGCCCTGACAGTCCCAAGGGAACCCTACAAACTGACATCAGGAACCTGGGCTGGCCACTTTTCTTTCCCAGGGAAAAGAACTGGTCTTTGTCTCCAGGGGCCTGT
The DNA here is from genome assembly GCF_024509145.1 of Vidua macroura. Classification (NCBI taxonomy): domain Eukaryota; kingdom Metazoa; phylum Chordata; class Aves; order Passeriformes; family Viduidae; genus Vidua; species Vidua macroura. The sequence goes on along the minus strand of NC_071596.1, from coordinate 6,657,952 downwards.
GGCCCTGAAGTGGCCAGACACCTCCAAAAATCCAAACGATCGAAGATGTGTCGCAGACCCAAGCTGCCCCCAGCTCAAACCTGAGCTGCCCTGACAGTCCTAAGGGAACCCTACAAACTGACATCAGGAACCTGGGCTGGCCACTTTTCTTTCCCAGGGAAAAGGACCAGTCTTTGTCTCCAGGGGCCTGTGGCCCTGAAGTGGCCAGACACCTCTAAAAATCCAAACGATCGAAGATGTGTCGCAGACCCAAGCTGCCCCCAGCTCAAACCTCTGCTGCCCTGACAGTCCTAAGGGAACCCTACAAACTGACATCAGGAACCTGGGCTGGCCACTTTTCTTTCCCAGGGAAAAGGACCAGTCTTTGTTTCCAGGGGCCTGTGGCCCTGAGTGGCCGGACACCTCTAAAAATCCAAATGATCGAAGATGTGTCGCAGACCCAAGCTGCCCCCACCTCAAACCTGTGCTGCCCTGACAGTCCCAAAGGAACCCTACAAACTGACATCAGGAACCTGGGCTGGCCACTTTTCTTTCCCAGGGAAAAAGGCTGATCTTTGCCTCCAGGGGCCTGTGGCCCTGAAGTGGCCGGACACCTCCAAAATCCAAACGATCGAAGATGTGTCGCAGACCCAAGGTGCCCCCAGCTCAAACCTGTGCTGCCCTGACAGTCCCAAGGGAACCCTACAAACTGACATCAGGAACCTGGGCTGGCCACTTTTCTTTCCCAGGGAAAAGAACTGGTCTTTGTCTCCAGAGGCCTGTGGCCCTGGAGCGGCCAGACACCTCCAAAAATCCAAACGATCGAAGATGTGTCGCAGACCTAAGCTGCCCCCAGCTCAAACCTGAGCTGCCCTGACAGTCCTAAGGGAACCCTACAAACTGACATCAGGAACCTGGGCTGGCCACTTTTCTTTCCCAGGGAAAAGCACCAGTCTTTGTCTCCAGGGGCCTGTGGCCCTGAAGTGGCCAGACACATCCAAAAATCCAAACGATCGAAGATGTGTCGCAGACCCAAGCTGCCCCCAGCTCAAACCTGTGCTGCCCTGACAGTCCCAAGGGAACCCTACAAACTGACATCAGGAACCTGGGCTGGCCACTTTTCTTTCCCAAGGAAAAAGGCTGATCCTTACCTCCAGGGGCCTGTGGCCCTGAAGTGGCCGGACACCTCCAAAAATCCAAACGATCGAGGATGTGTCACAGACCCAAGCTGCCCCCACCTCAAACCTGTGCTGCCCTGACAGTCCCAAGGGAACCCTACAAACTGACATCAGGAACCTGGGCTGGCCACTTTTCTTTCCCAAGGAAAAAGGCTGATCTTTGCCTCCAGGGGCCTGTGGCCCTGAGTGGCCGGACACCTCCAAAAATCCAAACGATCGAAGATGTGTCGCAGACCCAAGCTGCCCCCACCTCAAACCTGTGCTGCCCTGACAGTCCCAAGGGAACCCTACAAACTGACATCAGGAACCTGGGCTGGCCACTTTTCTTTCCCAGGGAAAAAGGCTGATCCTTACCTCCAGGGGCCTGTGGCCCTGAAGTGGCCGGACACCTCCAAAAATCCAAACGATCGAGGATGTGTCACAGATCCACGCTGGCCCAGCTCAAACCTGTGCTGCCCTGACAGTCCCAAGGGAACCCTACAAACTGACATCAGGAACCTGGGCTGGCCACTTTTCTTTCCCAAGGAAAAAGGCTGATCTTTGCCTCCAGGGGCCTGCGGCCCTGAGTGGCCGGACACCTCCAAAAATCCAAACGATCGAAGATGTGTCGCAGACCCAAGCTGCCCCCACCTCAAACCTGTGCTGCCCTGACAGTCCCAAGGGAACCCTACAAACTGACATCAGGAACCTGGGCTGGCCACTTTTCTTTCCCAAGGAAAAAGGCTGATCCTTACCTCCAGGGGCCTGTGGCCCTGAAGTGGCCGGACACCTCCAAAAATCCAAACGATCGAGGATGTGTCACAGACCCAAGCTGCCCCCACCTCAAACCTGTGCTGCCCTGACAGTCCCAAGGGAACCCTACAAACTGACATCAGGAACCTGGGCTGGCCACTTTTCTTTCCCAAGGAAAAAGGCTGATCTTTGCCTCCAGGGGCCTGTGGCCCTGAGTGGCCGGACACCTCCAAAAATCCAAACGATCGAAGATGTGTCGCAGACCCAAGCTGCCCCCAGCTCAAACCTGTGCTGCCCTGACAGTCCCAAGGGAACCCTACAAACTGACATCAGGAACCTGGGCTGGCCACTTTTCTTTCCCAGGGAAAAAGGCTGATCCTTACCTCCAGGGGCCTGCGGCCCTGAGTGGCCGGACACCTCCAAAAATCCAAACGATCGAAGATGTGTCGCAGACCCAAGCTGCCCCCACCTCAAACCTGTGCTGCCCTGACAGTCCCAAGGGAACCCTACAAACTGACATCAGGAACCTGGGCTGGCCACTTTTCTTTCCCAAGGAAAAAGGACCGGTCTTTGTCTCCAGGGGCCTGTGACATGTAGTGGCCCGACACCTCCAAAAATCCAAACGATCGAAGATGTGTCGCAGACCCCAGCTGCCCCCACCTCAAACCTGTGCTGCCCTGACAGTCCCAAGGGAACCCTACAAACTGACATCAGGAACCTGGGCTGGCCACTTTTCTTTCCCAAGGAAAAAGGCTGATCTTTGCCTCCAGGGGCCTGTGGCCCTGAAGTGGCCGGACACCTCCAAAAATCCAAACGATCGAAGATGTGTCGCAGACCCAAGCTGCCCCCACCTCAAACCTGTGCTGCCCTGACAGTCCCAAGGGAACCCTACAAACTGACATCAGGAACCTGGGCTGGCCACTTTTCTTTCCCAAGGAAAAAGGACCGGTCTTTGTCTCCAGGGGCCTGTGACATTGAGTGGCCCGACACCTCCAAAAATCCAAACGATCGAAGATGTGTCGCAGACCCAAGCTGTCCCCACCTCAAACCTGTGCTGCCCTGACAGTCCCAAGGGAACCCTACAAACTGACATCAGGAACCTGGGCTGGCCACTTTTCTTTCCCAAGGAAAAAGGCTGATCTTTGCCTCCAGGGGCCTGTGGCCCTGAGTGGCTGGACACCTCCAAAAAATCCCAACAATTCAGGATGTGCCCTCCACTGGCACCTTTCCAAAGCATTGCACTAGAGTCCAGTAATACTCTGCATTTCCAGTGGTTCAGCCTGTCTGACCCTCATCCTGACCCTTAAAATGCACTAAGGAATTCTAAAACAGCCCTTAGGAAGGTGTAACAATGCCCTCAAAGACACCAGACGAGTCCTAAGAAGCCTTCCAAAAGCCCCTAAATATTCCTAATAGTCCTGCAAAAACACTCAAGGAAACCTGCTCAGCCTCCAAAGCCTTCCTGGTGCTCTCTAGCCCACAGATGTCATCCCTACTTTTCTCCAGGGGGTCCTGTTGTCCTCTGAGGGTTCTGTCGTTGTCCTGGTGTGAGGGTCACTGCCTTGTCCTAGCGGGAGCGTTCCGGTGTGCTCTCGCTGTTAGGGTTGCTGTGTGGTGCTGCTGCTGGCAGGGCTGAAAAGGGAAAAGGCTCTTGTTAGGGGGGCTGCTTAGGCTGAGGTTAGGGCTGGGGGGAGAGGTGGTGCTCCTGTACCCTAACTTGCCTCCTAAGCTGTACCCTGTAGCCCTGATCTCCACTGCACTGTCCAGCCCTCAAGCCCTCGCCCTTTACCCCTCAACCTCTCCCTCTGCCCCCCAGCCCTCAGGCTCTGTGTGTCACCCTCGAGCCCCCCCTTTGCCCCTCAAGCCCCCTCTCAGCTGCCCCTCAGCTCCTGTGCGTCACCCTTAATCCCTCTCCTTTGCCCCTCAGCCCCCAGCTTCTCTGTGTCATGCTCCAGCTGCCCCTGCCCCCCTCAGCATCTCTCTGTCACCCACTGTCCCCTTTCCCCGTGCCTCCCTCAGCTCCCAGCCTCTGTCACCCTCAAGCCCCCACAGTGCCCCTCAGCCTCTATGTGCTGTGCCATGAAAAAACATAAAAGTTCCCTAAAAACCCCTCATCTTCAAAATGTTCTAAAAGCCCCACAAAAACATAAAAATAGCCTCAGAATACCCTTAAAATACAAGAAAAATACCCTACTTTTAAAAAAACCCTAAAACACACCTAAATATCCCTAAAAAACCTTTAAGAAATCCCTCAATATTCCTAAAAGAGCTCTAAAAATACCCCAAAATACTTAAAATGCCCTGATAAGACCCTAAAAAAACCTAAAAGTTCCCTCAAAAGACCTAAAAATACCCTAGTCCTAAGAGTCCTCCACATACCCTCAATAGACCTAAAAAAGCCCCAAGAACACCCCAAAAAAACCCCATAAACATTCTAATTAGTAGTAAGAAAGCCATGAAAATACCCTAAAAAAAATCTTTTAAAAGCCCTAAAAAAGCCCTAAAAGTATCCTAAATAGTCACAGAAAATTCCTAAAAAGCTCCTGTGAAAGAAACCCTAAAATATCTTTTTAAAGCCCTAAAAAACCCCTAAAAAAGTGCTCAGTCCCCAACCTCTACCAGTCACTCTCTAGCCAGCAAACATCATCCCTACCTTTTCATTAGGGTCACTGCCTGCAGCTGCTGGGAGGGTTCTGGGGCTGTCCCAGCAGTAGGGTTGCTGCCTGCAGCTGCTGTTGAGGAACACTGGTGTTCTAGGGGTGTGTTTAGGGTGAGCTTAGGGTTGGGGTGAGGGCTGCTGCTGTACCCTAACCCTTCCTGGTACCCCGTGCCCTGTCCTTTGTACCCCTAACCCTCAGGGTCAGCTCTCCACCTGTCAAGTCCCCCCCTTTTTGCCCCTCAGCCCGCAATGTCTGTGTGTCACCCCAAGCCCCCCGACACTGTCCTGTGGCCCCCTAACCTCCACCGTGCACTTTCCACCCTTGTAGGGGTGGTTTTAAGGGTGAGGTTAAGGGTGCTGTGAGGGCTGGTTCACCTGTCACCCTCAGGCACCCCCCCACTTTGTCCCTCAGGACAGCCCCTGCCTCTCAGCCTCCTTGTGTCACCCTCAGGTTCCCACCGCAGCCTCTCAGCGTCTCTCTGCCACCCTGGAGCCCCCCTTTTTGACTCCTAAAGACCCCTTCTGCCTCTCAGCTGCCCCCATGTTCTGTGTCACCCTCCAGCCCCCTCCCCTCAGCCCCAGCTGCCTTTGTGACACCGCGCGGCCCACAGATGCCATCCCTGCCTGTTTTCTTTGGGTGTTGTCCTGCTGTGAGGGCCGCACTATCCCCACGAGTCCGGGCTCCCATGTCCTGCTGCAGGGAGTCACACCTGGGGCATGGGAGGAGTGAGGGATGGGGCAGGGGCGGGATGGGGAGGGGTGAAGGGTGGAGAGAGACTGGGGAAGGGGTGGGCTGGAAGGACAAGTAGGGGTGAGGGGTGGAGACGGGGACAGAGCAGAACAGGGCAGAGGGAAGAGGGACATTTGGAGGGGGCACTCCACATATCCCAGACCAAAGCTGCAGCAAAATACAATTTTAGTGGACAGGGCAAAGCCAAAAACCACCTGCAAACTGACACCAGGAACCAGGGCTGGCCACATTTCTTTCCCAGGATAAAGGGCATGTCAGGGCCACAGACCCCTGGAGGCAAAGATCAGCCTTTTTCCTTGAGAAAGAAAAGTGGCCAGCCCAGGTTCCTGATGTCAGTTTGTAGGGTTCCCTTGGGACTGTCAGGGCAGCACAGGTTTGAGGTGGGGGCAGCTTGGGTCTGCGACACATCTTCGATCGTTTGGATTTTTGGAGGTGTCCGGCCACTCAGGGCCACAGGACCCTGGAGACAAAGATCAGCTTTTTTCCTTTGGAAAGAAAAGTGGTCAGCCCAGGTTCTTAATGTCAGTTTGTAGGGTTCCCTTGGGACTGTCAGGGCAGCACAGGTTTGAGGTGGGGGCAGCTTGGGTCTGCGACACATCCTCGATCGTTAGGATTTTTGGAGGTGTCCAGCCACTCAGGGCCACAGGACCCTGGAGACAAAGACCGGCCCTTTTCCCTGGGAAAGAAAAGTGGCCAGCCCAGGTTCTTAATGTCAGTTTGTAGGGTTCCCTTGGGACTGTCAGGGCAGCACAGGTGTGAGGTGGGGGCAGCTTGGGTCTGTGACACATCCTCGATCGTTTGGATTTTTGGACGTAGCCGGCCACTGAGGACCACAGGCCCATGGAAACCAAGTTCAGCCTTTTTCCTTGGAAAGAAAAGTGGTCAGCCCTGGTTCCTGATGTCAGTTTGTAGGGGTCCCTTGGGACTGTCAGGGCAGCACAGGTTTGAGGTGGGAGCAGCTTGGGTCTGCAACACATGCTCGATCGTTCGGAATTTTTGGACGTAGCCCGCCACTGAGAGCCACAGGCCCCTGGAGACAAAGATCAGCTTTTTTCCTTTGGAAAGAAAAGTGGTCAGCCCAGGTTCTTAATGTCAGTTTGTAGGGTTCCCTTGGGACTGTCAGGGCAGCACAGGTTTGAGGTGAGGGCAGCTTGGGTCTGCGACACATCCTCGATCGTTTGGATTTGTGGAGGTGTCCAGCCACTCAGGGCCACAGGCCCCTGGAGACAAAGACTGGTCCTTTTCCCTGGGAAAGAAAAGTGGCCAGCCCAGGTTCCTGATGTCAGTTTGTAGGGTTCCCTTGGGACTGTCAGGGCAGCACAGGGTTGAGGTGGGGGCAGCTTAGGTCTGCGACACATCCTCGATCGTTCGGATTTTTGGACGCAGCCGGCCACTGAGGGCCTAACCCTAAACCCTAAACCCAAACCCTAACCCCTAACCCTACAAGATGGTGGCACCCCTGTGGTCACATGATGGGGAGTAAAATGGCAGCACCTGTGTGGTCATGTGACAGGGAGCAAGATGGTGGCGCCCATAGGGTCACGTGATGGGGAGCAAGGTGGCGGTGTCTACATGGTGGGGGTGATGTGGGTAGTGGGTATTGTAATGTGCCAGGTGGAGCACTAATTAGGGGTTGTATAGGTATATATAAAAAAGAAGAAAAACTATATGTCCGGTGCAGCAGTAGAAAGTTTCAGGCTCCCGGGGCGTAAATTCTTTTTTTTTTTTAATAATTATTTAAAGTTTGTTTTTTATTTTACTCCCAGGGAGCCTGAAACTTTCTACTGCTGCTTTTTGAAAGCTAGAAAGGGAAACAAAGTTAGAAATGAAAAGATGGAAAGAAAGAAAAAGACAGACTTAAGAGAGGACTTAAGAGAGGACTTAAGAGAGGACTTAAGAGAGCACTTAAGAGAGGACTTAAGAGAGGACTTAAGAGAGGACTTAAGAGAGCACTTAAGAGAGGACTTAAGAGAGGACTTAAGAGAGCACTTAAGAGATGACTTAAGAGAGCACTTAAGAGAGGACTTAAGAGAGGACTTAAGAGAGCACTTAAGAGAGGACTTAAGAGAGCACTTAAGAGAGGACTTAAGAGAGGACTTAAGAGAGCACTTAAGAGAGGACTTAAGAGAGGACTTAAGAGAGGACTTAAGAGAGCACTTAAGAGAGGACTTAAGAGAGCACTTAAGAGAGCACTTAAGAGAGCACTTAAGAGAGGACTTAAGAGAGGACTTAAGAGAGGACTTAAGAGAGCACTTAAGAGAGCACTTAAGAGAGGACTTAAGAGAGGACTTAAGAGACGACTTAAGAGACTACTTAAGAGACTACTTAAGAGACTACTTAAGAGACGAAAAGAAATAGGAAGAGAATGGCAAAGAGTAAAAAAATGAGAAGGGTTACAGTGAAAAAGAAAGAGGGTGAGAGTGAAAAAGAGGACAAAAGAATAGAGAAAAAAAAGAAGCTGGAGAGAAAAAGAAATAAAGAGTAAAAGCATCAACTAGAGAGACAAATAAATAGTTAGAAATAGTGAAACAGAGAAACAAAAGAAAAGACATACAGGGAAATAGAGAAGCAGAGAGAGAGAGAGTTAGAAACAGTGAGAAACAGAAACAAAGTTACGGACGGACAGAAATGACATGACAGAAAGAAAACTAAGAGAAGAAGCAAAGGAAGAAATACAGTGGGGAAAAAAAAAATGACTAAACCACACCAAAAAAACACAGGAGCCAAAGGGGGAAGGGGAGGGAGCGGGGGGCATCATTATTAGGGTTGATTCAAATTTATTGAATATTTTTTTTTATTTACACTCCAGCAAAACACATGGAAATGATGTATAAAAATGGGAACCCTACAAACTGACATCAGGAACCTGGGCTAGCCACTTTTCTTTCCCAGGGAAAAAGGACAAGTCTTTGTCTCCAGGGGCCTGTGGCATTGAGTGGCCCGACACCTCCAAAAATCCAAACGATCGAAGATGTGTCGCAGACCCAAGCTACCCCCACCTCAAACCTGTGCTGCCCTGACAGTCCCAAAGGAACCCTACAAACTGACATCAGGAACCTGGGCTGGCCACTTTTCTTTCCCAGGGAAAAAGGCTGATCTTTGCCTCGAGGGGCCTGTGGCCCTGAAGTGGCCGGACACCTCCAAAAATCCAAACGATCGAAGATGTGTCGCAGACCCAAGCTGCCCCCACCTCAAACCTGTGCTGCCCTGACAGTCCCAAGGGAACCCTACAAACTGACATCAGGAACCTGGGCTGGCCACTTTTCTTTCCCAGGGAAAAGGACCAGTCTTTGTCTCCAGGGGCCTGTGGCCCTGAAGTGGCCGGACACCTCCAAAAATCCAAACGATCGAAGATGTGTCGCAGACCCAAGCTGCCCCCACCTCAAACCTGTGCTGCCCTGACAGTCCCAAGGGAACCCTACAAACTGACATCAGGAACCTGGGCTGGCCACTTTTCTTTCCCAAGGAAAAAGGACCGGTCTTTGTCTCCCGGGGCCTGTGACATTGAGTGGCCCGACACCTCCAAAAACCCAAACGATCGAAGATGTGTCGCAGACCCAAGCTGCCCCCACCTCAAACCTGTGCTGCCCTGACAGTCCCAAGGGAACCCTACAAACTGACATCAGGAACCTGGGCTGGCCACTTTTCTTTCCCAGGGAAAAGGACCAGTCTTTGTTTCCAGGGGCCTGTGGCCCTGAGTGGCCGGACACCTCTAAAAATCCAAATGATCGAAGATGTGTCGCAGACCCAAGCTGCCCCCACCTCAAACCTGTGCTGCCCTGACAGTCCCAAAGGAACCCTACAAACTGACATCAGGAACCTGGGCTGGCCACTTTTCTTTCCCAGGGAAAAAGGCTGATCTTTGCCTCCAGGGGCCTGTGGCCCTGAAGTGGCCGGACACCTCCAAAATCCAAACGATCGAAGATGTGTCGCAGACCCAAGCTGCCCCCAGCTCAAACCTGTGCTGCCCTGACAGTCCCAAGGGAACCCTGCAAACTGACATCAGGAACCTGGGCTGGCCACTTTTCTTTCCCAGGGAAAAGAACTGGTCTTTGTCTCCAGAGGCCTGTGGCCCTGGAGCGGCCAGACACCTCCAAAAATCCAAACGATCGAAGATGTGTCGCAGACCTAAGCTGCCCCCAGCTCAAACCTGAGCTGCCCTGACAGTCCTAAGGGAACCCTACAAACTGACATCAGGAACCTGGGCTGGCCACTTTTCTTTCCCAGGGAAAAGCACCAGTCTTTGTCTCCAGGGGCCTGTGGCCCTGAAGTGGCCGGACACCTCCAAAAATCCAAACGATCGAGGATGTGTCGCAGACCCAAGCTGCCCCCACCTCAAACCTGTGCTGCCCTGACAGTCCCAAGGGAACCCTACAAACTGACATCAGGAACCTGGGCTGGCCACTTTTCTTTCCCAAGGAAAAAGGCTGATCTTTGCCTCCAGGGGCCTGTGGCCCTGACTGGAGGGACACCTCCAAAAATCCAAACGATCGAAGATGTGTCGCAGACCCAAGCTGCCCCCACCTCAAACCTGTGCTGCCCTGACAGTCCCAAGGGAACCCTACAAACTGACATCAGGAACCTGGGCTGGCCACTTTTCTTTCCCAGGGAAAAGGACCAGTCTTTGTCTCCAGGGGCCTGTGGCCCTGAAGTGGCCGGACACCTCCAAAAATCCAAACGATCGAGGATGTGTCGCAGACCCAAGCTGCCCCCACCTCAAACCTGTGCTGCCCTGACAGTCCCAAGGGAACCCTACAAACTGACATCAGGAACCTGGGCTGGCCACTTTTCTTTCTCAAGGAAAAAGCCTGATCTTTGCCTCCAGGAGCCTGTGGCCCTGAAGTGGCCAGACACCTCCAAAAATCCAAACGATCGAAGATGTGTCGCAGACCCAAGCTGCCCCCACCTCAAACCTGTGCTGCCCTGACAGTCCCAAGGGAACCCTACAAACTGACATCAGGAACCTGGGCTGGCCACTTTTCTTTCCCAGGGAAAAGGACCTATCTTTGTCTCCAGGGGCCTGTGGCCCTGAAGTGGCCGGACACCTCCAAAAATCCAAACGATCGAGGATGTGTCGCAGACCCAAGCTGCCCCCAGCTCAAACCTGTGCTGCCCTGACAGTCCCAAGGGAACCCTACAAACTGACATCAGGAACCTCGGCTGGCCACTTTTCTTTCTCAAGGAAAAAGCCTGATCTTTGCCTCCAGGAGCCTGTGGCCCTGAAGTGGCCGGACACCTCCAAAAATCCAAACGATCGAAGATGTGTCGCAGACCCAAGCTGCCCCCACCTCAAACCTGTGCTGCCCTGACAGTCCCAAGGGAACCCTACAAACTGACATCAGGAACCTGGGCTGGCCACTTTTCTTTCCCAGGGAAAAGAACTGGTCTTTGTCTCCAGGGGCCTGTGGCCCTGAAGTGGCCGGACACCTCCAAAAATCCAAACGATCGAAGATGTGTCGCAGACCCAAGCTGCCCCCACCTCAAACCTGTGCTGCCCTGACAGTCCCAAGGGAACCCTACAAACTGACATCAGGAACATGGGCTGGCCACTTTTCTCTCCCAAGGAAAAAGGCTGATCTTTGCCTCCAGGGGCCTGTGGCCCTGAGTGGCCGGACACCTCCAAAAATCCAAACGATCGAAGATGTGTCGCAGACCCAAGCTGCCCCCACCTCAAACCTGTGCTGCCCTGACAGTCCCAAAGGAACCCTACAAACTGACATCAGGAACCTGGGCTGGCCACTTTTCTTTCCCAAGGAAAAAGGCTGATCTTTGCCTCCAGGGGCCTGTGGCCCTGAAGTGGCCGGACACCTCCAAAAATCCAAACGATCGAAGATGTGTCGCAGACCCAAGCTGCCCCCAGCTCAAACCTGTGCTGCCCTGACAGTCCCAAGGGAACCCTACAAACTGACATCAGGAACCTGGGCTGGCCACTTTTCTTTCCCAGGAAAAAGGCTGATCCTTACCTCCAGGGGCCTGTGGCCCTGAAGTGGCCGGACACCTCCAAAAATCCAAACGATCGAGGATGTGTCGCAGACCCAAGCTGCCCCCGGCTCAAACCTGTGCTGCCCTGACAGTCCCAAGGGAACCCTACAAACTGACATCAGGAACCTGGGCTGGCCACTTTTCTTTCCCAGGGAAAAGCACCAGTCTTTGTCTCCAGGGGCCTGTGGCCCTGAAGTGGCCGGACACCTCCAAAAATCCAAACGATCGAGGATGTGTCGCAGACCCAAGCTGCCCCCACCTCAAACCTGTGCTGCCCTGACAGTCCCAAGGGAACCCTACAAACTGACATCAGGAACCTGGGCTGGCCACTTTTCTTTCCCAAGGAAAAAGGCTGATCTTTGCCTCCAGGGGCCTGTGGCCCTGACTGGAGGGACACCTCCAAAAATCCAAACGATCGAAGATGTGTCGCAGACCCAAGCTGCCCCCACCTCAAACCTGTGCTGCCCTGACAGTCCCAAGGGAACCCTACAAACTGACATCAGGAACCTGGGCTGGCCACTTTTCTTTCCCAGGGAAAAGGACCAGTCTTTGTCTCCAGGGGCCTGTGGCCCTGAAGTGGCCGGACACCTCCAAAAATCCAAACGATCGAGGATGTGTCGCAGACCCAAGCTGCCCCCACCTCAAACCTGTGCTGCCCTGACAGTCCCAAGGGAACCCTACAAACTGACATCAGGAACCTCGGCTGGCCACTTTTCTTTCTCAAGGAAAAAGCCTGATCTTTGCCTCCAGGAGCCTGTGGCCCTGAAGTGGCCAGACACCTCCAAAAATCCAAACGATCGAAGATGTGTCGCAGACCCAAGCTGCCCCCACCTCAAACCTGTGCTGCCCTGACAGTCCCAAGGGAACCCTACAAACTGACATCAGGAACCTGGGCTGGCCACTTTTCTTTCCCAGGGAAAAGGACCTATCTTTGTCTCCAGGGGCCTGTGGCCCTGAAGTGGCCGGACACCTCCAAAAATCCAAACGATCGAGGATGTGTCGCAGACCCAAGCTGCCCCCAGCTCAAACCTGTGCTGCCCTGACAGTCCCAAGGGAACCCTACAAACTGACATCAGGAACCTCGGCTGGCCACTTTTCTTTCTCAAGGAAAAAGCCTGATCTTTGCCTCCAGGAGCCTGTGGCCCTGAAGTGGCCGGACACCTCCAAAAATCCAAACGATCGAAGATGTGTCGCAGACCCAAGCTGCCCCCACCTCAAACCTGTGCTGCCCTGACAGTCCCAAGGGAACCCTACAAACTGACATCAGGAACCTGGGCTGGCCACTTTTCTTTCCCAGGGAAAAGAACTGGTCTTTGTCTCCAGGGGCCTGTGGCCCTGAAGTGGCCGGACACCTCCAAAAATCCAAACGATCGAAGATGTGTCGCAGACCCAAGCTGCCCCCACCTCAAACCTGTGCTGCCCTGACAGTCCCAAGGGAACCCTACAAACTGACATCAGGAACATGGGCTGGCCACTTTTCTCTCCCAAGGAAAAAGGCTGATCTTTGCCTCCAGGGGCCTGTGGCCCTGAGTGGCCGGACACCTCCAAAAATCCAAACGATCGAAGATGTGTCGCAGACCCAAGCTGCCCCCACCTCAAACCTGTGCTGCCCTGACAGTCCCAAAGGAACCCTACAAACTGACATCAGGAACCTGGGCTGGCCACTTTTCTTTCCCAAGGAAAAAGGCTGATCTTTGCCTCCAGGGGCCTGTGGCCCTGAAGTGGCCGGACACCTCCAAAAATCCAAACGATCGAAGATGTGTCGCAGACCCAAGCTGCCCCCAGCTCAAACCTGTGCTGCCCTGACAGTCCCAAGGGAACCCTACAAACTGACATCAGGAACCTGGGCTGGCCACTTTTCTTTCCCAGGAAAAAGGCTGATCCTTACCTCCAGGGGCCTGTGGCCCTGAAGTGGCCGGACACCTCCAAAAATCCAAACGATCGAGGATGTGTCGCAGACCCAAGCTGCCCCCGGCTCAAACCTGTGCTGCCCTGACAGTCCCAAGGGAACCCTACAAACTGACATCAGGAACCTGGGCTGGCCACTTTTCTTTCCCAAGGAAAAAGGCTGATCTTTGCCTCCAGGGGCCTGTGGCCCTGAGTGGCCGGACACCTCCAAAAATCCAAACGATCGAAGATGTGTTGCAGACCCAAGCTGCCCCCACCTCAAACCTGTGCTGCCCTGACAGTCCCAAGGGAACCCTACAAACTGACATCAGGAACCTGGGCTGGCCACTTTTCTTTCCCAGGGAAAAGGACCGGTCTTTGTCTCCAGGGGCCTGTGGCCCTGAAGTGGCCGGACACCTCCAAAAATCCAAATGATCGAAGATGTGTCGCAGACCCAAGCTGCCCCCACCTCAAACCTGCGCTGCCCTGACAGTCCCAAGGGAACCCTACAAACTGACATCAGGAACCTGGGCTGGCCACTTTTCTTTCCCAAGGAAAAAGGCTGATATTTGCCTCCAGGGGCCTGTGGCCCTGACTGGCCGGACACCTCCAAAAATCCAAACGATCGAAGATGTGTCGCAGACCCAAGCTGCCCCCACCTCAAACCTGTGCTGCCCTGACAGTCCCAAGGGAACCCTACAAACTGACATCAGGAACCTGGGCTGGCCACTTTTCTTTCCCAGGGAAAAGGACCAGTCTTTGTCTCCAGGGGCCTGTGGCCCTGAAGTGGCCGGACACCTCCAAAAATCCAAACGATCGAAGATGTGTCGCAGACCCAAGCTGCCCCCACCTCAAACCTGTGCTGCCCTGACAGTCCCAAGGGAACCCTACAAACTGACATCAGGAACCTGGGCTGGCCACTTTTCTTTCCCAGGGAAAAAGGCTAATCTTTGCCTCCAGGGGCCTGTGGCCCTGAAGTGGCCGGACACCTCCAAAAATCCAAACGATCGAAGATGTGTCGCAGACCCAAGCTGCCCCCACCTCAAACCTGTGCTGCCCTGACAGTCCCAAGGGAACCCTACAAACTGACATCAGGAACCTGGGCTGGCCACTTTTCTTTCCCAGGTAAAAGAACTGGTCTTTGTCTCCAGGGGCCTGTGGCCCTGAAGTGGCCGGACACCTCCAAAAATCCAAACGATCGAAGATGTGTCGCAGACCCAAGCTGCCCCCAGCTCAAACCTGAGCTGCCCTGACAGTCCTAAGGGAACCCTACAAACTGACATAAGGAACCTGGGCTGGCCAATTTTCTTTCCCAGGGAAAAGGACCAGTCTTTGTCTCCAGGGGCCTGTGGCCCTGAAGTGGCCAGACACCTCTAAAAATCCAAACGATCGAAGATGTGTCGCAGACCCAAGCTGCCCCCAGCTCAAACCTCTGCTGCCCTGACAGTCCTAAGGGAACCCTACAAACTGACATCAGGAACCTGGGCTGGCCACTTTTCTTTCCCAGGGAAAAGGACCAGTCTTTGTTTCCAGGGGCCTGTGGCCCTGAGTGGCCGGACACCTCTAAAAATCCAAATGATCGAAGATGTGTCGCAGACCCAAGCTGCCCCCACCTCAAACCTGTGCTGCCCTGACAGTCCCAAAGGAACCCTACAAACTGACATCAGGAACCTGGGCTGGCCACTTTTCTTTCCCAGGGAAAAAGGCTGATCTTTGCCTCCAGGGGCCTGTGGCCCTGAAGTGGCCGGACACCTCCAAAATCCAAACGATCGAAGATGTGTCGCAGACCCAAGTTGCCCCCAGCTCAAACCTGTGCTGCCCTGACAGTCCCAAGGGAACCCTGCAAACTGACATCAGGAACCTGGGCTGGCCACTTTTCTTTCCCAGGTAAAAGAACTGGTCTTTGTCTCCAGAGGCCTGTGGCCCTGGAGCGGCCAGACACCTCCAAAAATCCAAACGATCGAAGATGTGTCGCAGACCTAAGCTGCCCCCAGCTCAAACCTGAGCTGCCCTGACAGTCCTAAGGGAACCCTACAAACTGACATCAGGAACCTGGGCTGGCCACTTTTCTTTCCCAGGGAAAAGCACCAGTCTTTGTCTCCAGGGGCCTGTGGCCCTGAAGTGGCCGGACACCTCCAAAAATCCAAACGATCGAGGATGTGTCGCAGACCCAAGCTGCCCCCACCTCAAACCTGTGCTGCCCTGACAGTCCCAAGGGAACCCTACAAACTGACATCAGGAACCTCGGCTGGCCACTTTTCTTTCTCAAGGAAAAAGCCTGATCTTTGCCTCCAGGAGCCTGTGGCCCTGAAGTGGCCAGACACCTCCAAAAATCCAAACGATCGAAGATGTGTCGCAGACCCAAGCTGCCCCCACCTCAAACCTGTGCTGCCCTGACAGTCCCAAGGGAACCCTACAAACTGACATCAGGAACCTGGGCTGGCCACTTTTCTTTCCCAGGGAAAAGGACCAGTCTTTGTCTCCAGGGGCCTGTGGCCCTGAAGTGGCCGGACACCTCCAAAAATCCAAACGATCGAGGATGTGTCGCAGACCCAAGCTGCCCCCAGCTCAAACCTGTGCTGCCCTGACAGTCCCAAGGGAACCCTACAAACTGACATCAGGAACCTCGGCTGGCCACTTTCCTTTCTCAAGGAAAAAGCCTGATCTTTGCCTCCAGGAGCCTGTGGCCCTGAAGTGGCCGGACACCTCCAAAAATCCAAACGATCGAAGATGTGTCGCAGACCCAAGCTGCCCCCACCTCAAACCTGTGCTGCCCTGACAGTCCCAAGGGAACCCTACAAACTGACATCAGGAACCTGGGCTGGCCACTTTTCTTTCCCAGGGAAAAGAACTGCTCCTTGTCTCCAGGGGCCTGTGGCCCTGAAGTGGCCAGACACCTCCAAAAATCCAAACGATCGAGGATGTGTCGCAGACCCAAGCTGCCCCCAGCTCAAACCTGTGCTGCCCTGACAGTCCCAAGGGAACCCTACAAACTGACATCAGGAACCTGGGCTGGCCACTTTTCTTTCCCAGGGAAAAGAACTGCTCTTTGTCTCCAGGGGCCTGTGGCCCTGAAGTGGCCAGACACCTCCAAAAATCCAAACGATCGAAGATGTGTCGCAGACCCAAGCTGACCCCAGCTCAAACCTGAGCTGCCCTGACAGTCCTAAGGGAACCCTACAAACTGACATCAGGAACCTGGGCTGGCCACTTTTCTTTCCCAGGGAAAAGAACTGGTCTTTGTCTCCAGGGGCCTGTGGCCCTGAAGTGGCCAGACACCTCTAAAAATCCAAACGATCGAAGATGTGTCGCAGACCCAAGCTGCCCCCAGCTCAAACCTCTGCTGCCCTGACAGTCCTAAGGGAACCCTACAAACTGACATCAGGAACCTGGGCTGGCCACTTTTCTTTCCCAGGGAAAAGGACCAGTCTTTGTTTCCAGGGGCCTGTGGCCCTGAGTGGCCGGACACCTCTAAAAATCCAAATGATCGAAGATGTGTCGCAGACCCAAGCTGCCCCCACCTCAAACCTGTGCTGCCCTGACAGTCCCAAAGGAACCCTACAAACTGACATCAGGAACCTGGGCTGGCCACTTTTCTTTCCCAGGGAAAAAGGCTGATCTTTGCCTCCAGGGGCCTGTGGCCCTGAAGTGGCCGGACACCTCCAAAATCCAAACGATCGAAGATGTGTCGCAGACCCAAGCTGCCCCCAGCTCAAACCTGTGCTGCCCTGACAGTCCCAAGGGAACCCTACAAACTGACATCAGGAACCTGGGCTGGCCACTTTTCTTTCCCAGGGAAAAGAACTGGTCTTTGTCTCCAGAGGCCTGTGGCCCTGGAGCGGCCAGACACCTCCAAAAATCCAAACGATCGAAGATGTGTCGCAGACCTAAGCTGCCCCCAGCTCAAACCTGAGCTGCCCTGACAGTCCTAAGGGAACCCTACAAACTGACATCAGGAACCTGGGCTGGCCACTTTTCTTTCCCAGGGAAAAGCACCAGTCTTTGTCTCCAGGGGCCTGTGGCCCTGAAGTGGCCAGACACATCCAAAAATCCAAACGATCGAAGATGTGTCGCAGACCCAAGCTGCCCCCAGCTCAAACCTGTGCTGCCCTGACAGTCCCAAGGGAACCCTACAAACTGACATCAGGAACCTGGGCTGGCCACTTTTCTTTCCCAAGGAAAAAGGCTGATCCTTACCTCCAGGGGCCTGTGGCCCTGAAGTGGCTGGACACCTCCAAAAATCCAAACGATCGAGGATGTGTCACAGACCCAAGCTGCCCCCACCTCAAACCTGTGCTGCCCTGACAGTCCCAAGGGAACCCTACAAACTGACATCAGGAACCTGGGCTGGCCACTTTTCTTTCCCAAGGAAAAAGGCTGATCTTTGCCTCCAGGGGCCTGTGGCCCTGAGTGGCCGGACACCTCCAAAAATCCAAACGATCGAAGATGTGTCGCAGACCCAAGCTGCCCCCACCTCAAACCTGTGCTGCCCTGACAGTCCCAAGGGAACCGTACAAACTGACATCAGGAACCTGGGCTGGCCACTTTTCTTTCCCAGGGAAAAAGGCTGATCCTTACCTCCAGGGGCCTGTGGCCCTGAAGTGGCCGGACACCTCCAAAAATCCAAACGATCGAGGATGTGTCACAGACCCACGCTGGCCCAGCTCAAACCTGTGCTGCCCTGACAGTCCCAAGGGAACCCTACAAAGTGACATCAGGAACCTGGGCTGGCCACTTTTCTTTCCCAAGGAAAAAGGCTGATCTTTGCCTCCAGGGGCCTGCGGCCCTGAGTGGCCGGACACCTCCAAAAATCCAAATGATCGAAGATGTGTCGCAGACCCAAGCTGCCCCCACCTCAAACCTGTGCTGCCCTGACAGTCCCAAGGGAACCCTACAAACTGACATCAGGAACCTGGGCTGGCCACTTTTCTTTCCCAAGGAAAAAGGCTGATCCTTACCTCCAGGGGCCTGTGGCCCTGAAGTGGCCGGACACCTCCAAAAATCCAAACGATCGAGGATGTGTCACAGACCCAAGCTGCCCCCACCTCAAACCTGTGCTGCCCTGACAGTCCCAAGGGAACCCTACAAACTGACATCAGGAACCTGGGCTGGCCACTTTTCTTTCCCAAGGAAAAAGGCTGATCTTTGCCTCCAGGGGCCTGTGGCCCTGAGTGGCCGGACACCTCCAAAAATCCAAACGATCGAAGATGTGTCGCAGACCCAAGCTGCCCCCAGCTCAAACCTGTGCTGCCCTGACAGTCCCAAGGGAACCCTACAAACTGACATCAGGAACCTGGGCTGGCCACTTTTCTTTCCCAGGGAAAAAGGCTGATCCTTACCTCCAGGGGCCTGCGGCCCTGAGTGGCCGGACACCTCCAAAAATCCAAACGATCGAAGATGTGTCGCAGACCCAAGCTGCCCCCACCTCAAACCTGTGCTGCCCTGACAGTCCCAAGGGAACCCTACAAACTGACATCAGGAACCTGGGCTGGCCACTTTTCTTTCCCAAGGAAAAAGGACCGGTCTTTGTCTCCAGGGGCCTGTGACATGTAGTGGCCCGACACCTCCAAAAATCCAAACGATCGAAGATGTGTCGCAGACCCAAGCTGCCCCCAGCTCAAACCTGTGCTGCCCTGACAGTCCCAAGGGAACCCTACAAACTGACATCAGGAACCTGGGCTGGCCACTTTTCTTTCCCAAGGAAAAAGGCTGATCTTTGCCTCCAGGGGCCTGTGGCCCTGAAGTGGCCGGACACCTCCAAAAATCCAAACGATCGAAGATGTGTCGCAGACCCAAGCTGCCCCCAGCTCAAACCTGTGCTGCCCTGACAGTCCCAAGGGAACCCTACAAACTGACATCAGGAACCTGGGCTGGCCACTTTTCTCTCCCAAGGAAAAAGGCTGATCTTTGCCTCCAGGGGCCTGTGGCCCTGAGTGGCCGGACACCTCCAAAAATCCAAACGATCGAAGATGTGTCGCAGACCCAAGCTGCCCCCACCTCAAACCTGTGCTGCCCTGACAGTCCCAAAGGAACCCTACAAACTGACATCAGGAACCTGGGCTGGCCACTTTTCTTTCCCAAGGAAAAAGGCTGATCTTTGCCTCCAGGCGCCTGTGGCCATGAAGTGGCCGGACACCTCCAAAAATCCAAACGATCGAAGATGTGTCGCAGACCCAAGCTGCCCCCACCTCAAACCTGTGCTGCCCTGACAGTCCCAAGGGAACCCTACAAACTGACATCAGGAACCTGGGCTGGCCACTTTTCTTTCCCAGGAAAAAGGCTGATCCTTACCTCCAGGGGCCTGTGGCCCTGAAGTGGCCGGACACCTCCAAAAATCCAAACGATCGAGGATGTGTCGCAGACCCAAGCTGCCCCCGGCTCAAACCTGTGCTGCCCTGACAGTCCCAAGGGAACCCTACAAACTGACATCAGGAACCTGGGCTGGCCACTTTTCTTTCCCAAGGAAAAAGGCTGATCTTTGCCTCCAGGGGCCTGTGGCCCTGAGTGGCCGGACACCTCCAAAAATCCAAACGATCGAAGATGTGTTGCAGACCCAAGCTGCCCCCACCTCAAACCTGTGCTGCCCTGACAGTCCCAAGGGAACCCTACAAACTGACATCAGGAACCTGGGCTGGCCACTTTTCTTTCCCAGGGAAAAGGACCGGTCTTTGTCTCCAGGGGCCTGTGGCCCTGAAGTGGCCGGACACCTCCAAAAATCCAAATGATCGAAGATGTGTCGCAGACCCAAGCTGCCCCCACCTCAAACCTGTGCTGCCCTGACAGTCCCAAGGGAACCCTACAAACTGACATCAGGAACCTGGGCTGGCCACTTTTCTTTCCCAAGGAAAAAGGCAGATCTTTGCCTCCAGGGGCCTGTGGCCCTGACTGGCCGGACACCTCCAAAAATCCAAACGATCGAAGATGTGTCGCAGACCCAAGCTGCCCCCACCTCAAACCTGTGCTGCCCTGACAGTCCCAAGGGAACCCTACAAACTGACATCAGGAACCTGGGCTGGCCACTTTTCTTTCCCAGGGAAAAGGACCAGTCTTTGTCTCCAGGGGCCTGTGGCCCTGAAGTGGCCGGACACCTCCAAAAATCCAAACGATCGAAGATGTGTCGCAGACCCAAGCTGCCCCCACCTCAAACCTGTGCTGCCCTGACAGTCCCAAGGGAACCCTACAAACTGACATCAGGAACCTGGGCTGGCCACTTTTCTTTCCCAGGGAAAAAGGCTAATCTTTGCCTCCAGGGGCCTGTGGCCCTGAAGTGGCCGGACACCTCCAAAAATCCAAACGATCGAAGATGTGTCGCAGACCCAAGCTGCCCCCACCTCAAACCTGTGCTGCCCTGACAGTCCCAAGGGAACCCTACAAACTGACATCAGGAACCTGGGCTGGCCACTTTTCTTTCCCAGGTAAAAGAACTGGTCTTTGTCTCCAGGGGCCTGTGGCCCTGAAGTGGCCGGACACCTCCAAAAATCCAAACGATCGAAGATGTGTCGCAGACCCAAGCTGCCCCCACCTCAAACCTGTGCTGCCCTGACAGTCCCAAGGGAACCCTACAAACTGACATCAGGAACCTGGGCTGGCCACTTTTCTTTCCCAGGTAAAAGAACTGGTCTTTGTCTCCAGGGGCCTGTGGCCCTGAAGTGGCCGGACACCTCCAAAAATCCAAACGATCGAAGATGTGTCGCAGACCCAAGCTGCCCCCAGCTCAAACCTGAGCTGCCCTGACAGTCCTAAGGGAACCCTACAAACTGACATCAGGAACCTGGGCTGGCCACTTTTCTTTCCCAGGGAAAAGAACTGGTCTTTGTCTCCAGAGGCCTGTGGCCCTGGAGCGGCCAGACACCTCCAAAAATCCAAACGATCGAAGATGTGTCGCAGACCTAAGCTGCCCCCAGCTCAAACCTGAGCTGCCCTGACAGTCCTAAGGGAACCCTACAAACTGACATCAGGAACCTGGGCTGGCCACTTTTCTTTCCCAGGGAAAAGGACCAGTCTTTGTCTCCAGGGGCCTGTGGCCCTGAAGTGGCCAGACACATCCAAAAATCCAAACGATCGAAGATGTGTCGCAGACCCAAGCTGCCCCCAGCTCAAACCTGTGCTGCCCTGACAGTCCCAAGGGAACCCTACAAACTGACATCAGGAACCTGGGCTGGCCACTTTTCTTTCCCAAGGAAAAAGGCTGATCTTTGCCTCCAGGGGCCTGTGGCCCTGAGTGGCCGGACACCTCCAAAAATCCAAACGATCGAAGATGTGTCGCAGAACCAAGCTGCCCCCACCTCAAACCTGTGCTGCCCTGACAGTCCCAAAGGAACCCTACAAACTGACATCAGGAACCTGGGCTGGCCACTTTTCTTTCCCAGGGAAAAAGGCTGATCTTTGCCTCCAGGGGCCTGTGGCCCTGAAGTGGCCGGACACCTCCAAAAATCCAAACGATCGAAGATGTGTCGCAGACCCAAGCTGCCCCCACCTCAAACCTGTGCTGCCCTGACAGTCCCAAGGGAACCCTACAAACTGACATCAGGAACCTGGGCTGGCCACTTTTCTTTCCCAGGGAAAAGGAACAGTCTTTGTCTCCAGGGGCCTGTGGCCCTGAAGTGGCCGGACACCTCCAAAAATCCAAACGATCGAGGATGTGTCGCAGACCCAAGCTGCCCCCACCTCAAACCTGTGCTGCCCTGACAGTCCCAAGGGAACCCTACAAACTGACATCAGGAACCTCGGCTGGCCACTTTTCTTTCTCAAGGAAAAAGCCTGATCTTTGCCTCCAGGAGCCTGTGGCCCTGAAGTGGCCGGACACCTCCAAAAATCCAAACGATCGAAGATGTGTCGCAGACCCAAGCTGCCCCCACCTCAAACCTGTGCTGCCCTGACAGTCCCAAGGGAACCCTACAAACTGACATCAGGAACCTGGGCTGGCCAATTTTCTTTCCCAGGGAAAAGGACCAGTCTTTGTCTCCAGGGGCCTGTGGCCCTGAAGTGGCCAGACACCTCTAAAAATCCAAACGATCGAAGATGTGTCGCAGACCCAAGCTGCCCCCAGCTCAAACCTCTGCTGCCCTGACAGTCCTAAGGGAACCCTACAAACTGACATCAGGAACCTGGGCTGGCCACTTTTCTTTCCCAGGGAAAAGGACCAGTCTTTGTTTCCAGGGGCCTGTGGCCCTGAGTGGCCGGACACCTCTAAAAATCCAAATGATCGAAGATGTGTCGCAGACCCAAGCTGCCCCCACCTCAAACCTGTGCTGCCCTGACAGTCCCAAAGGAACCCTACAAACTGACATCAGGAACCTGGGCTGGCCACTTTTCTTTCCCAGGGAAAAAGGCTGATCTTTGCCTCCAGGGGCCTGTGGCCCTGAAGTGGCCGGACACCTCCAAAATCCAAACGATCGAAGATGTGTCGCAGACCCAAGCTGCCCCCAGCTCAAACCTGTGCTGCCCTGACAGTCCCAAGGGAACCCTACAAACTGACATCAGGAACCTGGGCTGGCCACTTTTCTTTCCCAGGGAAAAGAACTGGTCTTTGTCTCCAGAGGCCTGTGGCCCTGGAGCGGCCAGACACCTCCAAAAATCCAAACGATCGAAGATGTGTCGCAGACCTAAGCTGCCCCCAGCTCAAACCTGAGCTGCCCTGACAGTCCTAAGGGAACCCTACAAACTGACATCAGGAACCTGGGCTGGCCACTTTTCTTTCCCAGGGAAAAGCACCAGTCTTTGTCTCCAGGGGCCTGTGGCCCTGAAGTGGCCAGACACATCCAAAAATCCAAACGATCGAAGATGTGTCGCAGACCCAAGCTGCCCCCAGCTCAAACCTGTGCTGCCCTGACAGTCCCAAGGGAACCCTACAAACTGACATCAGGAACCTGGGCTGGCCACTTTTCTTTCCCAAGGAAAAAGGCTGATCCTTACCTCCAGGGGCCTGTGGCCCTGAAGTGGCCGGACACCTCCAAAAATCCAAACGATCGAGGATGTGTCACAGACCCAAGCTGCCCCCACCTCAAACCTGTGCTGCCCTGACAGTCCCAAGGGAACCCTAAAAACTGACATCAGGAACCTGGGCTGGCCACTTTTCTTTCCCAAGGAAAAAGGCTGATCTTTGCCTCCAGGGGCCTGTGGCCCTGAGTGGCCGGACA
Organism: Vidua macroura; assembly: GCF_024509145.1. Lineage (NCBI taxonomy): Eukaryota > Metazoa > Chordata > Aves > Passeriformes > Viduidae > Vidua > Vidua macroura. Next base: position 6,634,645 of record NC_071596.1, on the reverse strand, counting down.
CCTCCAAAAATCCAAACGATCGAAGATGTGTCGCAGACCCAAGCTGCCCCCACCTCAAACCTGTGCTGCCCTGACAGTCCCAAGGGAACCCTACAAACTGACATCAGGAACCTGGGCTGGCCACTTTTCTTTCCCAGGGAAAAAGGCTGATCCTTACCTCCAGGGGCCTGTGGCCCTGAAGTGGCCGGACACCTCCAAAAATCCAAACGATCGAGGATGTGTCACAGACCCACGCTGGCCCAGCTCAAACCTGTGCTGCCCTGACAGTCCCAAGGGAACCCTACAAAGTGACATCAGGAACCTGGGCTGGCCACTTTTCTTTCCCAAGGAAAAAGGCTGATCTTTGCCTCCAGGGGCCTGTGGCCCTGACTGCCCGGACACCTCCAAAAATCCAAACGATCGAAGATGTGTCGCAGACCCAAGCTGCCCCCACCTCAAACCTGTGCTGCCCTGACAGTCCCAAGGGAACCCTACAAACTGACATCAGGAACCTGGGCTGGCCACTTTTCTTTCCCAGGGAAAAGGACCAGTCTTTGTCTCCAGGGGCCTGTGGCCCTGAAGTGGCCGGACACCTCCAAAAATCCAAACGATCGAGGATGTGTCGCAGACCCAAGCTGCCCCCACCTCAAACCTGTGCTGCCCTGACAGTCCCAAGGGAACCCTACAAACTGACATCAGGAACCTCGGCTGGCCACTTTTCTTTCTCAAGGAAAAAGCCTGATCTTTGCCTCCAGGAGCCTGTGGCCCTGAAGTGGCCAGACACCTCCAAAAATCCAAACGATCGAAGATGTGTCGCAGACCCAAGCTGCCCCCACCTCAAACCTGTGCTGCCCTGACAGTCCCAAGGGAACCCTACAAACTGACATCAGGAACCTGGGCTGGCCACTTTTCTTTCCCAGGGAAAAGGACCAGTCTTTGTCTCCAGGGGCCTGTGGCCCTGAAGTGGCCGGACACCTCCAAAAATCCAAACGATTGAGGATGTGTCGCAGACCCAAGCTGCCCCCACCTCAAACCTGTGCTGCCCTGACAGTCCCAAGGGAACCCTACAAACTGACATCAGGAACCTCGGCTGGCCACTTTTCTTTCTCAAGGAAAAAGCCTGATCTTTGCCTCCAGGAGCCTGTGGCCCTGAAGTGGCCAGACACCTCCAAAAATCCAAACGATCGAAGATGTGTCGCAGACCCAAGCTGCCCCCAGCTCAAACCTGTGCTGCCCTGACAGTCCCAAGGGAACCCTACAAACTGACATCAGGAACCTGGGCTGGCCACTTTTCTTTCCCAGGGAAAAGGACCAGTCTTTGTCTCCAGGGGCCTGTGGCCCTGAAGTGGCCGGACACCTCCAAAAATCCAAACGATCGAGGATGTGTCGCAGATCCAAGCTGCCCCCACCTCAAACCTGTGCTGCCCTGACAGTCCCAAGGGAACCCTACAAACTGACATCAGGAACCTCGGCTGGCCACTTTTCTTTCTCAAGGAAAAAGCCTGATCTTTGCCTCCAGGAGCCTGTGGCCCTGAAGTGGCCGGACACCTCCAAAAATCCAAACGATCAAAGATGTGTCGCAGACCCAAGCTGCCCCCACCTCAAACCTGTGCTGCCCTGACAGTCCCAAGGGAACCCTACAAACTGACATCAGGAACCTGGGCTGGCCACTTTTCTTTCCCAGGGAAAAGAACTGGTCTTTGTCTCCAGGGGCCTGTGGCCCTGAAGTGGCCAGACACCTCCAAAAATCCAAACGATCGAAGATGTGTCGCAGACCCAAGCTGCCCCCAGCTCAAACCTGAGCTGCCCTGACAGTCCTAAGGGAACCCTACAAACTGACATCAGGAACCTGGGCTGGCCACTTTTCTTTCCCAGGGAAAAGGACCAGTCTTTGTCTCCAGGGGCCTGTGGCCCTGAAGTGGCCAGACACCTCTAAAAATCCAAACGATCGAAGATGTGTCGCAGACCCAAGCTGCCCCCAGCTCAAACCTCTGCTGCCCTGACAGTCCTAAGGGAACCCTACAAACTGACATCAGGAACCTGGGCTGGCCACTTTTCTTTCCCAGGGAAAAGGACCAGTCTTTGTTTCCAGGGGCCTGTGGCCCTGAGTGGCCGGACACCTCTAAAAATCCAAACGATCGAAGATGTGTCGCAGACCCAAGCTGCCCCCACCTCAAACCTGTGCTGCCCTGACAGTCCCAAGGGAACCCTACAAACTGACATCAGGAACCTGGGCTGGCCACTTTTCTTTCCCAAGGAAAAAGGCTGATCCTTACCTCCAGGGGCCTGTGGCCCTGAAATGGCCGGACACCTCCAAAAATCCAAACGATCGAGGATGTGTCACAGACCCAAGCTGCCCCCACCTCAAACCTGTGCTGCCCTGACAGTCCCAAGGGAACCCTACAAACTGACATCAGGAACCTGGGCTGGCCACTTTTCTTTCCCAAGGAAAAAGGCTGATCTTTGCCTCCAGGGGCCTGTGGCCCTGAGTGGCCGGACACCTCCAAAAATCCAAACGATCGAAGATGTGTCGCAGACCCAAGCTGCCCCCACCTCAAACCTGTGCTGCCCTGACAGTCCCAAGGGAACCCTACAAACTGACATCAGGAACCTGGGCTGGCCACTTTTCTTTCCCAGGGAAAAAGGCTGATCCTTACCTCCAGGGGCCTGTGGCCCTGAAGTGGCCGGACACCTCCAAAAATCCAAACGATCGAGGATGTGTCACAGACCCACGCTGGCCCAGCTCAAACCTGTGCTGCCCTGACAGTCCCAAGGGAACCCTACAAAGTGACATCAGGAACCTGGGCTGGCCACTTTTCTTTCCCAAGGAAAAAGGCTGATCTTTGCCTCCAGGGGCCTGCGGCCCTGAGTGGCCGGACACCTCCAAAAATCCAAACGATCGAAGATGTGTCGCAGACCCAAGCTGCCCCCACCTCAAACCTGTGCTGCCCTGACAGTCCCAAGGGAACCCTACAAACTGACATCAGGAACCTGGGCTGGCCACTTTTCTTTCCCAGGGAAAAAGGCTGATCCTTACCTCCAGGGGCCTGCGGCCCTGAGTGGCCGGACACCTCCAAAAATCCAAACGATCGAAGATGTGTCGCAGACCCAAGCTGCCCCCACCTCAAACCTGTGCTGCCCTGACAGTCCCAAGGGAACCCTACAAACTGACATCAGGAACCTGGGCTGGCCACTTTTCTTTCCCAAGGAAAAAGGCTGATCTTTGCCTCCAGGGGCCTGTGGCCCTGAAGTGGCCGGACACCTCCAAAAATCCAAACGATCGAAGATGTGTCGCAGACCCAAGCTGCCCCCACCTCAAACCTGTGCTGCCCTGACAGTCCCAAGGGAACCCTACAAACTGACATCAGGAACATGGGCTGGCCACTTTTCTCTCCCAAGGAAAAAGGCTGATCTTTGCCTCCAGGGGCCTGTGGCCCTGAGTGGCCGGACACCTCCAAAAATCCAAACGATCGAAGATGTGTCGCAGACCCAAGCTGCCCCCGGCTCAAACCTGTGCTGCCCTGACAGTCCCAAGGGAACCCTACAAACTGACATCAGGAACCTGGGCTGGCCACTTTTCTTTCCCAAGGAAAAAGGCTGATCTTTGCCTCCAGGGGCCTGTGGCCCTGAGTGGCCGGACACCTCTAAAAATCCAAACGATCGAAGATGTGTTGCAGACCCAAGCTGCCCCCACCTCAAACCTGTGCTGCCCTGACAGTCCCAAGGGAACCCTACAAACTGACATCAGGAACCTGGGCTGGCCACTTTTCTTTCCCAGGGAAAAGGACCGGTCTTTGTCTCCAGGGGACTGTGGCCCTGAAGTGGCCGGACACCTCCAAAAATCCAAATGATCGAAGATGTGTCGCAGACCCAAGCTGCCCCCACCTCAAACCTGTGCTGCCCTGACAGTCCCAAGGGAACCCTACAAACTGACATCAGGAACCTGGGCTGGCCACTTTTCTTTCCCAAGGAAAAAGGCTGATCTTTGCCTCCAGGGGCCTGTGGCCCTGACTGGCCGGACACCTCCAAAAATCCAAACGATCGAAGATGTGTCGCAGACCCAAGCTGCCCCCAGCTCAAACCTGAGCTGCCCTGACAGTCCCAAGGGAACCCTACAAACTGACATCAGGAACCTGGGCTGGCCACTTTTCTTTCCCAGGGAAAAAGGCTAATCTTTGCCTCCAGGGGCCTGTGGCCCTGAAGTGGCCGGACACCTCCAAAAATCCAAACGATCGAAGATGTGTCGCAGACCCAAGCTGCCCCCACCTCAAACCTGTGCTGCCCTGACAGTCCCAAGGGAACCCTACAAACTGACATCAGGAACCTGGGCTGGCCACTTTTCTTTCCCAGGTAAAAGAACTGGTCTTTGTCTCCAGGGGCCTGTGGCCCTGAAGTGGCCGGACACCTCCAAAAATCCAAACGATCGAAGATGTGTCGCAGACCCAAGCTGCCCCCAGCTCAAACCTGAGCTGCCCTGACAGTCCTAAGGGAACCCTACAAACTGACATCAGGAACCTGGGCTGGCCACTTTTCTTTCCCAGGGAAAAGAACTGGTCTTTGTCTCCAGAGGCCTGTGGCCCTGGAGCGGCCAGACACCTCCAAAAATCCAAACGATCGAAGATGTGTCGCAGACCTAAGCTGCCCCCAGCTCAAACCTGAGCTGCCCTGACAGTCCTAAGGGAACCCTACAAACTGACATCAGGAACCTGGGCTGGCCACTTTTCTTTCCCAGGGAAAAGCACCAGTCTTTGTGTCCAGGGGCCTGTGGCCCTGAAGTGGCCAGACACATCCAAAAATCCAAACGATCGAAGATGTGTCGCAGACCCAAGCTGCCCCCAGCTCAAACCTGTGCTGCCCTGACAGTCCCAAGGGAACCCTACAAACTGACATCAGGAACCTGGGCTGGCCACTTTTCTTTCCCAAGGAAAAAGGCTGATCTTTGCCTCCAGGGGCCTGTGGCCCTGAGTGGCCGGACACCTCCAAAAATCCAAACGATCGAAGATGTGTCGCAGACCCAAGCTGCCCCCACCTCAAACCTTTGCTGCCCTGACAGTCCCAAAGGAACCCTACAAACTGACATCAGGAACCTGGGCTGGCCACTTTTCTTTCCCAGGGAAAAAGGCTGATCTTTGCCTCCAGGGGCCTGTGGCCCTGAAGTGGCCGGACACCTCCAAAAATCCAAACGATCGAAGATGTGTCGCAGACCCAAGCTGCCCCCACCTCAAACCTGTGCTGCCCTGACAGTCCCAAGGGAACCCTACAAAATGACATCAGGAACCTGGGCTCGCCACTTTTCTTTCCCAGGGAAAAGGACCGGTCTTTGTCTCCAGGGGCCTGTGGCCCTGAGTGGCCGGACACCTCCAAAAATCCAAATGATCGAAGATGTGTCGCAGACCCAAGCTGCCCCCACCTCAAACCTGTGCTGCCCTGACAGTCCCAAGGGAACCCTACAAACTGACATCAGGAACCTGGGCTGGCCACTTTTCTTTCCCAAGGAAAAAGGACCGGTCTTTGTCTCCAGGGGCCTGTGACATTGAGTGGCCCGACACCTCCAAAAATCCAAAAGATCGAAGATGTGTCGCAGACCCAAGCTGTCCCCACCTCAAACCTGTGCTGCCCTGACAGTCCCAAGGGAACCCTACAAACTGACATCAGGAACCTGGGCTGGCCACTTTTCTTTCCCAAGGAAAAAGGCTGATCTTTGCCTCCAGGGGCCTGTGGCCCTGAGTGGCTGGACACCTCCAAAAAATCCCAACAATTCAGGATGTGCCCTCCACTGGCACCTTTCCAAAGCATTGCACTAGAGTCCAGTAATACTCTGCATTTCCAGTGGTTCAGCCTGTCTGACCCTCATCCTGACCCTTAAAATGCACTAAGGAATTCTAAAACAGCCCTTAGGAAGGTGTAACAATGCCCTCAAAGACACCAGACGAGTCCTAAGAAGCCTTCCAAAAGCCCCTAAATATTCCTAATAGTCCTGCAAAAACACTCAAGGAAACCTGCTCAGCCTCCAAAGCCTTCCTGGTGCTCTCTAGCCCACAGATGTCATCCCTACTTTTCTCCAGGGGGTCCTGTTGTCCTCTGAGGGTTCTGTCGTTGTCCTGGTGTGAGGGTCACTGCCTTGTCCTAGCGGGAGCGTTCCGGTGTGCTCTCGCTGTTAGGGTTGCTGTGTGGTGCTGCTGCTGGCAGGGCTGAAAAGGGAAAAGGCTCTTGTTAGGGGGGCTGCTTAGGCTGAGGTTAGGGCTGGGGGGAGAGGTGGTGCTCCTGTACCCTAACTTGCCTCCTAAGCTGTACCCTGTAGCCCTGATCTCCACTGCACTGTCCAGCCCTCAAGCCCTCGCCCTTTACCCCTCAACCTCTCCCTCTGCCCCCCAGCCCTCAGGCTCTGTGTGTCACCCTCGAGCCCCCCCTTTGCCCCTCAAGCCCCCTCTCAGCTGCCCCTCAGCTCCTGTGCGTCACCCTTAATCCCTCTCCTTTGCCCCTCAGCCCCCAGCTTCTCTGTGTCATGCTCCAGCTGCCCCTGCCCCCCTCAGCATCTCTCTGTCACCCACTGTCCCCTTTCCCCGTGCCTCCCTCAGCTCCCAGCCTCTGTCACCCTCAAGCCCCCACAGTGCCCCTCAGCCTCTATGTGCTGTGCCATGAAAAAACATAAAAGTTCCCTAAAAACCCCTCATCTTCAAAATGTTCTAAAAGCCCCACAAAAACATAAAAATAGCCTCAGAATACCCTTAAAATACAAGAAAAATACCCTACTTTTAAAAAAACCCTAAAACACACCTAAATATCCCTAAAAAACCTTTAAGAAATCCCTCAATATTCCTAAAAGAGCTCTAAAAATACCCCAAAATACTTAAAATGCCCTGATAAGACCCTAAAAAAACCTAAAAGTTCCCTCAAAAGACCTAAAAATACCCTAGTCCTAAGAGTCCTCCACATACCCTCAATAGACCTAAAAAAGCCCCAAGAACACCCCAAAAAAACCCCATAAACATTCTAATTAGTAGTAAGAAAGCCATGAAAATACCCTAAAAAAAATCTTTTAAAAGCCCTAAAAAAGCCCTAAAAGTATCCTAAATAGTCACAGAAAATTCCTAAAAAGCTCCTGTGAAAGAAACCCTAAAATATCTTTTTAAAGCCCTAAAAAACCCCTAAAAAAGTGCTCAGTCCCCAACCTCTACCAGTCACTCTCTAGCCAGCAAACATCATCCCTACCTTTTCATTAGGGTCACTGCCTGCAGCTGCTGGGAGGGTTCTGGGGCTGTCCCAGCAGTAGGGTTGCTGCCTGCAGCTGCTGTTGAGGAACACTGGTGTTCTAGGGGTGTGTTTAGGGTGAGCTTAGGGTTGGGGTGAGGGCTGCTGCTGTACCCTAACCCTTCCTGGTACCCCGTGCCCTGTCCTTTGTACCCCTAACCCTCAGGGTCAGCTCTCCACCTGTCAAGTCCCCCCCTTTTTGCCCCTCAGCCCGCAATGTCTGTGTGTCACCCCAAGCCCCCCGACACTGTCCTGTGGCCCCCTAACCTCCACCGTGCACTTTCCACCCTTGTAGGGGTGGTTTTAAGGGTGAGGTTAAGGGTGCTGTGAGGGCTGGTTCACCTGTCACCCTCAGGCACCCCCCCACTTTGTCCCTCAGGACAGCCCCTGCCTCTCAGCCTCCTTGTGTCACCCTCAGGTCCCCACCGCAGCCTCTCAGCGTCTCTCTGCCACCCTGGAGCCCCCCTTTTTGACTCCTAAAGACCCCTTCTGCCTCTCAGCTGCCCCCATGTTCTGTGTCACCCTCCAGCCCCCTCCCCTCAGCCCCAGCTGCCTTTGTGACACCGCGCGGCCCACAGATGCCATCCCTGCCTGTTTTCTTTGGGTGTTGTCCTGCTGTGAGGGCCGCACTATCCCCACGAGTCCGGGCTCCCATGTCCTGCTGCAGGGAGTCACACCTGGGGCATGGGAGGAGTGAGGGATGGGGCAGGGGCGGGATGGGGAGGGGTGAAGGGTGGAGAGAGACTGGGGAAGGGGTGGGCTGGAAGGACAAGTAGGGGTGAGAGGTGGAGACGGGGACAGAGCAGAACAGGGCAGAGGGAAGAGGGACATTTGGAGGGGGCACTCCACATATCCCAGACCAAAGCTGCAGCAAAATACAATTTTAGTGGACAGGGCAAAGCCAAAAACCACCTGCAAACTGACACCAGGAACCAGGGCTGGCCACATTTCTTTCCCAGGATAAAGGGCATGTCAGGGCCACAGACCCCTGGAGGCAAAGATCAGCCTTTTTCCTTGAGAAAGAAAAGTGGCCAGCCCAGGTTCCTGATGTCAGTTTGTAGGGTTCCCTTGGGACTGTCAGGGCAGCACAGGTTTGAGGTGGGGGCAGCTTGGGTCTGCGACACATCTTCGATCGTTTGGATTTTTGGAGGTGTCCGGCCACTCAGGGCCACAGGACCCTGGAGACAAAGATCAGCTTTTTTCCTTTGGAAAGAAAAGTGGTCAGCCCAGGTTCTTAATGTCAGTTTGTAGGGTTCCCTTGGGACTGTCAGGGCAGCACAGGTTTGAGGTGGGGGCAGCTTGGGTCTGCGACACATCCTCGATCGTTAGGATTTTTGGAGGTGTCCAGCCACTCAGGGCCACAGGACCCTGGAGACAAAGACCGGCCCTTTTCCCTGGGAAAGAAAAGTGGCCAGCCCAGGTTCTTAATGTCAGTTTGTAGGGTTCCCTTGGGACTGTCAGGGCAGCACAGGTGTGAGGTGGGGGCAGCTTGGGTCTGTGACACATCCTCGATCGTTTGGATTTTTGGACGTAGCCGGCCACTGAGGACCACAGGCCCATGGAAACCAAGTTCAGCCTTTTTCCTTGGAAAGAAAAGTGGTCAGCCCTGGTTCCTGATGTCAGTTTGTAGGGGTCCCTTGGGACTGTCAGGGCAGCACAGGTTTGAGGTGGGAGCAGCTTGGGTCTGCAACACATGCTCGATCGTTCGGAATTTTTGGACGTAGCCCGCCACTGAGAGCCACAGGCCCCTGGAGACAAAGATCAGCTTTTTTCCTTTGGAAAGAAAAGTGGTCAGCCCAGGTTCTTAATGTCAGTTTGTAGGGTTCCCTTGGGACTGTCAGGGCAGCACAGGTTTGAGGTGAGGGCAGCTTGGGTCTGCGACACATCCTCGATCGTTTGGATTTTTGGAGGTGTCCAGCCACTCAGGGCCACAGGCCCCTGGAGACAAAGACCGGCCCTTTTCCCTGGGAAAGAAAAGTGGCCAGCCCAGGTTCCTGATGTCAGTTTGTAGGGTTCCCTTGGGACTGTCAGGGCAGCACAGGGTTGAGGTGGGGGCAGCTTAGGTCTGCGACACATCCTCGATCGTTCGGATTTTTGGACGCAGCCGGCCACTGAGGGCCTAACCCTAAACCCTAAACCCAAACCCTAACCCCTAACCCTACAAGATGGTGGCACCCCTGTGGTCACATGATGGGGAGTAAAATGGCAGCACCTGTGTGGTCATGTGACAGGGAGCAAGATGGTGGCGCCCATAGGGTCACGTGATGGGGAGCAAGGTGGCGGTGTCTACATGGTGGGGGTGATGTGGGTAGTGGGTATTGTAATGTGCCAGGTGGAGCACTAATTAGGGGTTGTATAGGTATATATAAAAAAGAAGAAAAACTATATGTCCGGTGCAGCAGTAGAAAGTTTCAGGCTCCCGGGGCGTAAATTCTTTTTTTTTTTTAATAATTATTTAAAGTTTGTTTTTTATTTTACTCCCAGGGAGCCTGAAACTTTCTACTGCTGCTTTTTGAAAGCTAGAAAGGGAAACAAAGTTAGAAATGAAAAGATGGAAAGAAAGAAAAAGACAGACTTAAGAGAGGACTTAAGAGAGGACTTAAGAGAGGACTTAAGAGAGGACTTAAGAGAGGACTTAAGAGAGGACTTAAGAGAGGACTTAAGAGAGCACTTAAGAGAGGACTTAAGAGAGCACTTAAGAGAGCACTTAAGAGAGGACTTAAGAGAGGACTTAAGAGAGCACTTAAGAGAGGACTTAAGAGAGCACTTAAGAGAGGACTTAAGAGAGGACTTAAGAGAGCACTTAAGAGAGGACTTAAGAGGGGACTTAAGAGAGGACTTAAGAGAGGACTTAAGAGAGCACTTAAGAGAGGACTTAAGAGAGGACTTAAGAGAGGACTTAAGAGAGCACTTAAGAGAGCACTTAAGAGAGGACTTAAGAGAGCACTTAAGAGAGCACTTAAGAGAGGACTTAAGAGACGACTTAAGAGACTACTTAAGAGACTACTTAAGAGACGAAAAGAAATAGGAAGAGAATGGCAAAGAGTAAAAAAATGAGAAGGGTTACAGTGAAAAAGAAAGAGGGTGAGAGTGAAAAAGAGGACAAAAGAATAGAGAAAAAAAAGAAGCTGGAGAGAAAAACAAATAAAGAGTAAAAGCATCAACTAGAGAGACAAATAAATAGTTAGAAATAGTGAAACAGAGAAACAAAAGAAAAGACATACAGGGAAATAGAGAAGCAGAGAGAGAGAGAGTTAGAAACAGTGAGAAACAGAAACAAAGTTACGGACGGACAGAAATGACATGACAGAAAGAAAACTAAGAGAAGAAGCAAAGGAAGAAATACAGTGGGGAAAAAAAAAATGACTAAACCACACCAAAAAAACACAGGAGCCAAAGGGGGAAGGGGAGGGAGCGGGGGGCATCATTATTAGGGTTGATTCAAATTTATTGAATATTTTTTTTTATTTACACTCCAGCAAAACACATGGAAATGATGTATAAAAATGGGAACCCTACAAACTGACATCAGGAACCTGGGCTAGCCACTTTTCTTTCCCAGGGAAAAAGGACAAGTCTTTGTCTCCAGGGGCCTGTGGCATTGAGTGGCCCGACACCTCCAAAAATCCAAACGATCGAAGATGTGTCGCAGACCCAAGCTACCCCCACCTCAAACCTGTGCTGCCCTGACAGTCCCAAAGGAACCCTACAAACTGACATCAGGAACCTGGGCTGGCCACTTTTCTTTCCCAGGGAAAAAGGCTGATCTTTGCCTCCAGGGGCCTGTGGCCCTGAAGTGGCCGGACACCTCCAAAAATCCAAACGATCGAAGATGTGTCGCAGACCCAAGCTGCCCCCACCTCAAACCTCTGCTGCCCTGACAGTCCCAAGGGAACCCTACAAACTGACATCAGGAACCTGGGCTGGCCACTTTTCTTTCCCAGGGAAAAGGACCAGTCTTTGTTTCCAGGGGCCTGTGGCCCTGAGTGGCCAGACACCTCCAAAAATCCAAACGATCGAGGATGTGTCGCAGACCCAAGCTGCCCCCAGCTCAAACCTGTGCTGCCCTGACAGTCCCAAGGGAACCCTACAAACTGACATCAGGAACCTGGGCTGGCCACTTTTCTTTCCCAAGGAAAAAGGCTGATCTTTGCCTCCAGGGGCCTGTGGCCCTGAAGTGGCCGGACACCTCCAAAAATCCAAACGATCGAAGATGTGTCGCAGACCCAAGCTGCCCCCACCTCAAACCTGTGCTGCCCTGACAGTCCCAAAGGAACCCTACAAACTGACATCAGGAACCTGGGCTGGCCACTTTTCTTTCCCAGGGAAAAAGGCTGATCTTTGCCTCCAGGGGCCTGTGGCCCTGAAGTGGCCGGACACCTCCAAAAATCCAAACGATCGAAGATGTGTCGCAGACCCAAGCTGCCCCCACCTCAAACCTGTGCTGCCCTGACAGTCCCAAGGGAACCCTACAAACTGACATCAGGAACCTGGGCTGGCCACTTTTCTTTCCCAGGGAAAAGCACTAGTGTTTGTCTCCAGGGGCCTGTGGCCCTGAAGTGGCCGGACACCTCCAAAAATCCAAACGATCGAAGATGTGTTGCAGACCCAAGCTGCCCCCACCTTAAACCTGTGCTGCCCTGACAGTCCCAAGGGAACCCTACAAACTGACATCAGGAACCTGGGCTGGCCACTTTTCTTTCCCAGGGAAAAGGACCAGTCTTTGTCTCCAGGGGCCTGTGGCCCTGAAGTGGCCGGACACCTCCAAAAATCCAAACGATCGAAGATGTGTCGCAGACCCAAGCTGCCCCCACCTCAAACCTGTGCTGCCCTGACAGTCCCAAGGGAACCCTACAAACTGACATCAGGAACCTGGGCTGGCCACTTTTCTTTCCCAAGGAAAAAGGCTGATCTTTGCCTCCAGGGGCCTGTGGCCCTGAAATGGCCGGACACCTCTAAAAATCCAAACGATCGAAGATGTGTCGCAGACCCAAGCTGCCCCCACCTCAAACCTGTGCTGCCCTGACAGTCCCAAGGGAACCCTACAAACTGACATCAGGAACCTGGGCTGGCCACTTTTCTTTCCCAGGGAAAAGGACCGGTCTTTCTCTCCAGGGGGCTGTGGCCCTGACTGGCCGGACACCTCCAAAAATCCAAACGATCGAGGATGTGTCGCACACCCAAGCTGCCCCCACCTCAAACCTGTGCTGCCCTGACAGTCCCAAGGGAACCCTACAAACTGACATCAGGAACCTGGGCTGGCCACTTTTCTTTCCCAGGGAAAAGGACCAGTCTTTGTCTCCAGGGGCCTGTGGCCCTGAAGTGGCCGGACACCTCCAAAAATCCAAACGGTCGAAGATGTGTCGCAGATCCAAGCTGCCCCCACCTCAAACCTGTGCTGCCCTGACAGTCCCAAGGGAACCCTACAAACTGACATCAGGAACCTGGGCTGGCCACTTTTCTTTCCCAGGGAAAAGGACCAGTCTTTGTTTCCAGGGGCCTGTGGCCCTGAGTGGCCAGACACCTCCAAAAATCCAAACGATCGAAGATGTGTCGCAGACCCAAGCTGCCCCCACCTCAAACCTGTGCTGCCCTGACAGTCCCAAGGGAACCCTACAAACTGACATCAGGAACCTGGGCTGACCTCTTTCCTTTCCAAAGGAAAAAGGCTGATCTTTGCCTCCAGGGGCCTGTGGCCCTGAAGTGGCCGGACACCTCCAAAAATCCAAACGATCGAGGATGTGTCGCAGACCCAAGCTGCCCCCACCTCAAACCTGTGCTGCCCTGACAGTCCCAAGGGAACCCTACAAACTGACATCAGGAACCTGGGCTGGCCACTTTTCTTTCCCAAGGAAAAAGACCGGTCTTTGTCTCCAGGGGCCTGTGGCCCTGAAGTGGCCGGACACCTCCAAAAATCCAAACGATCGAAGATGTGTCGCAGACCCAAGCTGCCCCCAGCTCAAACCTGTGCTGCCCTGACAGTCCCAAGAGAACCCTACAAACTGACATCAGGAACCTGGGCTGGCCACTTTTCTTTCCCAGGGAAAAGAACTGGTGTTTGTCTCCAGGGGCCTGTGGCCCTGAAGTGGCCAGACACCTCAAAAAATCCAAACGATCGAAGATGTGTCGCAGACCCAAGCTGCCCCCAGCTCAAACCTGAGCTGCCCTGACAGTCCTAAGGGAACCCTACAAACTGACATCAGGAACCTGGGCTGGCCACTTTTCTTTCCTAGGGAAAAGGACCAGTCTTTGTCTCCAGGGGCCTGTGGCCCTGAAGTGGCCAGACACCTCCAAAAATCCAAACGATCGAAGATGTGTCGCAGACCCAAGCTGCCCCCACCTCAAACCTGTGCTGCCCTGACAGTCCCAAGGGAACCCTACAAACTGACATCAGGAACCTGGGCTGGCCACTTTTCTTTCCCAGGGAAAAGGACCAGTGTTTGTTTCCAGGGGCCTTTGGCCCTGAGTGGCCGGACACCTCCAAAAATCCAAACGATCGAAGATGTGTCGCAGACCCAAGCTGCCCCCACCTCAAACCTGTGCTGCCCTGACAGTCCCAAGGGAACCCTACAAACTGACATCAGGAACCTGGGCTGGCCACTTTTCTTTCCCAGGGAAAAAGGCTGATCCTTACCTCCAGGGGCCTGTGGCCCTGAAGTGGCCGGACACCTCCAAAAATCCAAACGATCGAGGATGTGTCACAGACCCAAGCTGCCCCCACCTCAAACCTGTGCTGCCCTGACAGTCCCAAGGGAACCCTACAAACTGACATCAGGAACCTGGGCTGGCCACTTTTCTTTCCCAAGGAAAAAGGCTGATCTTTGCCTCCAGGGGCCTGTGGCCCTGACTGGCCGGACACCTCCAAAAATCCAAACGATCGAAGATGTGTCGCAGACCCAAGCTGCCCCCAGCTCAAACCTGTGCTGCCCTGACAGTCCCAAGGGAACCCTACAAACTGACATCAGGAACCTGGGCTGGCCACTTTTCTTTCCCAGGGAAAAGAACTGGTGTTTGTCTCCAGGGGCCTGTGGCCCTGAAGTGGCCAGACACCTCAAAAAATCCAAACGATCGAAGATGTGTCGCAGACCCAAGCTGCCCCCAGCTCAAACCTGAGCTGCCCTGACAGTCCTAAGGGAACCCTACAAACTGACATCAGGAACCTGGGCTGGCCACTTTTCTTTCCTAGGGAAAAGGACCAGTCTTTGTCTCCAGAGGCCTGTGGCCCTGAAGTGGCCAGACACCTCCAAAAATCCAAACGATCGAAGATGTGTCGCAGACCCAAGCTGCCCCCACCTCAAACCTGTGCTGCCCTGACAGTCCCAAGGGAACCCTACAAACTGACATCAGGAACCTGGGCTGGCCACTTTTCTTTCCCAGGGAAAAGGACCAGTGTTTGTTTCCAGGGGCCTTTGGCCCTGAGTGGCCGGACACCTCCAAAAATCCAAACGATCGAAGATGTGTCGCAGACCCAAGCTGCCCCCACCTCAAACCTGTGCTGCCCTGACAGTCCCAAAGGAACCCTACAAACTGACATCAGGAACCTGGGCTGGCCACTTTTCTTTCCCAGGGAAAAAGGCTGATCCTTACCTCCAGGGGCCTGTGGCCCTGAAGTGGCCGGACACCTCCAAAAATCCAAACGATCGAGGATGTGTCACAGACCCAAGCTGCCCCCACCTCAAACCTGTGCTGCCCTGACAGTCCCAAGGGAACCCTACAAACTGACATCAGGAACCTGGGCTGGCCACTTTTCTTTCCCAAGGAGAAAGGCTGATCTTTGCCTCCAGGGGCCTGTGGCCCTGACTGGCCGGACACCTCCAAAAATCCAAACGATCGAAGATGTGTCGCAGACCCAAGCTGCCCCCACCTCAAACCTGTGCTGCCCTGACAGTCCCAAGGGAACCCTACAAACTGACATCAGGAACCTGGGCTGGCCACTTTTCTTTCCCAGGGAAAAAGGCTGATCCTTACCTCCAGGGGCCTGTGGCCCTGAAGTGGCCGGACACCTCCAAAAATCCAAACGATCAAGGATGTGTCACAGACCCACGCTGGCCCAGCTCAAACCTGTGCTGCCCTGACAGTCCCAAGGGAACCCTACAAACTGACATCAGGAACCTGGGCTGGCCACTTTTCTTTCCCAAGGAAAAAGGCTGATCTTTGCCTCCAGGGGCCTGCGGCCCTGAGTGGCCGGACACCTCCAAAAATCCAAACGATCGAAGATGTGTCACAGACCCAAGCTGCCCCCACCTCAAACCTGTGCTGCCCTGACAGTCCCAAGGGAACCCTACAAACTGACATCAGGAACCTGGGCTGGCCACTTTTCTTTCCCAAGGAAAAAGGCTGATCTTTGCCTCCAGGGGCCTGTGGCCCTGAAGTGGCCGGACACCTCCAAAAACCCAAACGATCGAAGATGTGTGGCAGACCCAAGCTGCCCCCACCTCAAACCTGTGCTGCCCTGACAGTCCCAAGGGAACCCTACAAACTGACATCAGGAACCTGGGCTGGCCACTTTTCTTTCCCAAGGAAAAAGGCTGATCTTTGCCTCCAGGGGCCTGTGGCCCTGAAGTGGCCGGACACCTCCAAAAATCCAAACGATCGAAGATGTGTTGCAGACCCAAGCTGCCCCCACCTTAAACCTGTGCTGCCCTGACAGTCCCAAGGGAACCCTACAAACTGACATCAGGAACCTGGGCTGGCCACTTTTCTTTCCCAGGGAAAAGGACCAGTCTTTGTCTCCAGGGGGCTGTGGCCCTGACTGGCCGGACACCTCCAAAAATCCAAACGATCGAGGATGTGTCGCACACCCAAGCTGCCCCCACCTCAAACCTGTGCTGCCCTGACAGTCCCAAGGGAACCCTACAAACTGACATCAGGAACCTGGGCTGGCCACTTTTCTTTCCCAGGGAAAAGGACCAGTCTTTGTCTCCAGGGGCCTGTGGCCCTGAAGTGGCCGGACACCTCCAAAAATCCAAACGGTCGAAGATGTGTCGCAGATCCAAGCTGCCCCCACCTCAAACCTGTGCTGCCCTGACAGTCCCAAGGGAACCCTACAAACTGACATCAGGAACCTGGGCTGGCCACTTTTCTTTCCCAGGGAAAAGGACCAGTCTTTGTTTCCAGGGGCCTGTGGCCCTGAGTGGCCAGACACCTCCAAAAATCCAAACGATCGAAGATGTGTCGCAGACCCAAGCTGCCCCCACCTCAAACCTGTGCTGCCCTGACAGTCCCAAGGGAACCCTACAAACTGACATCAGGAACCTGGGCTGACCTCTTTCCTTTCCAAAGGAAAAAGGCTGATCTTTGCCTCCAGGGGCCTGTGGCCCTGAAGTGGCCGGACACCTCCAAAAATCCAAACGATCGAAGATGTGTCGCAGACCCAAGCTGCCCCCACCTCAAACCTGTGCTGCCCTGACAGTCCCAAGGGAACCCTACAAACTGACATCAGGAACCTGGGCTGGCCACTTTTCTTTCCCAAGGAAAAAGACCGGTCTTTGTCTCCAGGGGCCTGTGGCCCTGAGTGGCCGGACACCTCCAAAAATCCAAACGATCGAGGATGTGTCGCAGACCCAAGCTGCCCCCACCTCAAACCTGTGCTGCCCTGACAGTCCCAAGGGAACCCTACAAACTGACATCAGGAACCTGGGCTGGCCACTTTTCTTTCCCAAGGAAAAAGACCGGTCTTTCTCTCCAGGGGCCTGTGGCCCTGAAGTGGGCGGACACCTCCAAAAATCCAAACGATCGAAGATGTGTCGCAGAACCAAGCTGCCCCCACCTCAAACCTGTGCTGCCCTGACAGTCCCAAGGGAACCCTACAAACTGACATCAGGAACCTGGGCTGGCCACTTTTCTTTCCCAGGGAAAAGAACTGGTGTTTGTCTCCAGGGGCCTGTGGCCCTGAAGTGGCCAGACACCTCCAAAAATCCAAACGATCGAAGATGTGTCGCAGACCCAAGCTGCCCCCACCTCAAACCTGTGCTGCCCTGACAGTCCCAAGGGAACCCTACAAACTGACATCAGGAACCTGGGCTGGCCACTTTTCTTTCCCAGGGAAAAAGGCTGATCCTTACCTCCAGGGGCCTGTGGCCCTGAAGTGGCCGGACACCTCCAAAAATCCAAACGATCAAGGATGTGTCACAGACCCACGCTGGCCCAGCTCAAACCTGTGCTGCCCTGACAGTCCCAAGGGAACCCTACAAACTGACATCAGGAACCTGGGCTGGCCACTTTTCTTTCCCAAGGAAAAAGGCTGATCTTTGCCTCCAGGGGCCTGCGGCCCTGAGTGGCCGGACACCTCCAAAAATCCAAACGATCGAAGATGTGTCACAGACCCAAGCTGCCCCCACCTCAAACCTGTGCTGCCCTGACAGTCCCAAGGGAACCCTACAAACTGACATCAGGAACCTGGGCTGGCCACTTTTCTTTCCCAAGGAAAAAGGCTGATCTTTGCCTCCAGGGGCCTGTGGCCCTGAAGTGGCCGGACACCTCCAAAAATCCAAACGATCGAAGATGTGTGGCAGACCCAAGCTGCCCCCACCTCAAACCTGTGCTGCCCTGACAGTCCCAAGGGAACCCTACAAACTGACATCAGGAACCTGGGCTGGCCACTTTTCTTTCCCAAGGAAAAAGGCTGATCTTTGCCTCCAGGGGCCTGTGGCCCTGAAGTGGCCGGACACCTCCAAAAATCCAAACGATCGAAGATGTGTCGCAGACCCAAGCTGCCCCCACCTCAAACCTGTGCTGCCCTGACAGTCCCAAGGGAACCCTACAAACTGACATCAGGAACCTGGGCTGGCCACTTTTCTTTCCCAGGGAAAAGGACCAGTCTTTGTCTCCAGGGGCCTGTGGCCCTGAAGTGGCCAGACACCTCCAAAAATCCAAACGATCGAGGATGTGTCGCAGACCCAAGCTGCCCCCACCTCAAACCTGTGCTGCCCTGACAGTCCCAAGGGAACCCTACAAACTGACATCAGGAACCTGGGCTGGCCACTTTTCTTTCCCAGGGAAAAGCACTGGTCTTTGTTTCCAGGGGCCTGTGGCCCTGAGTGCCCGGACACCTCCAAAAATCCAAACGATCGAAGATGTGTCGCAGACCCAAGCTGCCCCCAGCTCAAACCTGTGCTGCCCTGACAGTCCCAAGGGAACCCTACAAACTGACATCAGGAACCTGGGCTGGCCACTTTTCTTTCCCAAGTAAAAAGGCTGATCTTTGCCTCCAGGGGCCTGCGGCCCTGAGTGGCTGGACACCTCCAAAAATCCAAACGATCGAAGATGTGTCGCAGACCCAAGCTGCCCCCACCTCAAACCTGTGCTGCCCTGATAGTCCCAAGGGAACCCTACAAACTGACATCAGGAACCTGGGCTGGCCACTTTTCTTTCCCAGGGAAAAGGACCAGTCTTTTTCTCCAGGGGCCTGTGGCCCTGAAGTGGCCGGACACCTCCAAAAATCCAAATGATCGAAGATGTGTCGCAGACCCAAGCTGCCCCCACCTCAAACCTCTGCTGCCCTGACAGTCCCAAGGGAACCCTACAAACTGACATCAGGAACCTGGGCTGGCCACTTTTCTTTCCCAAAGAAAAAGGCTGATCTTTGCCTCCAGGGGCCTGTGGCCCTGACTGGCCGGACACCTCCAAAAATCCAAACGATCGAAGATGTGTGGCAGACCCAAGCTGCCCCCACCTCAAACCTGTGCTGCCCTGACAGTCCCAAAGGAACCCTACAAACTGACATCAGGAACCTGGGCTGGCCACTTTTCTTTCCCAGGGAAAAGGACCGGTCTTTGTCTCCAGGGGCCTTTGGCCCTGACTGGTCGGACACCTCCAAAAATCCAAACGATCGAGGATGTGTCGCAGACCCAAGCTGCCCCCACCTCAAACCTGTGCTGCCCTGACAGTCCCAAGGGAACCCTACAAACTGACATCAGGAACCTGGGCTGACCTCTTTCCTTTCCAAAGGAAAAAGGCTGATCTTTGCCTCCAGGGGCCTGTGGCCCTGAAGTGGCCGGACACCTCCAAAAATCCAAACGATCGAAGATGTGTCGCAGACCCAAGCTGCCCCCACCTCAAACCTGTGCTGCCCTGACAGTCCCAAGGGAACCCTACAAACTGACATCAGGAACCTGGGCTGGCCACTTTTCTTTCCCAAGGAAAAGGACCGGTCTTTGTCTCCAGGGGCCTGTGGCCCTGAGTGGCCGGACACCTCCAAAAATCCAAACGATCGAGGATGTGTCGCAGACCCAAGCTGCCCCCACCTCAAACCTGTGCTGCCCTGACAGTCCCAAGGGAACCCTACAAACTGACATCAGGAACCTGGGCTGGCCACTTTTCTTTCCCAAGGAAAAAGACCGGTCTTTGTCTCCAGGGGCCTGTGGCCCTGAAGTGGGCGGACACCTCCAAAAATCCAAACGATCGAAGATGTGTCGCAGACCCAAGCTGCCCCCAGCTCAAACCTGTGCTGCCCTGACAGTCCCAAGGGAACCCTACAAACTGACATCAGGAACCTGGGCTGGCCACTTTTCTTTCCCAGGGAAAAGAACTGGTGTTTGTCTCCAGGGGCCTGTGGCCCTGAAGTGGCCAGACACCTCCAAAAATCCAAACGATCGAAGATGTGTCGCAGACCCAAGCTGCCCCCACCTCAAACCTGTGCTGCCCTGACAGTCCCAAGGGAACCCTACAAACTGACATCAGGAACCTGGGCTGGCCACTTTTCTTTCCCAGGGAAAAAGGACCGGTCTGTGTCTCCAGGGGCCTGTGGCCCTGAAGTGGCCGGACACCTCCAAAAATCCAAACGATCGAAGATGTGTCGCAGACCCAAGCTGCCCCGACCTCAAACCTGTGCTGCCCTGACAGTCCCAAGGGAACCCTACAAACTGACATCAGGAACCTGGGCTGGCCACTTTTCTTTCCCAAATAAAAAGGCTGATCTTTGCCTCCAGGGGCCTGTGGCCCTGAGTGGCCGGACACCTCCAAAAATCCAAACGATCGAAGATGTGTTGCAGACCAAAGCTGCCCCTTCCTCAAACCTGTGCTGCCCTGACAGTCCCAAGGGAACCCTACAAACTGACATCAGGAACCTGGGCTGGCCACTTTTCTTTCCCAGGGAAAAGGGCCGGTCTTTGTCTCCAGGGGCCTGTGGCCCTGAAGTGGCCGGACACCTCCAAAAATCCAAACGATCGAAGATGTGTCACAGACCCAAGCTGCCCCCACCTCAAACCTGTGCTGCCCTGACAGTCCCAAGGGAACCCTACAAACTGACATCAGGAACCTGGGCTGGCCACTTTTCTTTCCCAGGGAAAAGGACCGGTCTTTGTCTCCAGGGGCCTGTGGCCCTGAAGTGGCCGGACACCTCCAAAAATCCAAACGATCAAAGATGTGTCGCAGACCCAAGCTGCCCCCACCTCAAACCTGTGCTGCCCTGATAGTCCCAAGGGAACCCTACAAACTGACATCAGGAACCTGGGCTGGCCACTTTTCTTTCCCAAGGAAAAAGGCTGATCTTTGCCTCCAGGGGCCTGTGGCCCTGAAGTGGCCGGACACCTCCAAAAATCCAAACGATCAAAGATGTGTCGCAGACCCAAGCTGCCCCCACCTCAAACCTGTGCTGCCCTGACAGTCCCAAGGGAACCCTACAAACTGACATCAGGAACCTGGGCTGGCCACTTTTCTTTCCCAGGGAAAAGGACCGACCTTCGTCTCCAAGAGCCTGTGGCCCTGAAGTGGCCGGACACCTCCAAAAATCCAAACGATCGAAGATGTGTTGCAGACCCAAGCTGCCCCCACCTCAAACCTGTGCTGCCCTGACAGTCCCAAGGGAACTCTACAAACTGACATCAGGAACCTGGGCTGGCCACTTTTCTTTCCCAAGGAAAAAGGACCGGCCTTTGTCTCCAGGGGCCTGTGGCCCTGAGTGGCCAGACACCTCCAAAAATCCAAACCATCGAAGATGTGTCGCAGACCCAAGCTGCCCCCACCTCAAACCTGTGCTGCCCTGATAGTCCCAAGGGAACCCTACAAACTGACATCAGGAACCTGGGCTGGCCACTTTTCTTTCCAAAGGAAAATGGCTGATCTTTGCCTCCAGGGGCCTGTGGCCCTGAAGTGGCCGGACACCTCCAAAAATCCAAACGATCGAAGATGTGTCGCAGACCCAAGCTGCCCCCACCTCAAACCTCTGCTGCCCTGACAGTCCCAAGGGAACCCTACAAACTGACATCAGGAACTTGGGCTGGCCACTTTTCTTTCCCAAGGAAAAAGGACCGGTCTGTGTCTCCAGGGGCCTGTGGCCCTGAAGTGGCCGGACACCTCCAAAAATCCAAACGATCGAAGATGTGTCGCAGACCCAAGCTGCCCCCACCTCAAACCTGTGCTGCCCTGACAGTCCCAAGGGAACCCTACAAACTGACATCAGGAACTTGGGCTGGCCACTTTTCTTTCCCAAGGAAAAAGGACCGGTCTGTGTCTCCAGGGGCCTGTGGCCCTGAAGTGGCCGGACACCTCCAAAAATCCAAACGATCGAAGATGTGTCGCAGACCCAAGCTGCCCCGACCTCAAACCTGTGCTGCCCTGACAGTCCCAAGGGAACCCTACAAACTGACATCAGGAACCTGGGCTGGCCACTTTTCTTTCCCAAATAAAAAGGCTGATCTTTGCCTCCAGGGGCCTGTGGCCCTGAGTGGCCGGACACCTCCAAAAATCCAAACGATCGAAGATGTGTCGCAGACCCAAGCTGCCCCCACCTCAAACCTGTGCTGCCCTGACAGTCCCAAGGGAACCCTACAAACTGACATCAGGAACCTGGGCTGGCCACTTTTCTTTCCCAAGGAAAAAGGACCGGCCTTTGTCTCCAGGGGCCTGTGGCCCTGAGTGGCCGGACACCTCCAAAAATCCAAACGATCGAAGATGTGTCGCAGACCCAAGCTGCCCCCACCTCAAACCTGTGCTGCCCTGACAGTCCCAAGGGAACCCTACAAACTGACATCAGGAACCTGGGCTGGCCACTTTTCTTTCCCAAGGAAAAAGGACCGGTCTGTGTCTCCAGGGGCCTGTGGCCCTGAAGTGGCCGGACACCTCCAAAAATCCAAACGATCGAAGATGTGTCACAGACTCAAGCTGCCCCCACCTCAAACCTGTGCTGCCCTGACAGTCCCAAGGGAACCCTACAAACTGACATCGGGAACCTGGGCTGGCCACTTTTCTTTTCCAAGGAAAAAGGCTGATCTTTGCCTCCAGGGGCCTGTGGCCCTGACTGGCCGGACACCTCCAAAAATCCAAACGATCGAAGATGTGTCGCAGACCCAAGCTGCCCCCACCTCAAACCTGTGCTGCCCTGACAGTCCCAAGGGAACCCTACAAACTGACATCAGGAACCTGGGCTGGCCACTTTTCTTTCCCAGGGAAAAGGACCGGTCTTTTTCTCCAGGGTCCTGTGGCCCTAAGTGGCCGGACACCTCCAAAAATCCAAAAAATCGAGGATGTATCGCAGACCCAAGCTGCCCCCACCTCAAACCTGTGCTGCCCTGACAGTCCCAAGGGAACCCTACAAACTGACATCAGGAACCTGGGCTGGCCACTTTTCTTTCCCAAGGAAAAAGGCTGATCTTTGCCTCCTGGGGCCTGTGGCCCTGAGTGGCCAGACACCTCCAAAAATCCAAAGGATCGAAGATGTGTCGCAGACCCAAGCTGCCCCCACCTCAAACCTGTGCTGCCCTGACAGTCCCAAGGGAACCCTACAAAGTGACATCAGGAACCAGGGCTTACCACTTTTCTTTCCCAAGGAAAAAGGACCGGTCTCTGTCTCCAGGGGCCTGTGGCCCTGAAGTGGCCGGACACCTCCAAAAATCCAAACGATCGAAGATGTGTCGCAGACCCAAGCTGCCCCCACCTCAAACCTGTGCTGTCCTGACAGTCCCAAGGGAACCCTACAAACTGACATCAGGAGCCTGGGCTGGCCACTTTTCTTTCCCAGGAAAAAGGACCGGTCTGTGTCTCCAGGGGCCTGTGGCCCTGAGTGGCCGGACACCTCCAAAAATCCAAAGGATCGAAGATGTGTCGCAGACCCAAGCTGCCCCCACCTCAAACCTGTGCTGCCCTGACAGTCCCAAGGGAACCCTACAAACTGACATCAGGAACCTGGGCTGGCCACTTTTCTTTCCCAAGGAAAAAGGCTGATCTTTGCCTCCAGGGGCCTGTGGCCCTGAGTGGCCGGACACCTCCAAAAATCCAAACGATCGAAGATGTGTCGCAGACGCAAGCTGCCCCCACCTCAAACCTGTGCTGCCCTGACAGTCCCAAGGGAACCCTACAAACTGACATCAGGAACTTGGGCTGGCCACTTTTCTTTCCCAAGGAAAAAGGACCGGTCTGTGTCTCCAGGGGCCTGTGGCCCTGAAGTGGCCGGACACCTCCAAAAATCCAAACGATCGAGGATGTGTCGCAGACCCAAGCTGCCCCCACCTCAAACCTGTGCTGCCCTGACAGTCCCAAGGGAGCCCTGCAAACTGACATCAGGAACCTGGGCTGCTGAATGTGCTTTCACAAGGTTTATATCTCTCGTTTGTGACCAGGGTCCGGCACTCCCCCTGGGGCGTCAGGCCCTGGGCGTCCTTTTCCCTCCTCCATTTCGAAACCGTGCATGATTTTTCCAAGACCCCATCTGCCTTCCCCAAATACTCAGGGGATTTTTTTTTCCTGAATGCCTCTTGGGAACTGACTGTAGAAAACTTGGTGCTTGATTTTTTCTCTGCTGGATTTCTCCTTGAGGAAGCTGCCAGCATGTAGCCCTTACCACCACCACTTCGATGGGCCCAGAAATCACAACCTTCAGACCATCAGCATGGGACCCTGCCCACTGCCCCTCCAGTGGCACGTTTCCAAAGCATTGCACTACATTCCAGTAATACTCTGCATTTCCAGCGGGCAGCCTGTCTGACCCTCATCCTGACCCTAAAAATGCACTAAGGAATTCTAAAACAGCCTTTAGGAAGGTGTAACAATACCCTAAAAGACACCAGACAAGTCCTAAAAAGCCTTCCAAAATCCCCTAAATATTCCTAATAGTCCTGCAAAAACACTCAAGGAAACCTGCTCAGTCTCCAAACCCTTCCTGGTGCTCTCTAGCCCACAGATGTCATCCCTACCTTTCTCCAGGGGGTCCTGTTGTCCTCTGAGGGTTCTGTCGTTGTCCTGGTGTGAGGGTCACTGCCTTGTCCTAGCGGGAGCGTTCCGGTGTGCTCTCGCTGTTAGGGTTGCTGTGTGGTGCTGCTGCTGGCAGGGCTGAAAAGGGAAAAGGCTCTTGTTAGGGGGGCTGCTTAGGCTGAGGTTAGGGCTGGGGGGAGAGGTGGTGCTCCTGTACCCTAACTTGCCTCCTAAGCTGTACCCTGTAGCCCTGATCTCCACTGCACTGTCCAGCCCTCAAGCCCTCGCCCTTTACCCCTCAACCTCTCCCTCTGCCCCCCAGCCCTCAGGCTCTGTGTGTCACCCTCGAGCCCCCCCCTTTGCCCCTCAAGCCCCCTCTCAGCTGCCCCTCAGCTCCTGTGCGTCACCCTTAACCCCTCTCCTTTGCCCCTCAGCCCCCAGCTTCTCCGTGTCACGCTCCAGCTGCCCCTGCCCCCCTCAGCATCTCTCTGTCACCCACTGTCCCCTCTCCCTGTGCCTCCCTCAGCTCCCAGCCTCTGTCACCCTCAAGCCCCCACAATGCCCCTCAGCCTCTATGTGCTGTGCCATGAAAAAACATAAAATTTCCCTAAAAACCCCTCATCTTCAAAATGTTCTAAAAGCCCCACAAAAACATAAAATAGCCTCAGAATACCCTTAAAATACAAGAAAAATACCCTACTTTTAAAAAAACCCTAAAACACACCTAAATATCCCTAAAAAACCTTTAAGAAATCCCTCAATATTCCTAAAAGAGCTCTAAAAATACCCCAAAAATACTTAAAATGCCCTGATAAGACCCTAAGAAAACCTAAAAGTTCCCTCAAAAGACCTAAAAATACCCTAGTCCTAAGAGTCCTCCACATACCCTCAATAGTCCTAAAAAAGCCCTAAAATTTTTAAATAGTCCTAAAAAAGCCCCAAGAACACCCAACCCCCCCCCAAATATTCTAATTAGCAGTGAGAAAGCCCTTAAAATACCCTAAAAAAATCTTTTAAAAGCCCTGAAAAAGGTCTAAAAGTATCCTAAATAGTCACAGAAAATTCCTAAAACGCTCCTGTGAAAAAAAACCCTAAAATATCTTTTAAAAGCCCTAAAAAAACCCTAAAGAAGTGCTCAGTCCCCAACCTTCACCAGTCACTCTCTAGCCAGCAAACGTCATCCCTACCTTTTCATTAGGGTCACTGCCTGCAGCTGCTGGGAGGGTTCTGGGGCTGTCCCAGCATTAGGGTCACTGCCTGCAGCTGCTGTTGAGGAACACTGGTGTTCTAGGGGTGTGTTTAGGGTGAGCTTAGGGTTGGGGTGAGGGCTGCTGCTGTACCCTAACCCTTCCTGGTACCCCGTGCCCTGTCCTTTGTACCCCTAACCCTCAGGGTCAGCTCTCCACCTGTCAAGTCCCCCCCTTTTTGCCCCTCAGCCCGCAATGTCTGTGTGTCACCCCAAGCCCCCCGACACTGTCCTGTGGCCCCCTAACCTCCACCGTGCACTTTCCACCCTTGTAGGGGTGGTTTTAAGGGTGGGGTTAAGGGTGCTGTGAGGGCTGGTTCACCTGTCACCCTCAGGCACCCCCCCACTTTGTCCCTCAGGACAGCCCCTGCCTCTCAGCCTCCTTGTGTCACCCTCAGGTTCCCACCACAGCCTCTCAGCGTCTCTCTGCCACCCTGGAGCCCCCCTTTTTGACTCCTAAAGACCCCTTCTGCCTCTCAGCTGCCCCCATGTTCTGTGTCACCCTCCAGCCCCCTCCCCTCAGCCCCAGGTGCCTTTGTGACACCGCGCGGCCCACAGACGTCGTCCCTGCCTGTTTTCTTTGGGTGTTGTCCTGCTGCGAGGGCCGCACTATCCCCACGAGTCCGGGCTCCCATGTCCTGCTGCAGGGAGTCACACCTGGGGCATGGGAGGAGTGAGGGATGGGGCAGGGGCGGGATGGGGAGGGGTGAAGGGTGGAGAGAGACTGGGGATGGGATGGGCTGGAAGTACATGTAGGGTGAGGGGTGGAGACGGGGACAGAGCAGAACAGGGCAGGGGGGAAGAGGGACATTTGGAGGGGGCAGTCCACATATCCCAGCCCAAAGCTGCAGCAAAATACAATTTTAGTGGACAGGGCAAAGCCAAACACCACCTGCAAACTGACATCAGGAACCAGGGCTGGCCACTTTTCTTTCCCAGGGAAAAGGGCATGTCAGGGCCACAGACCCCTGGAGGCAAAGATCAGCCTTTTTCCCTGGGAAAGAAAAGTGGCCAGCCCAGGTTCCTGATGTCAGTTTGTAGGGTTCCCTTGGGACTGTCAGGGCAGCACAGGTTTGAGCTGGGGGCAGCTTGGGTCTGCGACACATCTTCGATCGTTTGGATTTTTGGAGGTGTCTGGCCACTCAGGGCCACAGGCCCCTGGAGACAAAGATCAGCCTTTTCCCTGGGAAAGAAAAGTGGCCAGCCCAGGTTCCTGATGTCAGTTTGTAGGGTTCCCTTGGGACTGTCAGGGCAGCACAGGTTTGAGGTGGGGGCAGCCTGGGTCTGCGACACATCCTCGATCGTTCGGATTTTGGGACCCAGCCGGCCACTGAGGGCCTAACCCTAAACCCTAAACCCAAACCCTAACCCCTAACCCTACAAGATGGTGGCACCCCTGTGGTCACATGATGGGGAGTAAAATGGCAGCACCTGTGTGGTCATGTGACAGGGAGCAAGATGGTGGCGCCCATAGGGTCACGTGATGGGGAGCAAGGTGGCGGTGTCTACATGGTGGGGGTGATGTGGGTAGTGGGTATTGTAATGTGCCAGGTGGAGCACTAATTAGGGGTTGTATAGGTATATATAAAAAAGAAGAAAAACTATATGTCCGGTGCAGCAGTAGAAAGTTTCAGGCTCCCGGGGAGTAAATTCTTTTTTTTTTTAATAATTATTTAAAGTTTGTTTTTTATTTTACTCCCAGGGAGCCTGAAAGTTTCTACTGCTGCTTTTTGAAAGCTAGAAAGGGAAACAAAGTTAGAAATGAAAAGATGGAAAGAAAGAAAAAGACAGACTTAAGAGAGGACTTAAGAGAGGACTTAAGAGAGCACTTAAGAGAGCACTTAAGAGAGGACTTAAGAGAGGACTTAAGAGATGACTGAAGAGAGCACTTAAGAGAGCACTTAAAAGAGCACTTAAGAGAGGACTTAAGAGAGCACTTAAGAGAGGACTTAAGAGAGGACTTAAGAGAGCACTTAAGAGAGCACTTAAGAGAGGACTTAAGAGAGCACTTAAGAGAGCACTTAAGAGAGGACTTAAGAGAGCACTTAAGAGAGCACTTAAGAGAGCACTTAAGAGAGCACTTAAGAGAGGACTTAAGAGAGGACTTAAGAGAGCACTTAAGAGAGCACTTAAGAGAGGACTTAAGAGAGCACTTAAGAGAGCACTTAAGAGAGGACTTAAGAGAGCACTTAAGAGAGCACTTAAGAGAGGACTTAAGAGAGGACTTAAGAGAGGACTTAAGAGAGGACTTAAGAGACGACTTAAGAGACGACTTAAGAGACGACTTAAGAGACGACTTAAGAGACGAAAAGAAATAGGAAAAGAATGGCAAAGAGTAAAAAAATGAGAAGGGTTACAGTGAAAAAGAAAGAGGGTGAGAGTGAAAAAGAGGACAAAAGAATAGAGAAGAAAAAAGAAGAGAAGCTGGAGAGAAAAAGAAATAAAGAGTAAAAGCATCAACTACAGAGAAAAATAAATAGTTAGAAATAGTGAAACAGAGAAACAGAAGAAAAGACATACAGGGAAATAGAGAAACAGAGAGAGAGAGAGTTAGAAACAGTGAGAAACAGAAACAAAGTTAGGGACAGACAGAAATGACGTGTCAGAAAGAAAACTAAGAGAAGAAGCAAAGGAAGAAATACAGTGGTGAAGAAAAAAATGACTAAACCACACCAAAAAAACACAGGAGCCAAAGGGGGAGGGGGAGGGAGCGGGGGGCATCATTATTAGGGTTGATTCAACTTCATTGAATATTTTTTTTTATTTACACTTCAGCAAAACACATGGAAATGATGTATACAAATGGGAACCCTACAAACTGACATCAGGAACCTGGGCTGGCCACTTTTCTTTCCCAGGGAAAAGGACCGGTCTGTGTCTCCAGGGGCCTGTGGCCCTGAAGTGGCCGGACACCTCCAAAAATCCAAACAATCGAAGATGTGTCGCAGACCCAAGCTGCCCCCACCTCAAACCTGTGCTGCCCTGATAGTCCCAAGGGAACCCTACAAACTGACATCAGGAACCTGGGCTGGCCACTTTTCTTTCCCAGGGAAAAGGACCAGTCTTTGTCTCCAGGGGCCTGTGGCCCTGAAGTGGCCGGACACCTCCAAAAATCCAAACGATCGAAGATGTGTCGCAGACCCAAGCTGCCCCCACCTCAAACCTGTGCTGCCCTGACAGTCCCAAGGGAACCCTACAAACTGACATCAGGAACCTGGGCTGGCCACTTTTCTTTCCCTGGGAAAAAGGCTGATCTTTGCCTCCAGGGGCCTGTGGCCCTGAAGTGGCCGGACACCTCCAAAAATCCAAACGATTGAGGATGTGTCGCAGACCCAAGCTGCCCCCACCTCAAACCTGTGCTGCCCTGACAGTCCCAAGGGAACCCTACAAACTGACATCAGGAACCTGGGCTGGCCACTTTTCTTTCCCAAGGAAAAAGGCTGATCTTTGCCTCCAGGGGCCTGTGGCCCTGAAGTGGCCGGACACCTTCAAAAATCCAAACGATCGAAGATGTGTCGCAGACCCAAGCTGCCCCCACCTCAAACCTGTGCTGCCCTGACAGTCCCAAGGGAATCCCACAAAATGACATCAGGAACCTGGGCTGGCCACTTTTCCCAGGGAAAAAGGACCCGTCTTTGTCTCCAGGGGACTGTGGCCCTGAGTGGCCGGACACCTCCAAAAATCCAAACGATCAAAGATGTGTCGCAGACCCAAGCTGCCCCCACCTCAAACCTGTGCTGCCCTGACAGTCCCAAGGGAACCCTACAAACTGACATCAGGAACCTGGGCTGGCCACTTTTCTTTCCCAGGGAAAAGGACCGGTCTGTGTCTCCAGGGGCCTGTGGCCCTGAAGTGGCCGGACACCTCCAAAAATCCAAACTATCAAAGATGTGTTCCAGACCCAAGCTGCCCCCACCTCAAACCTGTGCTGCCCTGACAGTCCCAAGGGAACCCTACAAACTGACATCAGGAACCTGGGCTGGCCACTTTTCTTTCCCAAGGAAAAAGGCTGATCTTTGCCTCCAGGGGCCTGTGGCCCTGAAGTGGCCGGACACCTCCAAAAATCCAAACGATCGAAGATGTGTCGCAGACCCAAGCTGACCCCACCTCAAACCTCTGCTGCCCTGACAGTCCCAAGGGAACCCTACAAACTGACATCAGGAACCTGGGCTGGCCACTTTTCTTTCCCAAGGAAAAAGGACCGGTCTGTGTCTCCAGGGGCCTGTGGCCCTGAGTGGCCGGACACCTCCAAAAATCCAAACGATCGAAGATGTGTCGCAGACCCAAGCTGCCCCCACCTCAAACCTCTGCTGCCCTGACAGTCCCAAGGGAACCCTACAAACTGACATCAGGAACCTGGGCTGGCCACTTTTCTTTCCCAGGGAAAAAGGCTGATCTTTGCCTCCAGGGGCCTGTGGCCCTGAAGTGGCCGGACACCTCCAAAAATCCAAACGATCGAAGATGTGTCGCAGACCCAAGCTGCCCCCACCTCAAACCTGTGCTGCCCTGACAGTCCCAAGGGAACCCTACAAACTGACATCAGGAACCTGGGCTGGACACTTGTCTTTCCCAGGGAAAAAGGCTGATCTTTGCCTCCAGGGGCCTGTGGCCCTGAAGTGGCCGGACACCTCCAAAAATCCAAACGATTGAGGATGTGTCGCAGACCCAAGCTGCCCCCACCTCAAACCTCTGCTGCCCTGACAGTCCCAAGGGAACCCTACAAAGTGACATCAGGAACCTGGGCTGGCCACTTTTCTTTCCCAAGGAAAAAGGCTCATCTTTGCCTCCAGGGGCCTGTGGCCCTGAAGTGGCCGGACACCTCCAAAAATCCAAACGATCGAAGATGTGTCGCAGACCCAAGCTGACCCCACCTCAAACCTCTGCTGCCCTGACAGTCCCAAGGGAATCCTACAAAATGACATCAGGAACCTGGGCTGGACACTTTTCCCAGGGAAAAAGGACCGGTCTTTGTCGCCAGGGGCCTGTGGCCCTGAAGTGGCCGGACACCTCCAAAAATCCAAACGATCGAAGATGTGTTCCAGACCCAACCTGCCCCCAGCTCAAAACTCTGCTGCCCTGACAGTCCCAAGGGAACCCTACAAACTGACATCAGGAACCTGGGCTGGCCACTTTTATTTCCCAAGGAAAAAGGCTGATCTTTGCCTCCAGGGGCCTGTGGCCCTGAAGTGGCCGGACACCTCCAAAAATCCAAACGATCGAAGATGTGTCGCAGACCCAAGCTGCCCCCACCTCAAACCTCTGCTGCCCTGACAGTCCCAAGGGAACCCTACAAACTGACATCAGGAACCTGGGCTGGCCACTTTTCTTATCCCAGGGAAAAAGGACCGGTCTTTGTCTCCAGGGGCCTGTGGCCCTGAGTGGCCAGACACCTCCAAAAATCCAAACGATCGAAGATGTGTCGCAGACCCAAGCTGACCCCACCTCAAACCTGTGCTGCCCTGACAGTCCCAAGGGAATCCTACAAACTGACATCAGGAACCTGGGCTGGCCACTTGTCTTTCCCAGGGAAAAAGGCTGATCTTTGCCTCCAGGGGCCTGTGGCCCTGAAGTGGCCGGACACCTCCAAAAATCCAAACGATCGAAGATGTGTCGCAGACCCAAGCTGCCCCCACCTCAAACCTCTGCTGCCCTGACAGTCCCAAGGGAACCCTACAAACTGACATCAGGAACCTGGGCTGGCCACTTTTCTTTCCCAGGGAAAAAGGCTGATCTTTGCCTCCAGGGGCCTGTGGCCCTGAAGTGGCCGGACACCTCCAAAAATCCAAACGATCGAAGATGTGTCGCAGACCCAAGCTGCCCCCACCTCAAACCTGTGCTGCCCTGACAGTCCCAAGGGAACCCTATAAACTGACATCAGGAACCTGGGCTGGACACTTGTCTTTCCCAGGGAAAAAGGCTGATCTTTGCCTCCAGGGGCCTGTGGCCCTGAAGTGGCCGGACACCTCCAAAAATCCAAACGATTGAGGATGTGTCGCAGACCCAAGCTGCCCCCACCTCAAACCTGTGCTGCCCTGACAGTCCCAAGGGAACCCTACAAACTGACATCAGGAACCTGGGCTGGCCACTTTTCTTTCCCAAGGAAAAAGGCTCATCTTTGCCTCCAGGGGCCTGTGGCCCTGAAGTGGCCGGACACCTCCAAAAATCCAAACGATCAAAGATGTGTCGCAGACCCAAGCTGCCCCCACCTCAAACCTGTGCTGCCCTGACAGTCCCAAGGGAATCCTACAAAATGTAATCAGGAACCTGGGCTGGACACTTTTCCCAGGGAAAAAGGACCGGTCTTTGTCTCCAGGGGCCTGTGGCCCTGAAGTGGCCGGACACCTCCAAAAATCCAAACGATCGAAGATGTGTTCCAGACCCAAGCTGCCCCCAGCTCAAACCTGTGCTGCCCTGACAGTCCCAAGGGAACCCTACAGACTGACATCAGGAACCTGGGCTGGCCACTTTTATTTCCCAAGGAAAAAGGCTGATCTTTGCCTCCAGGGGCCTGTGGCCCTGAAGTGGCCGGACACCTCCAAAAATCCAAACGATCGAAGATGTGTCGCAGACCCAAGCTGCCCCCACCTCAAACCTGTGCTGCCCTGACAGTCCCAAGGGAACTCTACAAACTGACATCAGGAACCTGGGCTGGCCACTTTTCTTTCCCAGGGAAAAGGACCGGTCTGTGTCTACAGGGGCGTGTGGCCCTGAAGTGGCCGGACACCTCCAAAAATCCAAACGATCGAGGATGTGTCGCAGACCCAAGCTGCCCCTTCCTCAAACCTGTGCTGCCCTGACAGTCCCAAGGGAACCCTACAAACTGACATCAGGAACCTGGGCTGGCCACTTGTCTTTCCCAGGGAAAAAGGCTGATCTTTGCCTCCAGGGGCCTGTGGGCCTGAGTGGCCGGACACCTCCAAAAATCCAAACGATCGAAGATGTGTCGCAGACTCAAGCGGCCCCCACCTCAAACCTGTGCTGCCCTGACAGTCCCAAGGGAACCCTACAAACTGACATCAGGAACCTGGGCCGGCCACTTTTCTTTCCCAAGGAAAAAGGACCGGTCTGTGTCTCCAGGGGCCTGTGGCCCTGAAGTGGCCGGACACCTCCAAAAATCCAAACGATCGAAGATGTGTCGCAGACCCAAGCTGCCCCCACCTCAAACCTGTGCTGCCCTGATAGTCCCAAGGGAACCCTACAAACTGACATCAGGAACCTGGGCTGGCCACTTTTCTTTCCCAAGGAAAAAGGCTGATCTTTGCCTCCAGGGGCCTTTGGCCCTGAGTGGCCGGACACCTCCAAAAATCCAAACGATCAAAGATGTGTCGCAGACCCAAGATGCCCCCACCTCAAACCTCTGCTGCCCTGACAGTCCCAAGGGAACCCTACAAACTGACATCAGGAACCTGGGCTGGCCACTTTTCTTTCCCAAATAAAAAGGCTGATCTTTGCCTCCAGGGACCTGTGGCCCTGAGTGGCCAGACACCTCCAAAAATCCAAACGATCGAAGATGTGTCGCAGACCCAAGCTGCCCCCACCGCAAACCTGTGCTGCCCTGACAGTCCCAAGGGAACCCTACAAACTGACATCAGGAACCTGGGCTGGCCACTTTTCTTTCCCAGGGAAAAGGACCGGTCTGTGTCTCCAGGGGCCTGTGGCCCTGAAGTGGCCGGACACCTCTAAAAATCCAAACGATCGAAGATGTGTCGCAGACCCAAGCTGCCCCCACCTCAAACCTGTGCTGCCCTGACAGTCCCAAGGGAACCCTACAAACTGACATCAGGAACCTGGGCTGGCCACTTTTCTTTCCCAAGGAAAAAGGACCGGTCTGTGTCTCCAGGGGCCTGTGGCCCTGAAGTGGCCGGACACCTCCAAAAATCCAAACCATCGAAGATGTGTTGCAGACCAAAGCTGCCCCTTCCTCAAACCTGTGCTGCCCTGACAGTCCCAAGGGAACCCTACAAACTGACATCAGGAACCTGGGCTGGCCACTTTTCTTTCCCAGGGAAAAGGGCCGGCCTTTGTCTCCAGGGGCCTGTGGCCCTGAAGTGGCCGGACACCTCCAAAAATCCAAACGATCAAAGATGTGTCACAGACCCAAGCTGCCCCCACCTCAAACCTGTGCTGCCCTGACAGTCCCAAGGGAACCCTACAAAGTGACATCAGGAACCTGGGCTGGCCACTTTTCTTTCCCAGGGAAAAGGACCGGTCTTTGTCTCCAGGGGCCTGTGGCCCTGAAGTGGCCGGACACCTCCAAAAATCCAAACGATCGAAGATGTGTCGCAGACCCAAGCTGCCCCCACCTCAAACCTGTGCTGCCCTGATAGTCCCAAGGGAACCCTACAAACTGACATCAGGAACCTGGGCTGGCCACTTTTCTTTCCCAGGAAAAAGGACCGGTCTGTGTCTCCAGGGGTCTGTGGCCCTGAAGTGGCCGGACACCTCCAAAAATCCAAACTATCAAAGATGTGTTCCAGACCCAAGCTGCCCCCACCTCAAACCTGTGCTGCCCTGACAGTCCCAAGGGAACCCTACAAACTGACATCAGGAACCTGGGCTGGCCACTTTTCTTTCCCAGGGAAAAGGACCGGTCTGTGTCTACAGGGGCCTGTGGCCCTGAAGTGGCCAGACACCTCCAAAAATCCAAACGATCGAAGATGTGTCGCAGACCCAAGCTGACCCCACCTCAAACCTCTGCTGCCCTGACAGTCCCAAGGGAACCCTACAAACTGACATCAGGAACCTGGGCTGGCCACTTTTCTTTCCCAGGGAAAAGGACCAGTCTTTGTCTCCAGGGGCCTGTGGCCCTGAAGTGGCCGGACACCTCCAAAAATCCAAACGATTGAAGATGTGTCGCAGACCCAAGCTGCCCCCACCTCAAACCTGTGCTGCCCTGACAGTCCCAAGGGAACCCTACAAACTGACATCAGGAACCTGGGCTGGCCACTTGTCTTTCCCAGGGAAAAAGGCTGATCTTTGCCTCCAGGGGCCTGTGGCCCTGAAGTGGCCGGACACCTCCAAAAATCCAAACGATCGAAGATGTGTCACAGACCCAAGCTGCCCCCACCTCAAACCTGTGCTGCCCTGACAGTCCCAAGGGAATCCTACAAAATGACATCAGGAACCTGGGCTGGCCACTTTTCCCAGGGAAAAAGGACCGGTCTTTGTCTCCAGGGGCCTGTGGCCCTGAAGTGGCCGGACACCTCCAAAAATCCAAACGATCAAAGATGTGTCGCAGACCCAAGCTGCCCCCACCTCAAACCTGTGCTGCCCTGACAGTCCCAAAGGAACCCTACAAACTGACATCAGGAACCTGGGCTGGCCACTTTTCTTTCCCAAGGAAAAAGGCTGATCTTTGCCTCCAGGGGCCTGTGGCCCTGAAGTGGCCGGACACCTCCAAAAATCCAAACGATCGAAGATGTGTCGCAGACCCAAGCTGCCCCCACCTCAAACCTCTGCTGCCCTGACAGTCCCAAGGGAACCCTACAAACTGACATCAGGAACCTGGGCTGGCCACTTTTCTTTCCCAAGGAAAAAGGACCGGCCTTTGTCTCCAAGAGCCTGTGGCCCTGAGTGGCCGGACACCTCCAAAAATCCAAACCATCGAAGATGTGTCGCAGACCCAAGCTGCCCCCACCTCAAACCTGTGCTGCCCTGACAGTCCCAAGGGAACCCTACAAACTGACATCAGGAACCTGGGCTGGCCACTTTTCTTTCCCAAGGAAAAAGGACCGGCCTTTGTCTCCAAGAGCCTGTGGCCCTGAGTGGCCGGACACCTCCAAAAATCCAAACGATCGAAGATGTGTTCCAGACCCAAGCTGCCCCCACCTCAAAGCTGTGCTGCCCTGACAGTCCCAAGGGAACCCTACAAACTGACATCAGGAACCTGGGCTGGCCACTTTTCTTTCCCAGGGAAAAGGACCGGTCTGTGTCTACAGGGGCCTGTGGCCCTGAAGTGGCCGGACACCTCCAAAAATCCAAACGATCGAGGATGTGTCGCAGACCCAAGCTGCCCCTTCCTCAAACCTGTGCTGCCCTGACAGTCCCAAGGGAACCCTACAAACTGACATCAGGAACCTGGGCTGGCCACTTTTCTTTCCCAGGGAAAAAGGACCGGTCTTTGTCTCCCGGGGCCTGTGGCCCTGAGTGGCCAGACACCTCCAAAAATCCAAACGATCGAAGATGTGTCGCAGACCCAAGCTGCCCCCACCTCAAACCTCTGCTGCCCTGACAGTCCCAAGGGAACCCTACAAACTGACATCAGGAACCTGGGCTGGCCACTTTTCTTTCCCAAATAAAAAGGCTGATCTTTGCCTCCAGGGACCTGTGGCCCTGAGTGGCCAGACACCTCCAAAAATCCAAACGATCGAAGATGTGTCGCAGACCCAAGCTGCCCCCACCGCAAACCTGTGCTGCCCTGACAGTCCCAAGGGAACCCTACAAACTGACATCAGGAACCTGGGCTGGCCACTTTTCTTTCCCAGGGAAAAGGACCGGTCTGTGTCTCCAGGGGCCTGTGGCCCTGAAGTGGCCGGACACCTCTAAAAATCCAAACGATCGAAGATGTGTCGCAGACCCAAGCTGCCCCCACCTCAAACCTGTGCTGCCCTGACAGTCCCAAGGGAACCCTACAAACTGACATCAGGAACCTGGGCTGGCCACTTTTCTTTCCCAAGGAAAAAGGACCGGTCTGTGTCTCCAGGGGCCTGTGGCCCTGAAGTGGCCGGACACCTCCAAAAATCCAAACCATCGAAGATGTGTTGCAGACCAAAGCTGCCCCTTCCTCAAACCTGTGCTGCCCTGACAGTCCCAAGGGAACCCTACAAACTGACATCAGGAACCTGGGCTGGCCACTTTTCTTTCCCAGGGAAAAGGGCCGGCCTTTGTCTCCAGGGGCCTGTGGCCCTGAAGTGGCCGGACACCTCCAAAAATCCAAACGATCAAAGATGTGTCACAGACCCAAGCTGCCCCCACCTCAAACCTGTGCTGCCCTGACAGTCCCAAGGGAACCCTACAAAGTGACATCAGGAACCTGGGCTGGCCACTTTTCTTTCCCAGGGAAAAGGACCGGTCTTTGTCTCCAGGGGCCTGTGGCCCTGAAGTGGCCGGACACCTCCAAAAATCCAAACGATCGAAGATGTGTCGCAGACCCAAGCTGCCCCCACCTCAAACCTGTGCTGCCCTGATAGTCCCAAGGGAACCCTACAAACTGACATCAGGAACCTGGGCTGGCCACTTTTCTTTCCCAGGAAAAAGGACCGGTCTGTGTCTCCAGGGGTCTGTGGCCCTGAAGTGGCCGGACACCTCCAAAAATCCAAACTATCAAAGATGTGTTCCAGACCCAAGCTGCCCCCACCTCAAACCTGTGCTGCCCTGACAGTCCCAAGGGAACCCTACAAACTGACATCAGGAACCTGGGCTGGCCACTTTTCTTTCCCAGGGAAAAGGACCAGTCTGTGTCTACAGGGGCCTGTGGCCCTGAAGTGGCCAGACACCTCCAAAAATCCAAACGATCGAAGATGTGTCGCAGACCCAAGCTGACCCCACCTCAAACCTCTGCTGCCCTGACAGTCCCAAGGGAACCCTACAAACTGACATCAGGAACCTGGGCTGGCCACTTTTCTTTCCCAGGGAAAAGGACCAGTCTTTGTCTCCAGGGGCCTGTGGCCCTGAAGTGGCCGGACACCTCCAAAAATCCAAACGATTGAAGATGTGTCGCAGACCCAAGCTGCCCCCACCTCAAACCTGTGCTGCCCTGACAGTCCCAAGGGAACCCTACAAACTGACATCAGGAACCTGGGCTGGCCACTTGTCTTTCCCAGGGAAAAAGGCTGATCTTTGCCTCCAGGGGCCTGTGGCCCTGAAGTGGCCGGACACCTCCAAAAATCCAAACGATCGAAGATGTGTCACAGACCCAAGCTGCCCCCACCTCAAACCTGTGCTGCCCTGACAGTCCCAAGGGAATCCTACAAAATGACATCAGGAACCTGGGCTGGCCACTTTTCCCAGGGAAAAAGGACCGGTCTTTGTCTCCAGGGGCCTGTGGCCCTGAAGTGGCCGGACACCTCCAAAAATCCAAACGATCAAAGATGTGTCGCAGACCCAAGCTGCCCCCACCTCAAACCTGTGCTGCCCTGACAGTCCCAAAGGAACCCTACAAACTGACATCAGGAACCTGGGCTGGCCACTTTTCTTTCCCAAGGAAAAAGGCTGATCTTTGCCTCCAGGGGCCTGTGGCCCTGAAGTGGCCGGACACCTCCAAAAATCCAAACGATCGAAGATGTGTCGCAGACCCAAGCTGCCCCCACCTCAAACCTCTGCTGCCCTGACAGTCCCAAGGGAACCCTACAAACTGACATCAGGAACCTGGGCTGGCCACTTTTCTTTCCCAAGGAAAAAGGACCGGCCTTTGTCTCCAAGAGCCTGTGGCCCTGAGTGGCCGGACACCTCCAAAAATCCAAACCATCGAAGATGTGTCGCAGACCCAAGCTGCCCCCACCTCAAACCTGTGCTGCCCTGACAGTCCCAAGGGAACCCTACAAACTGACATCAGGAACCTGGGCTGGCCACTTTTCTTTCCCAAGGAAAAAGGACCGGCCTTTGTCTCCAAGAGCCTGTGGCCCTGAGTGGCCGGACACCTCCAAAAATCCAAACGATCGAAGATGTGTTCCAGACCCAAGCTGCCCCCACCTCAAAGCTGTGCTGCCCTGACAGTCCCAAGGGAACCCTACAAACTGACATCAGGAACCTGGGCTGGCCACTTTTCTTTCCCAGGGAAAAGGACCGGTCTGTGTCTACAGGGGCCTGTGGCCCTGAAGTGGCCGGACACCTCCAAAAATCCAAACGATCGAGGATGTGTCGCAGACCCAAGCTGCCCCTTCCTCAAACCTGTGCTGCCCTGACAGTCCCAAGGGAACCCTACAAACTGACATCAGGAACCTGGGCTGGCCACTTTTCTTTCCCAGGGAAAAAGGACCGGTCTTTGTCTCCCGGGGCCTGTGGCCCTGAGTGGCCAGACACCTCCAAAAATCCAAACGATCGAAGATGTGTCGCAGACCCAAGCTGACCCCACCTCAAACCTGTGCTGCCCTGACAGTCCCAAGGGAATCCTACAAACTGACATCAGGAACCTGGGCTGGCCACTTGTCTTTCCCAGGGAAAAAGGCTGATCTTTGCCTCCAGGGGCCTGTGGGCCTGAGTGGCCGGACACCTCCAAAAATCCAAACGATCGAAGATGTGTCGCAGACTCAAGCGGCCCCCACCTAAAACCTCTGCTGCTCTGACAGTCCCAAGGGAACCCTACAAACTGACATCAGGAACCTGGGCTGGCCATTTTTCTTTCCCAGGGAAAAGGGCCGGCCTTTGTCTCCAGGGGCCTGTGGCCCTGAAGTGGCCGGACACCTCCAAAAATCCAAACGATCGAAGATGTGTCGCAGACCCAAGCTGCCCCCACCTCAAACCTGTGCTGCCCTGATAGTCCCAAGGGAACCCTACAAACTGACATCAGGAACCTGGGCTGGCCACTTTTCTTTCCCAAGGAAAAAGGCTGATCTTTGCCTCCAGGGGCCTGTGGCCCTGAAGTGGCTGGACACCTCCAAAAATCCAAACGATCAAAGATGTGTCGCAGACCCAAGCTGCCCCCACCTCAAACCTCTGCTGCCCTGACAGTCCCAAGGGAACCCTACAAACTGACATCAGGAACCTGGGCTGGCCACTTTTCTTTCCCTGGGAAAAAGGCTGATCTTTGCCTCCAGGGGCCTGTGGCCCTGAAGTGGCCGGACACCTCCAAAAATCCAAACGATCGAAGATGTGTCGCAGACCCAAGCTGCTCCCACCTCAAACCTGTGCTGCCCTGACAGTCCCAAGGGAACCCTACAAACTGACATCAGGAACCTGGGCTGGCCACTTTTCTTTCCCAGGGAAAAGGACCGGTCTGTGTCTACAGGGGCCTGTGGCCCTGAAGTGGCCGGACACCTCCAAAAATCCAAACGATCGAGGATGTGTCGCAGACCCAAGCTGCCCCTTCCTCAAACCTGTGCTGCCCTGACAGTCCCAAGGGAACCCTACAAACTGACATCAGGAACCTGGGCTGGCCACTTGTCTTTCCCAGGGAAAAAGGCTGATCTTTGCCTCCAGGGGCCTGTGGGCCTGAGGGGCCGGACACCTCCAAAAATCCAAACGATCGAAGATGTGTCGCAGACTCTAGCGGCCCCCACCTCAAACCTGCGCTGCCCTGACAGTCCCAAGGGAACCCTACAAACTGACATCAGGAACCTGGGCTGGCCATTTTTCTTTCCCAGGGAAAAGGGCCGGCCTTTGTCTCCAGGGGCCTGTGGCCCTGAAGTGGCCGGACACCTCCAAAAATCCAAACCATCGAAGATGTGTCGCAGACCCAAGCTGCCCCCACCTCAAACCTCTGCTGCCCTGACAGTCCCAAGGGAACCCTACAAACTGACATCAGGAACCTGGGCTGGCCACTTTTCTTTCCCAAGGAAAAAGGACCGGTCTGTGTCTCCAGGGGCCTGTGGCCCTGAAGTGGCCGGACACCTCCAAAAATCCAAACGATCGAAGATGTGTCGCAGACCCAAGCTGCCCCCACCTCAAACCTGTGCTGCCCTGATAGTCCCAAGGGAACCCTACAAACTGACATCAGGAACCTGGGCTGGCCACTTTTCTTTCCCAAGGAAAAAGGCTGATCTTTGCCTCCAGGGGCCTGTGGCCCTGAAGTGGCCGGACACCTCCAAAAATCCAAACGATCAAAGATGTGTCGCAGACCCAAGCTGCCCCCACCTCAAACCTCTGCTGCCCTGACAGTCCCAAGGGAACCCTACAAACTGACATCAGGAACCTGGGCTGGCCACTTTTCTTTCCCAGGGAAAAGGACCGGCCTTGGTCTCCAAGAGCCTGTGGCCCTGAAGTGGCCGGACACCTCCAAAAATCCAAACGATCGAAGATGTGTCGCAGACCCAAGCTGCCCCCACCTCAAACCTGTGCTGCCCTGACAGTCCCAAGGGAACCCTACAAACTGACATCAGGAACCTGGGCTGGCCACTTTTCTTTCCCAGGGAAAAGGACCGGTCTGTGTCTCCAGGGGCCTGTGGCCCTGAAGTGGCCGGACACCTCCAAAAATCCAAACGATCGAAGATGTGTCGCAGACCCAAGTTGCCCCCACCTCAAACCTGTGCTGCCCTGACAGTCCCAAGGGAACCCTACAAACTGACATCAGGAACCTGGGCTGGCCACTTTTCTTTCCCAAGGAAAAAGGACCGGTCTGTGTCTCCAGGGGCCTGTGGCCCTGAAGTGGCCGGACACCTCCAAAAATCCAAACCATCGAAGATGTGTTGCAGACCAAAGCTGCCCCTTCCTCAAACCTGTGCTGCCCTGACAGTCCCAAGGGAACCCTACAAACTGACATCAGGAACCTGGGCTGGCCACTTTTCTTTCCCAGGGAAAAGGGCCGGTCTTTGTCTCCAGGGACCTGTGGCCCTGAAGTGGCCGGACACCTCCAAAAATCCAAACGATCAAAGATGTGTCACAGACCCAAGCTGCCCCCACCTCAAACCTGTGCTGCCCTGACAGTCCCAAGGGAACCCTACAAACTGACATCAGGAACCTGGGCTGGCCACTTTTCTTTCCCAGGGAAAAGGACCGGTCTTTGTCTCCAGGGGCCTGTGGCCCTGAAGTGGCCGGATACCTCCAAAAATCCAAACGATCGAAGATGTGTCGCAGACCCAAGCTGCCCCCACCTCAAACCTGTGCTGCCCTGATAGTCCCAAGGGAACCCTACAAACTGACATCAGGAACCTGGGCTGGCCACTTTTCTTTCCCAAGGAAAAAGGCTGATCTTTGCCTCCAGGGGCCTGTGGCCCTGAAGTGGCCGGACACCTCCAAAAATCCAAACGATCAAAGATGTGTCGCAGACCCAAGCTGCCCCCACCTCAAACCTCTGCTGCCCTGACAGTCCCAAGGGAACCCTACAAACTGACATCAGGAACCTGGGCTGGCCACTTTTCTTTCCCAGGGAAAAGGACCGGCCTTGGTCTCCAAGAGCCTATGGCCCTGAAGTGGCCGGACACCTCCAAAAATCCAAACGATCGAAGATGTGTCGCAGACCCAAGCTGCCCCCACCTCAAACCTGTGCTGCCCTGACAGTCCCAAGGGAACCCTACAAACTGACATCAGGAACCTGGGCTGGCCACTTTTCTTTCCCAAGGAAAAAGGACCGGCCTTTGTCTCCAGGGGCCTGTGGCCCTGAGTGGCCGGACACCTCCAAAAATCCAAACGATCGAAGATGTGTCGCAGACCCAAGCTGCCCCCACCTCAAACCTGTGCTGCCCTGACAGTCCCAAGGGAACCCTACAAAGTGACATCAGGAACCTGGGCTGGCCACTTTTCTTTCCCAGGGAAAAGGACCGGTCTTTGTCTCCAGGGGCCTGTGGCCCTGAAGTGGCCGGACACCTCCAAAAATCCAAACGATCGAAGATGTGTCGCAGACCCAAGCTGCCCCCACCTCAAACCTGTGCTGCCCTGATAGTCCCAAGGGAACCCTACAAACTGACATCAGGAACCTGGGCTGGCCACTTTTCTTTCCCAAGGAAAAAGGCTGATGTTTGCCTCCAGGGGCCTGTGGCCCTGAAGTGGCCGGACACCTCCAAAAATCCAAACGATCAAAGATGTGTCGCAGACCCAAGCTGCCCCCACCTCAAACCTCTGCTGCCCTGACAGTCCCAAGGGAACCCTACAAACTGACATCAGGAACCTGGGCTGGCCACTTTTCTTTCCCAGGAAAAAGGACCGGTCTGTGTCTCCAGGGGTCTGTGGCCCTGAAGTGGCCGGACACCTCCAAAAATCCAAACGATCGAAGATGTGTTGCAGACCAAAGCTGCCCCCACCTCAAACCTGTGCTGCCCTGACAGTCCCAAGGGAACCCTACAAACTGACATCAGGAACCTGGGCTGGCCACTTTTCTTTCCCAAGGAAAAAGGACCGGTCTGTGTCTCCAGGGGCCTGTGGCCCTGAAGTGGCCGGACACCTCCAAAAATCCAAACGATCGAAGATGTGTCGCAGACCCAAGCTGCCCCCACCTCAAACCTGTGCTGCCCTGACAGTCCCAAGGGAACCCTACAAACTGACATCAGGAACCTGGGCTGGCCACTTTTCTTTCCCAAGGAAAAAGGACCGGCCTTTGTCTCCAAGAGCCTGTGGCCCTGAGTGGCCGGACACCTCCAAAAATCCAAACGATCGAAGATGTGTTCCAGACCCAAGCTGCCCCCACCTCAAAGCTGTGCTGCCCTGACAGTCCCAAGGGAACCCTACAAACTGACATCAGGAACCTGGGCTGGCCACTTTTCTTTCCCAGGGAAAAGGACCGGTCTGTGTCTACAGGGGCCTGTGGCCCTGAAGTGGCCGGACACCTCCAAAAATCCAAACGATCGAGGATGTGTCGCAGACCCAAGCTGCCCCTTCCTCAAACCTGTGCTGCCCTGACAGTCCCAAGGGAACCCTACAAACTGACATCAGGAACCTGGGCTGGCCACTTTTCTTTCCCAGGGAAAAAGGACCGGTCTTTGTCTCCAGGGGCCTGTGGCCCTGAGTGGCCAGACACCTCCAAAAATCCAAACGATCGAAGATGTGTCGCAGACCCAAGCTGACCCCACCTCAAACCTGTGCTGCCCTGACAGTCCCAAGGGAATCCTACAAACTGACATCAGGAACCTGGGCTGGCCACTTGTCTTTCCCAGGGAAAAAGGCTGATCTTTGCCTCCAGGGGCCTGTGGGCCTGAGTGGCCGGACACCTCCAAAAATCCAAACGATCGAAGATGTGTCGCAGACTCAAGCGGCCCCCACCTAAAACCTCTGCTGCCCTGACAGTCCCAAGGGAACCCTACAAACTGACATCAGGAACCTGGGCTGGCCATTTTTCTTTCCCAGGGAAAAGGGCCGGCCTTTGTCTCCAGGGGCCTGTGGCCCTGAAGTGGCCGGACACCTCCAAAAATCCAAACGATCGAAGATGTGTCGCAGACCCAAGCTGCCCCCACCTCAAACCTGTGCTGCCCTGATAGTCCCAAGGGAACCCTACAAACTGACATCAGGAACCTGGGCTGGCCACTTTTCTTTCCCAAGGAAAAAGGCTGATCTTTGCCTCCAGGGGCCTGTGGCCCTGAAGTGGCCGGACACCTCCAAAAATCCAAACGATCAAAGATGTGTCGCAGACCCAAGCTGCCCCCACCTCAAACCTCTGCTGCCCTGACAGTCCCAAGGGAACCCTACAAACTGACATCAGGAACCTGGGCTGGCCACTTTTCTTTCCCAGGGAAAAGGACCGGTCTTTGTCTCCAGGGGCCTGTGGCCCTGAAGTGGCCGGACACCTCCAAAAATCCAAACGATCGAAGATGTGTCGCAGACCCAAGCTTCCCCTTCCTCAAACCTGTGCTGCCCTGATAGTCCCAAGGGAACCCTACAAACTGA
Source organism: Vidua macroura (assembly GCF_024509145.1). Lineage (NCBI taxonomy): Eukaryota > Metazoa > Chordata > Aves > Passeriformes > Viduidae > Vidua > Vidua macroura. The sequence continues at coordinate 6,590,574 of NC_071596.1, read as the reverse complement.
CATCAGGAACCTGGGCTGGCCACTTTTCTTTCCCAAGGAAAAAGGACCGGCCTTTGTCTCCAAGAGCCTGTGGCCTTGAGTGGCCGGACACCTCCAAAAATCCAAACGATCGAAGATGTGTCGCAGACCCAAGCTGCTCCCACCTCAAACCTGTGCTGCCCTGACAGTCCCAAGGGAACCCTACAAACTGACATCAGGAACCTGGGCTGGCCACTTTTCTTTCCCAGGGAAAAGGACCGGTCTGTGTCTACAGGGGCCTGTGGCCCTGAAGTGGCCGGACACCTCCAAAAATCCAAACGATCGAGGATGTGTCGCAGACCCAAGCTGCCCCTTCCTCAAACCTGTGCTGCCCTGACAGTCCCAAGGGAACCCTACAAACTGACATCAGGAACCTGGGCTGGCCACTTTTCTTTCCCAAGGAAAAAGGCTGATCTTTGCCTCCAGGGGCCTGTGGCCCTGAAGTGGCCGGACACCTCCAAAAATCCAAACGATCAAAGATGTGTCGCAGACCCAAGCTGCCCCCACCTCAAACCTCTGCTGCCCTGACAGTCCCAAGGGAACCCTACAAACTGACATCAGGAACCTGGGCTGGCCACTTTTCTTTCCCAGGGAAAAGGACCGGCCTTGGTCTCCAAGAGTCTGTGGCCCTGAAGTGGCCGGACACCTCCAAAAATCCAAACGATCGAAGATGTGTCGCAGACCCAAGCTGCCCCCACCTCAAACCTGTGCTGCCCTGACAGTCCCAAGGGAACCCTACAAACTGACATCAGGAACCTGGGCTGGCCACTTTTCTTTCCCAAATAAAAAGGCTGATCTTTGCCTCCAGGGACCTGTGGCCCTGAGTGGCCAGACACCTCCAAAAATCCAAACGATCGAAGATGTGTCGCAGACCCAAGCTGCCCCCACCGCAAACCTGTGCTGCCCTGACAGTCCCAAGGGAACCCTACAAACTGACATCAGGAACCTGGGCTGGCCACTTTTCTTTCCCAGGGAAAAGGACCGGTCTGTGTCTCCAGGGGCCTGTGGCCCTGAAGTGGCCGGACACCTCTAAAAATCCAAACGATCGAAGATGTGTCGCAGACCCAAGTTGCCCCCACCTCAAACCTGTGCTGCCCTGACAGTCCCAAGGGAACCCTACAAACTGACATCAGGAACCTGGGCTGGCCACTTTTCTTTCCCAGGGAAAAGGGCCGGTCTTTGTCTCCAGGGGCCTGTGGCCCTGAAGTGGCCGGACACCTCCAAAAATCCAAACGATCAAAGATGTGTCACAGACCCAAGCTGCCCCCACCTCAAACCTGTGCTGCCCTGACAGTCCCAAGGGAACCCTACAAACTGACATCAGGAACCTGGGCTGGCCACTTTTCTTTCCCAGGGAAAAGGACCGGTCTTTGTCTCCAGGGGCCTGTGGCCCTGAAGTGGCCGGATACCTCCAAAAATCCAAACGATCGAAGATGTGTCGCAGACCCAAGATGCCCCCACCTCAAACCTGTGCTGCCCTGATAGTCCCAAGGGAACCCTACAAACTGACATCAGGAACCTGGGCTGGCCACTTTTCTTTCCCAAGGAAAAAGGCTGATCTTTGCCTCCAGGGGCCTGTGGCCCTGAAGTGGCCGGACACCTCCAAAAATCCAAACGATCAAAGATGTGTCGCAGACCCAAGCTGCCCCCACCTCAAACCTCTGCTGCCCTGACAGTCCCAAGGGAACCCTACAAACTGACATCAGGAACCTGGGCTGGCCACTTTTCTTTCCCAGGGAAAAGGACCGGCCTTGGTCTCCAAGAGCCTATGGCCCTGAAGTGGCCGGACACCTCCAAAAATCCAAACGATCGAAGATGTGTCGCAGACCCAAGCTGCCCCCACCTCAAACCTGTGCTGCCCTGACAGTCCCAAGGGAACTCTACAAACTGACATCAGGAACCTGGGCTGGCCACTTTTCTTTCCCAAGGAAAAAGGACCGGCCTTTGTCTCCAGGGGCCTGTGGCCCTGAGTGGCCGGACACCTCCAAAAATCCAAACGATCGAAGATGTGTCGCAGACCCAAGCTGCCCCCACCTCAAACCTGTGCTGCCCTGACAGTCCCAAGGGAACCCTACAAAGTGACATCAGGAACCTGGGCTGGCCACTTTTCTTTCCCAGGGAAAAGGACCGGTCTTTGTCTCCAGGGGCCTGTGGCCCTGAAGTGGCCGGACACCTCCAAAAATCCAAACGATCGAAGATGTGTCGCAGACCCAAGCTGCCCCCACCTCAAACCTGTGCTGCCCTGATAGTCCCAAGGGAACCCTACAAACTGACATCAGGAACCTGGGCTGGCCACTTTTCTTTCCCAAGGAAAAAGGCTGATCTTTGCCTCCAGGGGCCTGTGGCCCTGAAGTGGCCGGACACCTCCAAAAATCCAAACGATCAAAGATGTGTCGCAGACCCAAGCTGCCCCCACCTCAAACCTCTGCTGCCCTGACAGTCCCAAGGGAACCCTACAAACTGACATCAGGAACCTGGGCTGGCCACTTTTCTTTCCCAAGGAAAAAGGCTGATCTTTGCCTCCAGGGGCCTGTGGCCCTGAAGTGGCCGGACACCTCCAAAAATCCAAACGATCGAAGATGTGTCGCAGACCCAAGCTGCCCCCACCTCAAACCTGTGCTGCCCTGACAGTCCCAAGGGAACCCTACAAACTGACATCAGAAACCTGGGCTGGCCACTTTTCTTTCCCAAGGAAAAAGGCTGATGTTTGCCTCCAGGGGCCTGTGGCCCTGAAGTGGCCGGACACCTCCAAAAATCCAAACGATCAAAGATGTGTCGCAGACCCAAGCTGCCCCCACCTCAAACCTGTGCTGCCCTGACAGTCCCAAGGGAACCCTACAAACTGACATCAGGAACCTGGGCTGGCCACTTTTCTTTCCCAAGGAAAAAGGACCGGTCTGTGTCTCCAGGGGCCTGTGGCCCTGAAGTGGCCGGACACCTCCAAAAATCCAAACGATCGAAGATGTGTCGCAGACCCAAGCTGCCCCCACCTCAAACCTGTGCTGCCCTGACAGCCCCAAGGGAACCCTACAAACTGACATCAGGAACCTGGGCTGGCCACTTTTCTTTCCAAAGGAAAATGGCTGATCTTTGCCTCCAGGGACCTGTGGCCCTGAGTGGCCAGACACCTCCAAAAATCCAAACGATCGAAGATGTGTCGCAGACCCAAGCTGCCCCCACCGCAAACCTGTGCTGCCCTGACAGTCCCAAGGGAACCCTACAAACTGACATCAGGAACCTGGGCTGGCCACTTTTCTTTCCCAGGGAAAAGGGCCAGTCTTTGTCTCCAGGGGCCTGTGGCCCTGAAGTGGCCGGACACCTCCAAAAATCCAAACGATCGAAGATGTGTCGCAGACCCAAGCTGCCCCCACCTCAAACCTGTGCTGCCCTGACAGTCCCAAGGGAACCCTACAAACTGACATCAGGAACCTGGGCTGGCCACTTTTCTTTCCCAAGGAAAAAGGCTGATCTTTGCCTCCAGGGGCCTGTGGCCCTGAAGTGGCCGGACACCTCCAAAAATCCAAACGATCGAAGATGTGTCGCAGACCCAAGCTGCCCCCACCTCAAACCTGTGCTGCCCTGACAGTCCCAAGGGAACCCTACAAACTGACATCAGGAACCTGGGCTGGCCACTTTTCTTTCCCAAGGAAAAAGGCTGATGTTTGCCTCCAGGGGCCTGTGGCCCTGAAGTGGCCGGACACCTCCAAAAATCCAAACGATCAAAGATGTGTCGCAGACCCAAGCTGCCCCCACCTCAAACCTGTGCTGCCCTGACAGTCCCAAGGGAACCCTACAAACTGACATCAGGAACCTGGGCTGGCCACTTTTCTTTCCCAAGGAAAAAGGACCGGTCTGTGTCTCCAGGGGCCTGTGGCCCTGAAGTGGCCGGACACCTCCAAAAATCCAAACGATCGAAGATGTGTCGCAGACCCAAGCTGCCCCCACCTCAAACCTGTGCTGCCCTGACAGCCCCAAGGGAACCCTACAAACTGACATCAGGAACCTGGGCTGGCCACTTTTCTTTCCAAAGGAAAATGGCTGATCTTTGCCTCCAGGGACCTGTGGCCCTGAGTGGCCAGACACCTCCAAAAATCCAAACGATCGAAGATGTGTCGCAGACCCAAGCTGCCCCCACCGCAAACCTGTGCTGCCCTGACAGTCCCAAGGGAACCCTACAAACTGACATCAGGAACCTGGGCTGGCCACTTTTCTTTCCCAGGGAAAAGGACCGGCCTTGGTCTCCAAGAGCCTGTGGCCCTGAAGTGGCCGGACACCTCCAAAAATCCAAACGATCGAAGATGTGTCGCAGACCCAAGCTGCCCCCACCTCAAACCTGTGCTGCCCTGACAGTCCCAAGGGAACCCTACAAACTGACATCAGGAACCTGGGCTGGCCACTTTTCTTTCCCAGGGAAAAGGACCGGCCTTGGTCTCCAAGAGCCTATGGCCCTGAAGTGGCCGGACACCTCCAAAAATCCAAACGATCGAAGATGTGTCGCAGACCCAAGCTGCCCCCACCTCAAACCTGTGCTGCCCTGACAGTCCCAAGGGAACTCTACAAACTGACATCAGGAACCTGGGCTGGCCACTTTTCTTTCCCAAGGAAAAAGGACCGGCCTTTGTCTCCAGGGGCCTGTGGCCCTGAGTGGCCGGACACCTCCAAAAATCCAAACGATCGAAGATGTGTCGCAGACCCAAGCTGCCCCCACCTCAAACCTGTGCTGCCCTGACAGTCCCAAGGGAACCCTACAAAGTGACATCAGGAACCTGGGCTGGCCACTTTTCTTTCCCAGGGAAAAGGACCGGTCTTTGTCTCCAGGGGCCTGTGGCCCTGAAGTGGCCGGACACCTCCAAAAATCCAAACGATCGAAGATGTGTCGCAGACCCAAGCTGCCCCCACCTCAAACCTGTGCTGCCCTGATAGTCCCAAGGGAACCCTACAAACTGACATCAGGAACCTGGGCTGGCCACTTTTCTTTCCCAAGGAAAAAGGCTGATCTTTGCCTCCAGGGGCCTGTGGCCCTGAAGTGGCCGGACACCTCCAAAAATCCAAACGATCAAAGATGTGTCGCAGACCCAAGCTGCCCCCACCTCAAACCTCTGCTGCCCTGACAGTCCCAAGGGAACCCTACAAACTGACATCAGGAACCTGGGCTGGCCACTTTTCTTTCCCAAGGAAAAAGGCTGATCTTTGCCTCCAGGGGCCTGTGGCCCTGAAGTGGCCGGACACCTCCAAAAATCCAAACGATCGAAGATGTGTCGCAGACCCAAGCTGCCCCCACCTCAAACCTGTGCTGCCCTGACAGTCCCAAGGGAACCCTACAAACTGACATCAGAAACCTGGGCTGGCCACTTTTCTTTCCCAAGGAAAAAGGCTGATGTTTGCCTCCAGGGGCCTGTGGCCCTGAAGTGGCCGGACACCTCCAAAAATCCAAACGATCAAAGATGTGTCGCAGACCCAAGCTGCCCCCACCTCAAACCTGTGCTGCCCTGACAGTCCCAAGGGAACCCTACAAACTGACATCAGGAACCTGGGCTGGCCACTTTTCTTTCCCAAGGAAAAAGGACCGGTCTGTGTCTCCAGGGGCCTGTGGCCCTGAAGTGGCCGGACACCTCCAAAAATCCAAACGATCGAAGATGTGTCGCAGACCCAAGCTGCCCCCACCTCAAACCTGTGCTGCCCTGACAGTCCCAAGGGAACCCTACAAACTGACATCAGGAACCTGGGCTGGCCACTTTTCTTTCCCAAATAAAAAGGCTGATCTTTGCCCCCAGGGGCCTGTGGCCCTGAGTGGCCGGACACCTCCAAAAATCCAAACGATCGAAGATGTGTCGCAGACCCAAGCTGCCCCCACCTCAAACCTGTGCTGCCCTGACAGTCCCAAGGGAACCCTACAAACTGACATCAGGAACCTGGGCTGGCCACTTTTCTTTCCCAAGGAAAAAGGCTGATGTTTGCCTCCAGGGGCCTGTGGCCCTGAAGTGGCCGGACACCTCCAAAAATCCAAACGATCAAAGATGTGTCGCAGACCCAAGCTGCCCCCACCTCAAACCTCTGCTGCCCTGACAGTCCCAAGGGAACCCTACAAACTGACATCAGGAACCTGGGCTGGCCACTTTTCTTTCCCAAGGAAAAAGGACCGGTCTGTGTCTCCAGGGGCCTGTGGCCCTGAAGTGGCCGGACACCTCCAAAAATCCAAACGATCGAAGATGTGTCGCAGACCCAAGCTGCCCCCACCTCAAACCTGTGCTGCCCTGACAGTCCCAAGGGAACCCTACAAACTGACATCAGGAACCTGGGCTGGCCACTTTTATTTCCCAAGGAAAAAGGCTGATCTTTGCCTCCAGGGGCCTGTGGGCCTGAGTGGCCGGACACCTCCAAAAATCCAAACGATCGAAGATGTGTCGCAGACCCAAGCTGCCCCCACCTCAAACCTGTGCTGTCCTGACAGTCCCAAGGGAACCCTACAAACTGACATCAGGAACCTGGGCTGGCCACTTTTCTTTCCCAGGGAAAAGGACCGGTCTGTGTCTCCAGGGGCCTGTGGCCCTGAAGTGGCCGGACACCTCTAAAAATCCAAACGATCGAAGATGTGTCGCAGACCCAAGCTGCCCCCACCTCAAACCTGTGCTGCCCTGACAGTCCCAAGGGAACCCTACAAACTGACATCAGGAACCTGGGCTGGCCACTTTTATTTCCCAAGGAAAAAGGACCGGTCTGTGTCTCCAGGGGCCTGTGGCCCTGAAGTGGCCGGACACCTCCAAAAATCCAAACCATCGAAGATGTGTTGCAGACCAAAGCTGCCCCTTCCTCAAACCTGTGCTGCCCTGACAGTCCCAAGGGAACCCTACAAACTGACATCAGGAACCTGGGCTGGCCACTTTTCTTTCCCAGGGAAAAGGGCCGGTCTTTGTCTCCAGGGGCCTGTGGCCCTGAAGTGGCCGGACACCTCCAAAAATCCAAACGATCGAAGATGTGTCACAGACCCAAGCTGCCCCCACCTCAAACCTGTGCTGCCCTGACAGTCCCAAGGGAACCCTACAAACTGACATCAGGAACCTGGGCTGGCCACTTTTCTTTCCCAGGGAAAAGGACCGGTCTTTGTCTCCAGGGGCCTGTGGCCCTGAAGTGGCCGGACACCTCCAAAAATCCAAACGATCGAAGATGTGTCGCAGACCCAAGCTGCCCCCACCTCAAACCTGTGCTGCCCTGACAGTCCCAAGGGAACCCTACAAACTGACATCAGGAACCTGGGCTGGCCACTTTTCTTTCCCAAATAAAAAGGCTGATCTTTGCCTCCAGGGGCCTGTGGCCCTGAGCGGCCGGACACCTCCAAAAATCCAAACGATCGAAGATGTGTCGCAGACCCAAGCTGCCCCCACCTCAAACCTGTGCTGCCCTGACAGTCCCAAGGGAACCCTACAAACTGACATCAGGAACCTGGGCTGGCCACTTTTCTTTCCCAAGGAAAAAGGACCGGCCTTTGTCTCCAGGGGCCTGTGGCCCTGAGTGGCCGGACACCTCCAAAAATCCAAACGATCGAAGATGTGTCGCAGACCCAAGCTGCCCCCACCTCAAACCTGTGCTGCCCTGACAGTCCCAAGGGAACCCTACAAACTGACATCAGGAACCTGGGCTGGCCACTTTTCTTTCCCAGGGAAAAGGACCGGCCTTGGTCTCCAAGAGCCTATGGCCCTGAAGTGGCCGGACACCTCCAAAAATCCAAACGATCGAAGATGTGTCGCAGACCCAAGCTGCCCCCACCTCAAACCTGTGCTGCCCTGACAGTCCCAAGGGAACTCTACAAACTGACATCAGGAACCTGGGCTGGCCACTTTTCTTTCCCAAGGAAAAAGGACCGGCCTTTGTCTCCAGGGGCCTGTGGCCCTGAGTGGCCGGACACCTCCAAAAATCCAAACGATCGAAGATGTGTCGCAGACCCAAGCTGCCCCCACCTCAAACCTGTGCTGCCCTGACAGTCCCAAGGGAACCCTACAAAGTGACATCAGGAACCTGGGCTGGCCACTTTTCTTTCCCAGGGAAAAGGACCGGTCTTTGTCTCCAGGGGCCTGTGGCCCTGAAGTGGCCGGACACCTCCAAAAATCCAAACGATCGAAGATGTGTCGCAGACCCAAGCTGCCCCCACCTCAAACCTGTGCTGCCCTGATAGTCCCAAGGGAACCCTACAAACTGACATCAGGAACCTGGGCTGGCCACTTTTCTTTCCCAAGGAAAAAGGCTGATCTTTGCCTCCAGGGGCCTGTGGCCCTGAAGTGGCCGGACACCTCCAAAAATCCAAACGATCAAAGATGTGTCGCAGACCCAAGCTGCCCCCACCTCAAACCTCTGCTGCCCTGACAGTCCCAAGGGAACCCTACAAACTGACATCAGGAACCTGGGCTGGCCACTTTTCTTTCCCAAGGAAAAAGGCTGATCTTTGCCTCCAGGGGCCTGTGGCCCTGAAGTGGCCGGACACCTCCAAAAATCCAAACGATCGAAGATGTGTCGCAGACGCAAGCTGCCCCCACCTCAAACCTGTGCTGCCCTGACAGTCCCAAGGGAACCCTACAAACTGACATCAGAAACCTGGGCTGGCCACTTTTCTTTCCCAAGGAAAAAGGCTGATGTTTGCCTCCAGGGGCCTGTGGCCCTGAAGTGGCCGGACACCTCCAAAAATCCAAACGATCAAAGATGTGTCGCAGACCCAAGCTGCCCCCACCTCAAACCTGTGCTGCCCTGACAGTCCCAAGGGAACCCTACAAACTGACATCAGGAACCTGGGCTGGCCACTTTTCTTTCCCAAGGAAAAAGGACCGGTCTGTGTCTCCAGGGGCCTGTGGCCCTGAAGTGGCCGGACACCTCCAAAAATCCAAACGATCGAAGATGTGTCGCAGACCCAAGCTGCCCCCACCTCAAACCTGTGCTGCCCTGACAGCCCCAAGGGAACCCTACAAACTGACATCAGGAACCTGGGCTGGCCACTTTTCTTTCCAAAGGAAAATGGCTGATCTTTGCCTCCAGGGACCTGTGGCCCTGAGTGGCCAGACACCTCCAAAAATCCAAACGATCGAAGATGTGTCGCAGACCCAAGCTGCCCCCACCGCAAACCTGTGCTGCCCTGACAGTCCCAAGGGAACCCTACAAACTGACATCAGGAACCTGGGCTGGCCACTTTTCTTTCCCAGGGAAAAGGGCCAGCCTTTGTCTCCAGGGGCCTGTGGCCCTGAAGTGGCCGGACACCTCCAAAAATCCAAACGATCGAAGATGTGTCGCAGACCCAAGCTGCCCCCACCTCAAACCTGTGCTGCCCTGACAGTCCCAAGGGAACCCTACAAACTGACATCAGGAACCTGGGCTGGCCACTTTTCTTTCCCAAGGAAAAAGGCTGATCTTTGCCTCCAGGGGCCTGTGGCCCTGAAGTGGCCGGACACCTCCAAAAATCCAAACGATCGAAGATGTGTCGCAGACCCAAGCTGCCCCCACCTCAAACCTGTGCTGCCCTGACAGTCCCAAGGGAACCCTACAAACTGACATCAGGAACCTGGGCTGGCCACTTTTCTTTCCCAAGGAAAAAGGCTGATGTTTGCCTCCAGGGGCCTGTGGCCCTGAAGTGGCCGGACACCTCCAAAAATCCAAACGATCAAAGATGTGTCGCAGACCCAAGCTGCCCCCACCTCAAACCTGTGCTGCCCTGACAGTCCCAAGGGAACCCTACAAACTGACATCAGGAACCTGGGCTGGCCACTTTTCTTTCCCAAGGAAAAAGGACCGGTCTGTGTCTCCAGGGGCCTGTGGCCCTGAAGTGGCCGGACACCTCCAAAAATCCAAACGATCGAAGATGTGTCGCAGACCCAAGCTGCCCCCACCTCAAACCTGTGCTGCCCTGACAGCCCCAAGGGAACCCTACAAACTGACATCAGGAACCTGGGCTGGCCACTTTTCTTTCCAAAGGAAAATGGCTGATCTTTGCCTCCAGGGACCTGTGGCCCTGAGTGGCCAGACACCTCCAAAAATCCAAACGATCGAAGATGTGTCGCAGACCCAAGCTGCCCCCACCGCAAACCTGTGCTGCCCTGACAGTCCCAAGGGAACCCTACAAACTGACATCAGGAACCTGGGCTGGCCACTTTTCTTTCCCAGGGAAAAGGGCCGGCCTTTGTCTCCAGGGGCCTGTGGCCCTGAAGTGGCCGGACACCTCCAAAAATCCAAACGATCGAAGATGTGTCGCAGACCCAAGCTGCCCCCACCTCAAACCTGTGCTGCCCTGATAGTCCCAAGGGAACCCTACAAACTGACATCAGGAACCTGGGCTGGCCACTTTTCTTTCCCTGGGAAAAAGGCTGATCTTTGCCTCCAGGGGCCTGTGGCCCTGAAGTGGCCGGACACCTCCAAAAATCCAAACGATTGAGGATGTGTCGCAGACCCAAGCTGCCCCCACCTCAAACCTGTGCTGCCCTGACAGTCCCAAGGGAACCCTACAAACTGACATCAGGAACCTGGGCTGGCCACTTTTCTTTCCCAGGGAAAAGGACCGGCCTTGGTCTCCAAGAGCCTGTGGCCCTGAAGTGGCCGGACACCTCCAAAAATCCAAACGATCGAAGATGTGTCGCAGACCCAAGCTGCCCCCACCTCAAACCTGTGCTGCCCTGACAGTCCCAAGGGAACCCTACAAACTGACATCAGGAACCTGGGCTGGCCACTTTTCTTTCCCAAATAAAAAGGCTGATCTTTGCCCCCAGGGGCCTGTGGCCCTGAGTGGCCGGACACCTCCAAAAATCCAAACGATCGAAGATGTGTCGCAGACCCAAGCTGCCCCCACCTCAAACCTGTGCTGCCCTGACAGTCCCAAGGGAACCCTACAAACTGACATCAGGAACCTGGGCTGGCCACTTTTCTTTCCCAAGGAAAAAGGCTGATGTTTGCCTCCAGGGGCCTGTGGCCCTGAAGTGGCCGGACACCTCCAAAAATCCAAACGATCAAAGATGTGTCGCAGACCCAAGCTGCCCCCACCTCAAACCTCTGCTGCCCTGACAGTCCCAAGGGAACCCTACAAACTGACATCAGGAACCTGGGCTGGCCACTTTTCTTTCCCAAGGAAAAAGGACCGGTCTGTGTCTCCAGGGGCCTGTGGCCCTGAAGTGGCCGGACACCTCCAAAAATCCAAACGATCGAAGATGTGTCGCAGACCCAAGCTGCCCCCACCTCAAACCTGTGCTGCCCTGACAGTCCCAAGGGAACCCTACAAACTGACATCAGGAACCTGGGCTGGCCACTTTTATTTCCCAAGGAAAAAGGCTGATCTTTGCCTCCAGGGGCCTGTGGCCCTGAGTGGCCGGACACCTCCAAAAATCCAAACGATCGAAGATGTGTCGCAGACTCAAGCTGCCCCCACCTCAAACCTGTGCTGTCCTGACAGTCCCAAGGGAACCCTACAAACTGACATCAGGAACCTGGGCTGGCCACTTTTCTTTCCCAGGGAAAAGGACCGGTCTGTGTCTCCAGGGGCCTGTGGCCCTGAAGTGGCCGGACACCTCTAAAAATCCAAACGATCGAAGATGTGTCGCAGACCCAAGCTGCCCCCACCTCAAACCTGTGCTGCCCTGACAGTCCCAAGGGAACCCTACAAACTGACATCAGGAACCTGGGCTGGCCACTTTTATTTCCCAAGGAAAAAGGACCGGTCTGTGTCTCCAGGGGCCTGTGGCCCTGAAGTGGCCGGACACCTCCAAAAATCCAAACCATCGAAGATGTGTTGCAGACCAAAGCTGCCCCTTCCTCAAACCTGTGCTGCCCTGACAGTCCCAAGGGAACCCTACAAACTGACATCAGGAACCTGGGCTGGCCACTTTTCTTTCCCAGGGAAAAGGGCCGGTCTTTGTCTCCAGGGGCCTGTGGCCCTGAAGTGGCCGGACACCTCCAAAAATCCAAACGATCGAAGATGTGTCACAGACCCAAGCTGCCCCCACCTCAAACCTGTGCTGCCCTGACAGTCCCAAGGGAACCCTACAAACTGACATCAGGAACCTGGGCTGGCCACTTTTCTTTCCCAGGGAAAAGGACCGGTCTTTGTCTCCAGGGGCCTGTGGCCCTGAAGTGGCCGGACACCTCCAAAAATCCAAACGATCGAAGATGTGTCGCAGACCCAAGCTGCCCCCACCTCAAACCTGTGCTGCCCTGACAGTCCCAAGGGAACCCTACAAACTGACATCAGGAACCTGGGCTGGCCACTTTTCTTTCCCAAATAAAAAGGCTGATCTTTGCCTCCAGGGGCCTGTGGCCCTGAGTGGCCGGACACCTCCAAAAATCCAAACGATCGAAGATGTGTCGCAGACCCAAGCTGCCCCCACCTCAAACCTGTGCTGCCCTGACAGTCCCAAGGGAACCCTACAAACTGACATCAGGAACCTGGGCTGGCCACTTTTCTTTCCCAAGGAAAAAGGACCGGCCTTTGTCTCCAGGGGCCTGTGGCCCTGAGTGGCCGGACACCTCCAAAAATCCAAACGATCGAAGATGTGTCGCAGACCCAAGCTGCCCCCACCTCAAACCTGTGCTGCCCTGACAGTCCCAAGGGAACCCTACAAACTGACATCAGGAACCTGGGCTGGCCACTTTTCTTTCCCAAGGAAAAAGGACCGGTCTGTGTCTCCAGGGGCCTGTGGCCCTGAAGTGGCCGGACACCTCCAAAAATCCAAACGATCGAAGATGTGTCACAGACTCAAGCTGCCCCCACCTCAAACCTGTGCTGCCCTGACAGTCCCAAGGGAACCCTACAAACTGACATCGGGAACCTGGGCTGGCCACTTTTCTTTTCCAAGGAAAAAGGCTGATCTTTGCCTCCAGGGGCCTGTGGCCCTGACTGGCCGGACACCTCCAAAAATCCAAACGATCGAAGATGTGTCGCAGACCCAAGCTGCCCCCACCTCAAACCTGTGCTGCCCTGACAGTCCCAAGGGAACCCTACAAACTGACATCAGGAACCTGGGCTGGCCACTTTTCTTTCCCAGGGAAAAGGACCGGTCTTTTTCTCCAGGGTCCTGTGGCCCTAAGTGGCCGGACACCTCCAAAAATCCAAAAAATCGAGGATGTATCGCAGACCCAAGCTGCCCCCACCTCAAACCTGTGCTGCCCTGACAGTCCCAAGGGAACCCTACAAACTGACATCAGGAACCTGGACTGGCCACTTTTCTTTCCCAGGGAAAAGGACCGCTCTGTGTCTCCAGGGGCCTGTGGCCCTGAAGTGGCCGGACACCTCCAAAAATCCAAACGATCGAAGATGTGTGGCAGACCAAAGCTGCCCCTTCCTCAAACCTGTCCTGCCCTGACAGTCCAAGGGAACCCTACAAACTGACATCAGGAACCTGGGCTGGCCACTTTTCTTTCCCAAGGAAAAAGGACCGGTCTGTGTCTCCAGGGGCCTGTGGCCCTGAAGTGGCCGGACACCTCCAAAAATCCAAAAAATCGAGGATGTGTCGCAGACCCAAGCTGCCCCCAGCTAAAACCTGTGCTGCCCTGACAGTCCCAAGGGAACCCTACAAACTGACATCAGGAACCTGGGCTGGCCACTTTTCTTTCCCAAGGAAAAAGGCTGATCTTTGCCTCCAGGGGCCTGTTGCCCTGAGTGGCCAGACACCTCCAAAAATCCAAACGATCGAAGATGTGTCGCAGACCCAAGCTGCCCCCACCTCAAACCTGTGCTGCCCTGACAGTCCCAAGGGAACCCTACAAACTGACATCAGGAACCTGGGCTGGCCACTTTTCTTTCCCAGGGAAAAGGACCGGTCTTTGTCTCCAGGGGCCTGTGGCCCAGAAGTGGCCGGACACCTCCAAAAATCCAAACGATCGAAGATGTGTCGCAGACCCAAGCTGCCCCCACCTCAAACCTGTGCTGCCCTGACAGTCCCAAGGGAACCCTACAAAGTGACATCAGGAACCTGGGCTTACCACTTTTCTTTCCCAAGGAAAAAGGACCGGTCTCTGTCTCCAGGGGCCTGTGGCCCTGAAGTGGCCGGACACCTCCAAAAATCCAAACGATCAAAGATGTGTCGCAGACCCAAGCTGCCCCCACCTCAAACCTGTGCTGTCCTGACAGTCCCAAGGGAACCCTACAAACTGACATCAGGAGCCTGGGCTGGCCACTTTTCTTTCCCAGGAAAAAGGACCGGTCTGTGTCTCCAGGGGCCTGTGGCCCTGAAGTGGCCGGACACCTCCAAAAATCCAAAGGATCGAAGATGTGTCGCAGACCCAAGCTGCCCCCACCTCAAACCTGTGCTGCCCTGACAGTCCCAAGGGAACCCTACAAACTGACATCAGGAACCTGGGCTGGCCACTTTTCTTTCCCAAGGAAAAAGGCTGATCTTTGCCTCCAGGGGCCTGTGGCCCTGAGTGGCCGGACACCTCCAAAAATCCAAACGATCGAAGATGTGTCGCAGACCCAAGCTGCCCCCACCTCAAACCTGTGCTGCCCTGACAGTCCCAAGGGAACCCTACAAACTGACATCAGGAACTTGGGCTGGCCACTTTTCTTTCCCAAGGAAAAAGGACCGGTCTGTGTCTCCAGGGGCCTGTGGCCCTGAAGTGGCCGGACACCTCCAAAAATCCAAACGATCGAGGATGTGTCGCAGACCCAAGCTGCCCCCACCTCAAACCTGTGCTGCCCTGACAGTCCCAAGGGAGCCCTGCAAACTGACAGCAGGAACCTGGGCTGCTGAATGTGCTTTCACAAGGTTTATATCTCTCGTTTGTGACCAGGGTCCGGCACTCCCCCTGGGGCGTCAGGCCCTGGGCGTCCTTTTCCCTCCTCCATTTCGAAACCGTGCATGATTTTTCCAAGACCCCATCTGCCTTCCCCAAATACTCAGGGGATTTTTTTTTCCTGAATGCCTCTTGGGAACTGACTGTAGAAAACTTGGTGCTTGATTTTTTCTCTGCTGGATTTCTCCTTGAGGAAGCTGCCAGCATGTAGCCCTTACCACCACCACTTCGATGGGCCCAGAAATCACAACCTTCAGACCATCAGCATGGGACCCTGCCCACTGCCCCTCCAGTGGCACGTTTCCAAAGCATTGCACTACATTCCAGTAATACTCTGCATTTCCAGCGGGCAGCCTGTCTGACCCTCATCCTGACCCTAAAAATGCACTAAGGAATTCTAAAACAGCCTTTAGGAAGGTGTAACAATACCCTAAAAGACACCAGACAAGTCCTAAAAAGCCTTCCAAAATCCCCTAAATATTCCTAATAGTCCTGCAAAAACACTCAAGGAAACCTGCTCAGTCTCCAAACCCTTCCTGGTGCTCTCTAGCCCACAGATGTCATCCCTACCTTTCTCCAGGGGGTCCTGTTGTCCTCTGAGGGTTCTGTCGTTGTCCTGGTGTGAGGGTCACTGCCTTGTCCTAGCGGGAGCGTTCCGGTGTGCTCTCGCTGTTAGGGTTGCTGTGTGGTGCTGCTGCTGGCAGGGCTGAAAAGGGAAAAGGCTCTTGTTAGGGGGGCTGCTTAGGCTGAGGTTAGGGCTGGGGGGAGAGGTGGTGCTCCTGTACCCTAACTTGCCTCCTAAGCTGTACCCTGTAGCCCTGATCTCCACTGCACTGTCCAGCCCTCAAGCCCTCGCCCTTTACCCCTCAACCTCTCCCTCTGCCCCCCAGCCCTCAGGCTCTGTGTGTCACCCTCGAGCCCCCCCTTTGCCCCTCAAGCCCCCTCTCAGCTGCCCCTCAGCTCCTGTGCGTCACCCTTAACCCCTCTCCTTTGCCCCTCAGCCCCCAGCTTCTCCGTGTCACGCTCCAGCTGCCCCTGCCCCCCTCAGCATCTCTCTGTCACCCACTGTCCCCTCTCCCTGTGCCTCCCTCAGCTCCCAGCCTCTGTCACCCTCAAGCCCCCACAATGCCCCTCAGCCTCTATGTGCTGTGCCATGAAAAAACATAAAATTTCCCTAAAAACCCCTCATCTTCAAAATGTTCTAAAAGCCCCACAAAAACATAAAATAGCCTCAGAATACCCTTAAAATACAAGAAAAATACCCTACTTTTAAAAAAACCCTAAAACACACCTAAATATCCCTAAAAAACCTTTAAGAAATCCCTCAATATTCCTAAAAGAGCTCTAAAAATACCCCAAAAATACTTAAAATGCCCTGATAAGACCCTAAGAAAACCTAAAAGTTCCCTCAAAAGACCTAAAAATACCCTAGTCCTAAGAGTCCTCCACATACCCTCAATAGTCCTAAAAAAGCCCTAAAATTTTTAAATAGTCCTAAAAAAGCCCCAAGAACACCCAACCCCCCCCCAAATATTCTAATTAGCAGTGAGAAAGCCCTTAAAATACCCTAAAAAAATCTTTTAAAAGCCCTGAAAAAGGTCTAAAAGTATCCTAAATAGTCACAGAAAATTCCTAAAACGCTCCTGTGAAAAAAAACCCTAAAATATCTTTTAAAAGCCCTAAAAAAACCCTAAAGAAGTGCTCAGTCCCCAACCTTCACCAGTCACTCTCTAGCCAGCAAACGTCATCCCTACCTTTTCATTAGGGTCACTGCCTGCAGCTGCTGGGAGGGTTCTGGGGCTGTCCCAGCATTAGGGTCACTGCCTGCAGCTGCTGTTGAGGAACACTGGTGTTCTAGGGGTGTGTTTAGGGTGAGCTTAGGGTTGGGGTGAGGGCTGCTGCTGTACCCTAACCCTTCCTGGTACCCCGTGCCCTGTCCTTTGTACCCCTAACCCTCAGGGTCAGCTCTCCACCTGTCAAGTCCCCCCCTTTTTGCCCCTCAGCCCGCAATGTCTGTGTGTCACCCCAAGCCCCCCGACACTGTCCTGTGGCCCCCTAACCTCCACCGTGCACTTTCCACCCTTGTAGGGGTGGTTTTAAGGGTGGGGTTAAGGGTGCTGTGAGGGCTGGTTCACCTGTCACCCTCAGGCACCCCCCCACTTTGTCCCTCAGGACAGCCCCTGCCTCTCAGCCTCCTTGTGTCACCCTCAGGTTCCCACCACAGCCTCTCAGCGTCTCTCTGCCACCCTGGAGCCCCCCTTTTTGACTCCTAAAGACCCCTTCTGCCTCTCAGCTGCCCCCATGTTCTGTGTCACCCTCCAGCCCCCTCCCCTCAGCCCCAGGTGCCTTTGTGACACCGCGCGGCCCACAGACGCCGTCCCTGCCTGTTTTCTTTGGGTGTTGTCCTGCTGCGAGGGCCGCACTATCCCCACGAGTCCGGGCTCCCATGTCCTGCTGCAGGGAGTCACACCTGGGGCATGGGAGGAGTGAGGGATGGGGCAGGGGCGGGATGGGGAGGGGTGAAGGGTGGAGAGAGACTGGGGATGGGATGGGCTGGAAGTACATGTAGGGTGAGGGGTGGAGACGGGGACAGAGCAGAACAGGGCAGGGGGGAAGAGGGACATTTGGAGGGGGCAGTCCACATATCCCAGCCCAAAGCTGCAGCAAAATACAATTTTAGTGGACAGGGCAAAGCCAAACACCACCTGCAAACTGACATCAGGAACCAGGGCTGGCCACTTTTCTTTCCCAGGGAAAAGGGCATGTCAGGGCCACAGACCCCTGGAGGCAAAGATCAGCCTTTTTCCCTGGGAAAGAAAAGTGGCCAGCCCAGGTTCCTGATGTCAGTTTGTAGGGTTCCCTTGGGACTGTCAGGGCAGCACAGGTTTGAGCTGGGGGCAGCTTGGGTCTGCGACACATCTTCGATCGTTTGGATTTTTGGAGGTGTCTGGCCACTCAGGGCCACAGGCCCCTGGAGACAAAGATCAGCCTTTTCCCTGGGAAAGAAAAGTGGCCAGCCCAGGTTCCTGATGTCAGTTTGTAGGGTTCCCTTGGGACTGTCAGGGCAGCACAGGTTTGAGGTGGGGGCAGCCTGGGTCTGCGACACATCCTCGATCGTTCGGATTTTGGGACCCAGCCGGCCACTGAGGGCCTAACCCTAAACCCTAAACCCAAACCCTAACCCCTAACCCTACAAGATGGTGGCACCCCTGTGGTCACATGATGGGGAGTAAAATGGCAGCACCTGTGTGGTCATGTGACAGGGAGCAAGATGGTGGCGCCCATAGGGTCACGTGATGGGGAGCAAGGTGGCGGTGTCTACATGGTGGGGGTGATGTGGGTAGTGGGTATTGTAATGTGCCAGGTGGAGCACTAATTAGGGGTTGTATAGGTATATATAAAAAAGAAGAAAAACTATATGTCCGGTGCAGCAGTAGAAAGTTTCAGGCTCCCGGGGAGTAAATTCTTTTTTTTTTTAATAATTATTTAAAGTTTGTTTTTTATTTTACTCCCAGGGAGCCTGAAAGTTTCTACTGCTGCTTTTTGAAAGCTAGAAAGGGAAACAAAGTTAGAAATGAAAAGATGGAAAGAAAGAAAAAGACAGACTTAAGAGAGGACTTAAGAGAGGACTTAAGAGAGCACTTAAGAGAGCACTTAAGAGAGGACTTAAGAGAGGTCTTAAGAGAGGACTTAAGAGATGACTGAAGAGAGCACTTAAGAGAGCACTTAAAAGAGCACTTAAGAGAGGACTTAAGAGAGGACTTAAGAGAGCACTTAAGAGAGCACTTAAGAGAGGACTTAAGAGAGCACTTAAGAGAGCACTTAAGAGAGGACTTAAGAGAGCACTTAAGAGAGGACTTAAGAGAGCACTTAAGAGAGGACTTAAGAGAGGACTTAAGAGAGCACTTAAGAGAGGACTTAAGAGAGGACTTAAGAGAGCACTTAAGAGAGCACTTAAGAGAGCACTTAAGAGAGGACTTAAGAGAGCACTTAAGAGAGGACTTAAGAGAGGACTTAAGAGAGGACTTAAGAGAGCACTTAAGAGAGCACTTAAGAGAGCACTTAAAAGAGCACTTAAGAGAGCACTTAAGAGAGGACTTAAGAGAGCACTTAAGAGAGCACTTAAGAGAGCACTTAAGAGAGGACTTAAGAGAGCACTTAAGAGAGGACTTAAGAGAGGACTTAAGAGAGCACTTAAGAGAGGACTTAAGAGAGGACTTAAGAGAGGACTTAAGAGAGCACTTAAGAGAGGACTTAAGAGACGACTTAAGAGACGACTTAAGAGACGAAAAGAAATAGGAAAAGAATGGCAAAGAGTAAAAAAATGAGAAGGGTTACAGTGAAAAAGAAAGAGGGTGAGAGTGAAAAAGAGGACAAAAGAATAGAGAAGAAAAAAGAAGAGAAGCTGGAGAGAAAAAGAAATAAAGAATAAAATCATCAACTACAGAGAAAAATAAATAGTTAGAAATAGTGAAACAGAGAAACAGAAGAAAAGACATACAGGGAAATAGAGAAACAGAGAGAGAGAGAGTTAGAAACAGTGAGAAACAGAAACAAAGTTAGGGACAGACAGAAATGACGTGTCAGAAAGAAAACTAAGAGAAGAAGCAAAGGAAGAAATACAGTGCGGAAGAAAAAAATGACTAAACCACACCAAAAAAACACAGGAGCCAAAGGGGGAGGGGGAGGGAGCGGGGGGCATCATTATTAGGGTTGATTCAACTTCATTGAATATTTTTTTTTATTTACACTTCAGCAAAACACATGGAAATGATGTATACAAATGGGAACCCTACAAACTGACATCAGGAACCTGGGCTGGCCTCTTTTCTTTCCCAGGGAAAAGGACCGGTCTGTGTCTCCAGGGGCCTGTGGCCCTGAAGTGGCCGGACACCTCCAAAAATCCAAACGATCGAAGATGTGTCGCAGACCCAAGCTGCCCCCACCTCAAACCTGTGCTGCCCTGACAGTCCCAAGGGAACCCTACAAACTGACATCAGGAACCTGGGCTGGCCACTTTTCTTTCCCAGGGAAAAGGACCGGTCTTTGTCTCCAGGGGCCTGTGGCCCTGAAGTGGCCGGACACCTCCAAAAATCCAAACGATCGAAGATGTGTCGCAGACCCAAGCTGACCCCAGCTCAAACCTGTGCTGCCCTGACAGTCCCAAGGGAACCCTACAAACTGACATCAGGAACCTGGGCTGGCCACTTTTCTTTCCCAGGGAAAAGGACCGGCTTTTGTCTCCAAGAGCCTGTGGCCCTGAGTGGCCGGACACCTCCAAAAATCCAAACGATCAAAGATGTGTCGCAGACCCAAGCTGACCCCACCTCAAACCTGTGCTGCCCTGATAGTCCCAAGGGAACCCTACAAACTGACATCAGGAACCTGGGCTGGCCACTTTTCTTTCCCAGGGAAAAGGACCAGTCTTTGTCTCCAGGGGCCTGTGGCCCTGAAGTGGCCGGACACCTCCAAAAATCCAAACGATCGAAGATGTGTCGCAGACCCAAGCTGCCCCCACCTCAAACCTGTGCTGCCCTGACAGTCCCAAGGGAACCCTACAAACTGACATCAGGAACCTGGGCTGGCCACTTTTCTTTCCCAGGGAAAAGGACCGGTCTTTGTCTCCAGGGGCCTGTGGCCCTGAAGTGGCCGGACACCTCCAAAAATCCAAACGATCGAAGATGTGTCGCAGACCCAAGCTGACCCCAGCTCAAACCTGTGCTGCCCTGACAGTCCCAAGGGAACCCTACAAACTGACATCAGGAACCTGGGCTGGCCACTTTTCTTTCCCAAGGAAAAAGGCTGATCTTTGCCTCCAGGGGCCTGTGGCCCTGAAGTGGCCGGACACCTCCAAAAATCCAAACGATCGAAGATGTGTCGCAGACCCAAGCTGCCCCCACCTCAAACCTGTGCTGCCCTGACAGTCCCAAGGGAATCCTACAAAATGACATCAGGAACCTGGGCTGGCCACTTTTCCCAGGGAAAAAGGACCGGTCTTTGTCTCCAGGGGACTGTGGCCCTGAGTGGCCGGACACCTCCAAAAATCCAAACGATCAAAGATGTGTCGCAGACCCAAGCTGCCCCCACCTCAAACCTGTGCTGCCCTGACAGTCCCAAGGGAACCCTACAAACTGACATCAGGAACCTGGGCTGGCCACTTTTCTTTCCCAGGGAAAAGGACCGGTCTGTGTCTCCAGGGGCCTGTGGCCCTGAAGTGGCCGGACACCTCCAAAAATCCAAACTATCAAAGATGTGTTCCAGACCCAAGCTGCCCCCACCTCAAACCTGTGCTGCCCTGACAGTCCCAAGGGAACCCTACAAACTGACATCAGGAACCTGGGCTGGCCACTTTTCTTTCCCAGGGAAAGAGGCTGATCTTTGCCTCCAGGGGCCTGTGGCCCTGAAGTGGCCGGACACCTCCAAAAATCCAAACGATCGAAGATGTGTCGCAGACCCAAGCTGACCCCAGCTCAAACCTGTGCTGCCCTGACAGTCCCAAGGGAACCCTACAAACTGACATCAGGAACCTGGGCTGGCCACTTTTCTTTCCCAGGGAAAAGGACCAGTCTTTGTCTCCAGGGGCCTGTGGCCCTGAAGTGGCCGGACACCTCCAAAAATCCAAACGATTGAAGATGTGTCGCAGACCCAAGCTGCCCCCACCTCAAACCTGTGCTGCCCTGACAGTCCCAAGGGAACCCTACAAACTGACATCAGGAACCTGGGCTGGCCACTTGTCTTTTCCAGGGAAAAAGGCTGATCTTTGCCTCCAGGGCCCTGTGGCCCTGAAGTGGCCGGACACCTCCAAAAATCCAAACGATCGAAGATGTGTCACAGACCCAAGCTGCCCCCACCTCAAACCTGTGCTGCCCTGACAGTCCCAAAGGAACCCTACAAACTGACATCAGGAACCTGGGCTGGCCACTTTTCTTTCCCAGGGAAAAAGGCTGATCTTTGCCTCCAGGGGCCTGTGGCCCTGAAGTGGCCGGACACCTCCAAAAATCCAAACGATCGAAGATGTGTCGCAGACCCAAGCTGCCCCCACCTCAAACCTGTGCTGCCCTGACAGTCCCAAGGGAACCCTACAAACTGACATCAGGAACCTGGGCTGGCCACTTTTCTTTCCCAAGGAAAAAGGACCGGCCTTTGTCTCCAAGAGCCTGTGGCCCTGAGTGGCCGGACACCTCCAAAAATCCAAACGATCGAAGATGTGTCGCAGACCCAAGCTGCCCCCACCTCAAACCTGTGCTGCCCTGACAGTCCCAAGGGAACCCTACAAACTGACATCAGGAACCTGGGCTGGCCACTTTTCTTTCCCAAGGAAAAAGGACCGGCCTTTGTCTCCAAGAGCCTGTGGCCCTGAAGTGGCCGGACACCTCCAAAAATCCAAACGATCGAAGATGTGTCGCAGACCCAAGCTGCTCCCACCTCAAACCTGTGCTGCCCGGACAGTCCCAAGGGAACCCTACAAACTGACATCAGGAACCTGGGCTGGCCACTTTTCTTTCCCAGGGAAAAGGACCGGTTTGTGTCTCCAGGGGCCTGTGGCCCTGAAGTGGCCGGACACCTCCAAAAATCCAAACGATCGAAGATGTGTCGCAGACCCAAGCTGCCCCCACCTCAAACCTGTGCTGCCCTGACAGTCCCAAGGGAATCCTACAAAATGACATCAGGAACCTGGGCTGGCCACTTTTCCCAGGGAAAAAGGACCGGTCTTTGTCTCCAGGGGACTGTGGCCCTGAGTGGCCAGACACCTCCAAAAATCCAAACGATCGAAGATGTGTCACAGACCCAAGCTGCCCCCACCTCAAACCTGTGCTGCCCTGACAGTCCCAAGGGAACCCTACAAACTGACATCAGGAACCTGGGCTGGCCACTTTTCTTTCCCAAGGAAAAAGGACCGGCCTTTGTCTCCAAGAGCCTGTGGCCCTGAGTGGCCGGACACCTCCAAAAATCCAAACGATCGAAGATGTGTCGCAGACCCAAGCTGCCCCCACCTCAAACCTGTGCTGCCCTGACAGTCCCAAGGGAACCCTACAAACTGACATCAGGAACCTGGGCTGGCCACTTTTCTTTCCCTGGGAAAAAGGCTGATCTTTGCCTCCAGGGGCCTGTGGCCCTGAAGTGGGCGGACACCTCCAAAAATCCAAACGATCGAAGATGTGTCGCAGACCCAAGCTGCCCCCAGCTCAAACCTGTGCTGCCCTGACAGTCCCAAGGGAACCCTACAAACTGACATCAGGAACCTGGGCTGGCCACTTTTCTTTCCCAGGGAAAAGGACCGGTCTTTCCCTCCAGGGGCCTGTGGCCCTGAACTGGTCGGACACCTCCAAAAATCCAAACGATCGAAGATGTGTCGCAGACCCAAGCTTCCCCTTCCTCAAACCTGTGCTGCCCTGATAGTCCCAAGGGAACCCTACAAACTGACATCAGGAACCTGGGCTGGCCACTTTTCTTTCCCAGGGAAAAGGACCGGTTTGTGTCTCCAGGGGCCTGTGGCCTAGAAGTGGGCGGACACCTCCAAAAATCCAAACGATCGAAGATGTGTCGCAGACCCAAGCTGCCCCCACCTCAAACCTGTGCTGCCCTGACAGTCCCAAGGGAACCCTACAAACTGACATCAGGAACCTGGGCTGGCCACTTTTCTTTCCCAGGGAAAAAGGCTGATCTTTGCCTCCAGGGGCCTGTGGCCCTGAAGTGGCCGGACACCTCCAAAAATCCAAACGATCGAAGATGTGTCACAGACCCAAGCTGCCCCCACCTCAAACCTGTGCTGCCCTGACAGTCCCAAGGGAATCCTACAAAATGACATCAGGAACCTGGGCTGCACACTTTTCCCAGGGAAAAAGGACCCGTCTTTGTCTCCAGGGGCCTGTGGCCCTGAAGTGGCCGGACACCTCCAAAAATCCAAACGATTGAGGATGTGTCGCAGACCCAAGCTGCCCCCACCTCAAACCTGTGCTGCCCTGACAGTCCCAAAGGAACCCTACAAACTGACATCAGGAACCTGGGCTGGCCACTTTTCTTTCCCAGGGAAAAAGGCTGATCTTTGCCTCCAGGGGCCTGTGGCCCTGAAGTGGCCGGACACCTCCAAAAATCCAAACGATCGAAGATGTGTTCCAGACCCAAGCTGCCCCCAGCTCAAACCTGTGCTGCCCTGACAGTCCCAAGGGAACCCTACAAACTGACATCAGGAACCTGGGCTGGCCACTTTTATTTCCCAAGGAAAAAGGCTGATCTTTGCCTCCAGGGGCCTGTGGCCCTGAAGTGGCCGGACACCTCCAAAAATCCAAACGATAGAAGATGTGTTCCAGACCCAAGCTGCCCCCACCTCAAACCTGTGCTGCCCTGACAGTCCCAAGGGAACCCTACAAACTGACATCAGGAACCTGGGCTGGCCACTTTTCTTTCCCAGGGAAAAGGACCGGTCTGTGTCTACAGGGGCCTGTGGCCCTGAAGTGGCCGGACACCTCCAAAAATCCAAACGATCGAGGATGTGTCGCAGACCCAAGCTGCCCCTTCCTCAAACCTGTGCTGCCCTGACAGTCCCAAGGGAACCCTACAAACTGACATCAGGAACCTGGGCTGGCCACTTTTCTTTCCCAGGGAAAAAGGACCGGTCTTTGTCTCCAGGGGCCTGTGGCCCTGAGTGGCCAGACACCTCCAAAAATCCAAACGATCAAAGATGTGTCGCAGACCCAAGCTGCCCCCACCTCAAACCTGTGCTGCCCTGACAGTCCCAAAGGAACCCTACAAAATGACATCAGGAACCTGGGCTGGCCACTTTTCTGTCCCAAGGAAAATGGCTGATCTTTGCCTCCAGGAGCCTGTGGCCCTGAACTGGCCGGACACCTCCAAAAATCCAAACGATCGAAGATGTGTCGCAGACCCAAGCTGCCCCCACCTCAAACCTGTGCTGCCCTGACAGTCCCAAGGGAACCCTACAAACTGACATCAGGAACCTGGGCTGGCCACTTTTCTTTCCCAGGGAAAAGGAGCGGTCATTGTCTCCAGGGGCCTGTGGCTTTGAACTGGTCGGACACCTCCAAAAATCCAAACGATCGAAGATGTGTCGCAGACCCAAGCTGCCCCCACCTCAAACCTGTGCTGCCCTGACAGTCCCAAGGGAACCCTACAAACTGACATCAGGAACCTGGGCTGGCCACTTTTCTTTCCCAGGGAAAAGGACCAGTCTTTGTCTCCAGGGGCCTGTGGCCCTGAAGTGGCCGGACACCTCCAAAAATCCAAACGATCGAAGATGTGTCGCAGACCCAAGCTTCCCCTTCCTCAAACCTGTGCTGCCCTGATAGTCCCAAGGGAACCCTACAAACTGACATCAGGAACCTGGGCTGGCCACTTTTCTTTCCCAAGGAAAAAGGACCGGCCTTTGTCTCCAAGAGCCTGTGGCCCTGAGTGGCCGGACACCTCCAAAAATCCAAACGATCGAAGATGTGTCGCAGACCCAAGCTGCTCCCACCTCAAACCTGTGCTGCCCTGACAGTCCCAAGGGAACCCTACAAACTGACATCAGGAACCTGGGCTGGCCACTTTTCTTTCCCAGGGAAAAGGACCGGTTTGTGTCTCCAGGGGCCTGTGGCCTTGAAGTGCCCGGACACCTCCAAAAATCCAAACGATCGAAGATGTGTCGCAGACCCAAGCTGCCCCCACCTCAAACCTGTGCTGCCCTGACAGTCCCAAGGGAACCCTACAAACTGACATCAGGAACCTGGGCTGGCCACTTTTCTTTCCCAGGGAAAAAGGCTGATCTTTGCCTCCAGGGGCCTGTGGCCCTGAAGTGGCCGGACACCTCCAAAAATCCAAACGATCGAAGATGTGTCGCAGACCCAAGCTGCCCCCACCTCAAACCTGTGCTGCCCTGACAGTCCCAAGGGAACCCTACAAACTGACATCAGGAACCTGGGCTGGCCACTTTTCTTTCCCAGGGAAAAGGACCAGTCTTTGTCTCCAGGGGCCTGTGGCCCTGAAGTGGCCGGACACCTCCAAAAATCCAAACGATCGAAGATGTGTCGCAGACCCAAGCTGACCCCACCTCAAACCTGTGCTGCCCTGACAGTCCCAAGGGAACCCTACAAACTGACATCAGGAACCTGGGCTGGCCACTTGTCTTTCCCAGGGAAAAAGGCTGATCTTTGCCTCCAGGGGCCTGTGGCCCTGAAGTGGCCGGACACCTCCAAAAATCCAAACGATTGAGGATGTGTCGCAGACCCAAGCTGACCCCAGCTCAAACCTGTGCTGCCCTGACAGTCCCAAGGGAACCCTACAAACTGACATCAGGAACCTGGGCTGGCCACTTTTCTTTCCCAAGGAAAAAGGCTCATCTTTGCCTCCAGGGGCCTGTGGCCCTGAAGTGGCCGGACACCTCCAAAAATCCAAACGATCGAAGATGTGTCACAGACCCAAGCTGCCCCCACCTCAAACCTGTGCTGCCCTGACAGTCCCAAGGGAATCCTACAAAATGACATCAGGAACCTGGGCTGCACACTTTTCCCAGGGAAAAAGGACCGGTCTTTGTCTCCAGGGGCCTGTGGCCCTGAAGTGGCCGGACACCTCCAAAAATCCAAACGATCGAAGATGTGTCGCAGACCCAAGCTGCCCCCACCTCAAACCTGTGCTGCCCTGACAGTCCCAAGGGAACCCTACAAACTGACATCAGGAACCTGGGCTGGCCACTTTTCTTTCCCAGGAAAAAGGACCGGTCTTTGTCTCCAGGGGCCTGTGGCCCTGAAGTGGCCGGACACCTCCAAAAATCCAAACGATCGAAGATGTGTCGCAGACCCAAGCTGCCCCCAGCTAAAACCTGTGCTGCCCTGACAGTCCCAAGGGAACCCTACAAACTGACATCAGGAACCTGGGCTGGCCACTTGTCTTTCCCAGGGAAAAAGGCTGATCTTTGCCTCCAGGGGCCTGTGGCCCTGAAGTGGCCGGACACCTCCAAAAATCCAAACGATCGAAGATGTGTTCCAGACCCAAGCTGCCCCCAGCTCAAACCTGTGCTGCCCTGACAGTCCCAAGGGAACCCTACAAACTGACATCAGGAACCTGGGCTGGCCACTTTTATTTCCCAAGGAAAAAGGCTGATCTTTGCCTCCAGGGGCCTGTGGCCCTGAAGTGGCCGGACACCTCCAAAAATCCAAACGATCGAAGATGTGTCGCAGACCCAAGCTGCCCCCACCTCAAACCTGTGCTGCCCTGACAGTCCCAAGGGAACCCTACAAACTGACATCAGGAACCTGGGCTGGCCACTTTTCTTTCCCAGGGAAAAGGACCGGTCTGTGTCTAGAGGGGCCTGTGGCCCTGAAGTGGCCGGACACCTCCAAAAATCCAAACGATCGAGGATGTGTCGCAGACCCAAGCTGCCCCTTCCTCAAACCTGTGCTGCCCTGACAGTCCCAAGGGAACCCTACAAACTGACATCAGGAACCTGGGCTGGCCACTTTTCTTTCCCAGGGAAAAAGGACCGGTCTTTGTCTCCAGGGGCCTGTGGCCCTGAGTGGCCAGACACCTCCAAAAATCCAAACGATCGAAGATGTGTCGCAGACCCAAGCTGACCCCACCTCAAACCTGTGCTGCCCTGACAGTCCCAAGGGAACCCTACAAACTGACATCAGGAACCTGGGCTGGCCACTTGTCTTTCCCAGGGAAAAAGGCTGATCTTTGCCTCCAGGGGCCTGTGGCCCTGAAGTGGCCGGACACCTCCAAAAATCCAAACGATTGAGGATGTGTCGCAGACCCAAGCTGCCCCCACCTCAAACCTGTGCTGCCCTGACAGTCCCAAGGGAACCCTACAAACTGACATCAGGAACCTGGGCTGGCCACTTTTCTTTCCCAAGGAAAAAGGCTCATCTTTGCCTCCAGGGGCCTGTGGCCCTGAAGTGGCCGGACACCTCCAAAAATCCAAACGATCGAAGATGTGTCACAGACCCAAGCTGCCCCCACCTCAAACCTGTGCTGCCCTGACAGTCCCAAGGGAACCCTACAAACTGACATCAGGAACCTGGGCTGGCCACTTTTCTTTCCCAGGGAAAAAGGACCGGTCTTTGTCTCCAGGGGCCTGTGGCCCTGAGTGGCCAGACACCTCCAAAAATCCAAACGATCGAAGATGTGTCGCAGACCCAAGCTGACCCCACCTCAAACCTGTGCTGCCCTGACAGTCCCAAGGGAATCCTACAAACTGACATCAGGAACCTGGGCTGGCCACTTGTCTTTCCCAGGGAAAAAGGCTGATCTTTGCCTCCAGGGGCCTGTGGCCCTGAAGTGGCCGGACACCTCCAAAAATCCAAACGATCGAAGATGTGTCGCAGACCCAAGCTGCCCCCACCTCAAACCTGTGCTGCCCTGACAGTCCCAAGGGAATCCTACAAAATGACATCAGGAACCTGGGCTGGCCACTTTTCCCAGGGAAAAAGGACCGGTCTTTGTCTCC
The DNA here is from genome assembly GCF_024509145.1 of Vidua macroura. NCBI lineage: Eukaryota > Metazoa > Chordata > Aves > Passeriformes > Viduidae > Vidua > Vidua macroura. Next base: position 6,562,364 of record NC_071596.1, on the reverse strand, counting down.
AGGGGACTGTGGCCCTGAGTGGCCAGACACCTCCAAAAATCCAAACGATCGAAGATGTGTCACAGACCCAAGCTGCCCCCACCTCAAACCTGTGCTGCCCTGACAGTCCCAAGGGAACCCTACAAACTGACATCAGGAACCTGGGCTGGCCACTTTTCTTTCCCAGGGAAAAGGACCGGTCTGTGTCTAGAGGGGCCTGTGGCCCTGAAGTGGCCGGACACCTCCAAAAATCCAAACGATCGAGGATGTGTCGCAGACCCAAGCTGCCCCTTCCTCAAACCTGTGCTGCCCTGACAGTCCCAAGGGAACCCTACAAACTGACATCAGGAACCTGGGCTGGCCACTTTTCTTTCCCCGGGAAAAAGGACCGGTCTTTGTCTCCAGGGGCCTGTGGCCCTGAGTGGCCAGACACCTCCAAAAATCCAAACGATCGAAGATGTGTCGCAGACCCAAGCTGACCCCACCTCAAACCTGTGCTGCCCTGACAGTCCCAAGGGAACCCTACAAACTGACATCAGGAACCTGGGCTGGCCACTTGTCTTTCCCAGGGAAAAAGGCTGATCTTTGCCTCCAGGGGCCTGTGGCCCTGAAGTGGCCGGACACCTCCAAAAATCCAAACGATTGAGGATGTGTCGCAGACCCAAGCTGCCCCCACCTCAAACCTGTGCTGCCCTGACAGTCCCAAGGGAACCCTACAAACTGACATCAGGAACCTGGGCTGGCCACTTTTCTTTCCCAAGGAAAAAGGCTCATCTTTGCCTCCAGGGGCCTGTGGCCCTGAAGTGGCCGGACACCTCCAAAAATCCAAACGATCGAAGATGTGTCACAGACCCAAGCTGCCCCCACCTCAAACCTGTGCTGCCCTGACAGTCCCAAGGGAACCCTACAAACTGACATCAGGAACCTGGGCTGGCCACTTTTCTTTCCCAGGGAAAAAGGACCGGTCTTTGTCTCCAGGGGCCTGTGGCCCTGAGTGGCCAGACACCTCCAAAAATCCAAACGATCGAAGATGTGTCGCAGACCCAAGCTGACCCCACCTCAAACCTGTGCTGCCCTGACAGTCCCAAGGGAATCCTACAAACTGACATCAGGAACCTGGGCTGGCCACTTGTCTTTCCCAGGGAAAAAGGCTGATCTTTGCCTCCAGGGGCCTGTGGCCCTGAAGTGGCCGGACACCTCCAAAAATCCAAACGATCGAAGATGTGTTCCAGACCCAAGCTGCCCCCACCTCAAACCTGTGCTGCCCTGACAGTCCCAAGGGAATCCTACAAAATGACATCAGGAACCTGGGCTGGCCACTTTTCCCAGGGAAAAAGGACCGGTCTTTGTCTCCAGGGGACTGTGGCCCTGAGTGGCCAGACACCTCCAAAAATCCAAACGATCGAAGATGTGTCACAGACCCAAGCTGCCCCCACCTCAAACCTGTGCTGCCCTGACAGTCCCAAGGGAACCCTACAAACTGACATCAGGAACCTGGGCTGGCCATTTTTCTTTCCCAAGGAAAAAGGACCGGCCTTTGTCTCCAAGAGCCTGTGGCCCTGAGTGGCCGGACACCTCCAAAAATCCAAACGATCGAAGATGTGTCGCAGACCCAAGCTGCCCCCACCTCAAACCTGTGCTGCCCTGACAGTCCCAAGGGAACCCTACAAACTGACATCAGGAACCTGGGCTGGCCACTTTTCTTTCCCTGGGAAAAAGGCTGATCTTTGCCTCCAGGGGCCTGTGGCCCTGAAGTGGCCGGACACCTCCAAAAATCCAAACGATCGAAGATGTGTCGCAGACCCAAGCTGCCCCCACCTCAAACCTGTGCTGCCCTGACAGTCCCAAGGGAACCCTACAAACTGACATCAGGAACCTGGGCTGGCCACTTTTCTTTCCCAGGGAAAAGGACCGGTCTTTCCCTCCAGGGGCCTGTGGCCCTGAACTGGTCGGACACCTCCAAAAATCCAAACGATCGAAGATGTGTCGCAGACCCAAGCTTCCCCTTCCTCAAACCTGTGCTGCCCTGATAGTCCCAAGGGAACCCTACAAACTGACATCAGGAACCTGGGCTGGCCACTTTTCTTTCCCAGGGAAAAGGACCGGTTTGTGTCTCCAGGGGCCTGTGGCCTTGAAGTGGGCGGACACCTCCAAAAATCCAAACGATCGAAGATGTGTCGCAGACCCAAGCTGCCCCCACCTCAAACCTGTGCTGCCCTGACAGTCCCAAGGGAACCCTACAAACTGACATCAGGAACCTGGGCTGGCCACTTTTCTTTCCCAGGGAAAAAGGCTGATCTTTGCCTCCAGGGGCCTGTGGCCCTGAAGTGGCCGGACACCTCCAAAAATCCAAACGATCGAAGATGTGTCACAGACCCAAGCTGCCCCCACCTCAAACCTGTGCTGCCCTGACAGTCCCAAGGGAATCCTACAAAATGACATCAGGAACCTGGGCTGCACACTTTTCCCAGGGAAAAAGGACCCGTCTTTGTCTCCAGGGGCCTGTGGCCCTGAAGTGGCCGGACACCTCCAAAAATCCAAACGATTGAGGATGTGTCGCAGACCCAAGCTGCCCCCACCTCAAACCTGTGCTGCCCTGACAGTCCCAAAGGAACCCTACAAACTGACATCAGGAACCTGGGCTGGCCACTTTTCTTTCCCAGGGAAAAAGGCTGATCTTTGCCTCCAGGGGCCTGTGGCCCTGAAGTGGCCGGACACCTCCAAAAATCCAAACGATCGAAGATGTGTTCCAGACCCAAGCTGCCCCCAGCTCAAACCTGTGCTGCCCTGACAGTCCCAAGGGAACCCTACAAACTGACATCAGGAACCTGGGCTGGCCACTTTTATTTCCCAAGGAAAAAGGCTGATTTTTGCCTCCAGGGGCCTGTGGCCCTGAAGTGGCCGGACACCTCCAAAAATCCAAACGATAGAAGATGTGTTCCAGACCCAAGCTGCCCCCACCTCAAACCTGTGCTGCCCTGACAGTCCCAAGGGAACCCTACAAACTGACATCAGGAACCTGGGCTGGCCACTTTTCTTTCCCAGGGAAAAGGACCGGTCTGTGTCTACAGGGGCCTGTGGCCCTGAAGTGGCCGGACACCTCCAAAAATCCAAACGATCGAGGATGTGTCGCAGACCCAAGCTGCCCCTTCCTCAAACCTGTGCTGCCCTGACAGTCCCAAGGGAACCCTACAAACTGACATCAGGAACCTGGGCTGGCCACTTTTCTTTCCCAGGGAAAAAGGACCGGTCTTTGTCTCCAGGGGCCTGTGGCCCTGAGTGGCCAGACACCTCCAAAAATCCAAACGATCAAAGATGTGTCGCAGACCCAAGCTGACCCCACCTCAAACCTGTGCTGCCCTGACAGTCCCAAAGGAACCCTACAAAATGACATCAGGAACCTGGGCTGGCCACTTTTCTGTCCCAAGGAAAATGGCTGATCTTTGCCTCCAGGAGCCTGTGGCCCTGAACTGGCCGGACACCTCCAAAAATCCAAACGATCGAAGATGTGTCGCAGATCCAAGCTGCCCCCACCTCAAACCTGTGCTGCCCTGACAGTCCCAAGGGAACCCTACAAACTGACATCAGGAACCTGGGCTGGCCACTTTTCTTTCCCAGGGAAAAGGAGCGGTCATTGTCTCCAGGGGCCTGTGGCTTTGAACTGGTCGGACACCTCCAAAAATCCAAACGATCGAAGATGTGTCGCAGACCCAAGCTGCCCCCACCTCAAACCTGTGCTGCCCTGACAGTCCCAAGGGAACCCTACAAACTGACATCAGGAACCTGGGCTGGCCACTTTTCTTTCCCAGGGAAAAGGACCAGTCTTTGTCTCCAGGGGCCTGTGGCCCTGAAGTGGCCGGACACCTCCAAAAATCCAAACGATCGAAGATGTGTCGCAGACCCAAGCTTCCCCTTCCTCAAACCTGTGCTGCCCTGATAGTCCCAAGGGAACCCTACAAACTGACATCAGGAACCTGGGCTGGCCACTTTTCTTTCCCAAGGAAAAAGGACCGGCCTTTGTCTCCAAGAGCCTGTGGCCCTGAGTGGCCGGACACCTCCAAAAATCCAAACGATCGAAGATGTGTCGCAGACCCAAGCTGCTCCCACCTCAAACCTGTGCTGCCCTGACAGTCCCAAGGGAACCCTACAAACTGACATCAGGAACCTGGGCTGGCCACTTTTCTTTCCCAGGGAAAAGGACCGGTTTGTGTCTCCAGGGGCCTGTGGCCTTGAAGTGCCCGGACACCTCCAAAAATCCAAACGATCGAAGATGTGTCGCAGACCCAAGCTGCCCCCACCTCAAACCTGTGCTGCCCTGACAGTCCCAAGGGAACCCTACAAACTGACATCAGGAACCTGGGCTGGCCACTTTTCTTTCCCAGGGAAAAAGGCTGATCTTTGCCTCCAGGGGCCTGTGGCCCTGAAGTGGCCGGACACCTCCAAAAATCCAAACGATCGAAGATGTGTCGCAGACCCAAGCTGACCCCACCTCAAACCTGTGCTGCCCTGACAGTCCCAAGGGAACCCTACAAACTGACATCAGGAACCTGGGCTGGCCACTTTTATTTCCCAGGGAAAAGGACCAGTCTTTGTCTCCAGGGGCCTGTGGCCCTGAAGTGGCCGGACACCTCCAAAAATCCAAACGATCGAAGATGTGTCGCAGACCCAAGCTGACCCCACCTCAAACCTGTGCTGCCCTGACAGTCCCAAGGGAACCCTACAAACTGACATCAGGAACCTGGGCTGGCCACTTGTCTTTCCCAGGGAAAAAGGCTGATCTTTGCCTCCAGGGGCCTGTGGCCCTGAAGTGGCCGGACACCTCCAAAAATCCAAACGATTGAGGATGTGTCGCAGACCCAAGCTGACCCCAGCTCAAACCTGTGCTGCCCTGACAGTCCCAAGGGAACCCTACAAACTGACATCAGGAACCTGGGCTGGCCACTTTTCTTTCCCAAGGAAAAAGGCTGATCTTTGCCTCCAGGGGCCTGTGGCCCTGAAGTGGCCGGACACCTCCAAAAATCCAAACGATCGAAGATGTGTCACAGACCCAAGCTGCCCCCACCTCAAACCTGTGCTGCCCTGACAGTCCCAAGGGAATCCTACAAAATGACATCAGGAACCTGGGCTGGCCACTTTTCCCAGGGAAAAAGGACCGGTCTTTGTCTCCAGGGGCCTGTGGCCCTGAAGTGGCCGGACACCTCCAAAAATCCAAACGATCGAAGATGTGTCGCAGACCCAAGCTGCCCCCACCTCAAACCTGTGCTGCCCTGACAGTCCCAAGGGAACCCTACAAACTGACATCAGGAACCTGGGCTGGCCACTTTTCTTTCCCAGGAAAAAGGACCGGTCTTTGTCTCCAGGGGCCTGTGGCCCTGAAGTGGCCGGACACCTCCAAAAATCCAAACGATCGAAGATGTGTCGCAGACCCAAGCTGCCCCCAGCTAAAACCTGTGCTGCCCTGACAGTCCCAAGGGAACCCTACAAACTGACATCAGGAACCTGGGCTGGCCACTTGTCTTTCCCAGGGAAAAAGGCTGATCTTTGCCTCCAGGGGCCTGTGGCCCTGAAGTGGCCGGACACCTCCAAAAATCCAAACGATCGAAGATGTGTCGCAGACCCAAGCTGACCCCAGCTCAAACCTGTGCTGCCCTGACAGTCCCAAGGGAACCCTACAAACTGACATCAGGAACCTGGGCTGGCCACTTTTCTTTCCCAGGGAAAAGGACCAGTCTGTGTCTCCAGGGGCCTGTGGCCCTGAAGTGGCCGGACACCTCCAAAAATCCAAACGATCAAAGATGTGTCGCAGACCCAAGCTGCCCCCACCTCAAACCTGTGCTGCCCTGACAGTCCCAAGGGAACCCTACAAACTGACATCAGGAACCTGGGCTGGCCACTTTTCTTTCCCAGGGAAAAGGACCAGTCTTTGTCTCCAGGGGCCTGTGGCCCTGAAGTGGCCGGACACCTCCAAAAATCCAAACGATCGAAGATGTGTCACAGACCCAAGCTGCCCCCACCTCAAACCTGTGCTGCCCTGACAGTCCCAAAGGAACCCTACAAACTGACATCAGGAACCTGGGCTGGCCACTTTTCTTTCCCAGGGAAAAAGACTGATCTTTGCCTCCAGGGGCCTGTGGCCCTGAAGTGGCCGGACACCTCCAAAAATCCAAACGATCGAAGATGTGTTCCAGACCCAAGCTGCCCCCAGCTCAAACCTGTGCTGCCCTGACAGTCCCAAGGGAACCCTACAAACTGACATCAGGAACCTGGGCTGGCCACTTTTATTTCCCAAGGAAAAAGGCTGATCTTTGCCTCCAGGGGCCTGTGGCCCTGAAGTGGCCGGACACCTCCAAAAATCCAAACGATCGAAGATGTGTCGCAGACCCAAGCTGCCCCCACCTCAAACCTGTGCTGCCCTGACAGTCCCAAGGGAACCCTACAAACTGACATCAGGAACCTGGGCTGGCCACTTTTCTTTCCCAGGGAAAAGGACCGGTCTGTGTCTAGAGGGGCCTGTGGGCCTGAAGTGGCCGGACACCTCCAAAAATCCAAACGATCGAGGATGTGTCGCAGACCCAAGCTGCCCCTTCCTCAAACCTGTGCTGCCCTGACAGTCCCAAGGGAACCCTACAAACTGACATCAGGAACCTGGGCTGGCCACTTTTCTTTCCCAGGGAAAAAGGACCGGTCTTTGTCTCCAGGGGCCTGTGGCCCTGAGTGGCCAGACACCTCCAAAAATCCAAACGATCGAAGATGTGTCGCAGACCCAAGCTGACCCCACCTCAAACCTGTGCTGCCCTGACAGTCCCAAGGGAACCCTACAAACTGACATCAGGAACCTGGGCTGGCCACTTGTCTTTCCCAGGGAAAAAGGCTGATCTTTGCCTCCAGGGGCCTGTGGCCCTGAAGTGGCCGGACACCTCCAAAAATCCAAACGATTGAGGATGTGTCGCAGACCCAAGCTGCCCCCACCTCAAACCTGTGCTGCCCTGACAGTCCCAAGGGAACCCTACAAACTGACATCAGGAACCTGGGCTGGCCACTTTTCTTTCCCAAGGAAAAAGGCTCATCTTTGCCTCCAGGGGCCTGTGGCCCTGAAGTGGCCGGACACCTCCAAAAATCCAAACGATCGAAGATGTGTCACAGACCCAAGCTGCCCCCACCTCAAACCTGTGCTGCCCTGACAGTCCCAAGGGAACCCTACAAACTGACATCAGGAACCTGGGCTGGCCACTTTTCTTTCCCAGGGAAAAAGGACCGGTCTTTGTCTCCAGGGGCCTGTGGCCCTGAGTGGCCAGACACCTCCAAAAATCCAAACGATCGAAGATGTGTCGCAGACCCAAGCTGACCCCACCTCAAACCTGTGCTGCCCTGACAGTCCCAAGGGAATCCTACAAACTGACATCAGGAACCTGGGCTGGCCACTTGTCTTTCCCAGGGAAAAAGGCTGATCTTTGCCTCCAGGGGCCTGTGGCCCTGAAGTGGCCGGACACCTCCAAAAATCCAAACGATCGAAGATGTGTTCCAGACCCAAGCTGCCCCCACCTCAAACCTGTGCTGCCCTGACAGTCCCAAGGGAATCCTACAAAATGACATCAGGAACCTGGGCTGGCCACTTTTCCCAGGGAAAAAGGACCGGTCTTTGTCTCCAGGGGACTGTGGCCCTGAGTGGCCAGACACCTCCAAAAATCCAAACGATCGAAGATGTGTCACAGACCCAAGCTGCCCCCACCTCAAACCTGTGCTGCCCTGACAGTCCCAAGGGAACCCTACAAACTGACATCAGGAACCTGGGCTGGCCACTTTTCTTTCCCAAGGAAAAAGGACCGGCCTTTGTCTCCAAGAGCCTGTGGCCCTGAGTGGCCGGACACCTCCCAAAATCCAAACGATCGAAGATGTGTCGCAGACCCAAGCTGCCCCCACCTCAAACCTGTGCTGCCCTGACAGTCCCAAGGGAACCCTACAAACTGACATCAGGAACCTGGGCTGGCCACTTTTCTTTCCCTGGGAAAAAGGCTGATCTTTGCCTCCAGGGGCCTGTGGCCCTGAAGTGGGCGGACACCTCCAAAAATCCAAACGATCGAAGATGTGTCGCAGACCCAAGCTGCCCCCACCTCAAACCTGTGCTGCCCTGACAGTCCCAAGGGAACCCTACAAACTGACATCAGGAACCTGGGCTGGCCACTTTTCTTTCCCAGGGAAAAGGACCGGTCTTTCCCTCCAGGGGCCTGTGGCCCTGAACTGGTCGGACACCTCCAAAAATCCAAACGATCGAAGATGTGTCGCAGACCCAAGCTTCCCCTTCCTCAAACCTGTGCTGCCCTGATAGTCCCAAGGGAACCCTACAAACTGACATCAGGAACCTGGGCTGGCCACTTTTCTTTCCCAGGGAAAAAGGCTGATCTTTGCCTCCAGGGGCCTGTGGCCCTGAAGTGGCCGGACACCTCCAAAAATCCAAACGATCGAAGATGTGTCACAGACCCAAGCTGCCCCCACCTCAAACCTGTGCTGCCCTGACAGTCCCAAGGGAATCCTACAAAATGACATCAGGAACCTGGGCTGCACACTTTTCCCAGGGAAAAAGGACCCGTCTTTGTCTCCAGGGGCCTGTGGCCCTGAAGTGGCCGGACACCTCCAAAAATCCAAACGATTGAGGATGTGTCGCAGACCCAAGCTGCCCCCACCTCAAACCTGTGCTGCCCTGACAGTCCCAAAGGAACCCTACAAACTGACATCAGGAACCTGGGCTGGCCACTTTTCTTTCCCAGGGAAAAAGGCTGATCTTTGCCTCCAGGGGCCTGTGGCCCTGAAGTGGCCGGACACCTCCAAAAATCCAAACGATCGAAGATGTGTTCCAGACCCAAGCTGCCCCCAGCTCAAACCTGTGCTGCCCTGACAGTCCCAAGGGAACCCTACAAACTGACATCAGGAACCTGGGCTGGCCACTTTTCTTTCCCAGGGAAAAGGACCGGTCTGTGTCTACAGGGGCCTGTGGCCCTGAAGTGGCCGGACACCTCCAAAAATCCAAACGATCGAGGATGTGTCGCAGACCCAAGCTGCCCCTTCCTCAAACCTGTGCTGCCCTGACAGTCCCAAGGGAACCCTACAAACTGACATCAGGAACCTGGGCTGGCCACTTTTCTTTCCCAGGGAAAAAGGACCGGTCTTTGTCTCCAGGGGCCTGTGGCCCTGAGTGGCCAGACACCTCCAAAAATCCAAACGATCAAAGATGTGTCGCAGACCCAAGCTGACCCCACCTCAAACCTGTGCTGCCCTGACAGTCCCAAAGGAACCCTACAAAATGACATCAGGAACCTGGGCTGGCCACTTTTCTGTCCCAAGGAAAATGGCTGATTTTTGCCTCCAGGAGCCTGTGGCCCTGAACTGGCCGGACACCTCCAAAAATCCAAACGATCGAAGATGTGTCGCAGACCCAAGCTGCCCCCACCTCAAACCTGTGCTGCCCTGACAGTCCCAAGGGAACCCTACAAACTGACATCAGGAACCTGGGCTGGCCACTTTTCTTTCCCAGGGAAAAGGAGCGGTCATTGTCTCCAGGGGCCTGTGGCTTTGAACTGGTCGGACACCTCCAAAAATCCAAACGATCGAAGATGTGTCGCAGACCCAAGCTGCCCCCACCTCAAACCTGTGCTGCCCTGACAGTCCCAAGGGAACCCTACAAACTGACATCAGGAACCTGGGCTGGCCACTTTTCTTTCCCAGGGAAAAGGACCAGTCTTTGTCTCCAGGGGCCTGTGGCCCTGAAGTGGCCGGACACCTCCAAAAATCCAAACGATCGAAGATGTGTCGCAGACCCAAGCTTCCCCTTCCTCAAACCTGTGCTGCCCTGATAGTCCCAAGGGAACCCTACAAACTGACATCAGGAACCTGGGCTGGCCACTTTTCTTTCCCAGGGAAAAGGACCGGTTTGTGTCTCCAGGGGCCTGTGGCCTTGAAGTGCCCGGACACCTCCAAAAATCCAAACGATCGAAGATGTGTCGCAGACCCAAGCTGCCCCCACCTCAAACCTGTGCTGCCCTGACAGTCCCAAGGGAACCCTACAAACTGACATCAGGAACCTGGGCTGGCCACTTTTCTTTCCCAGGGAAAAAGGCTGATCTTTGCCTCCAGGGGCCTGTGGCCCTGAAGTGGCCGGACACCTCCAAAAATCCAAACGATCGAAGATGTGTCGCAGACCCAAGCTGACCCCACCTCAAACCTGTGCTGCCCTGACAGTCCCAAGGGAACCCTACAAACTGACATCAGGAACCTGGGCTGGCCACTTCTCTTTCCCAGGGAAAAGGACCAGTCTTTGTCTCCAGGGGCCTGTGGCCCTGAAGTGGCCGGACACCTCCAAAAATCCAAACGATCGAAGATGTGTCGCAGACCCAAGCTGACCCCACCTCAAACCTGTGCTGCCCTGACAGTCCCAAGGGAACCCTACAAACTGACATCAGGAACCTGGGCTGGCCACTTGTCTTTCCCAGGAAAAAGGACCGGTCTTTGTCTCCAGGGGCCTGTGGCCCTGAAGTGGCCGGACACCTCCAAAAATCCAAACGATCGAAGATGTGTCGCAGACCCAAGCTGCCCCCACCTCAAACCTGTGCTGCCCTGACAGTCCCAAGGGAACCCTACAAACTGACATCAGGAACCTGGGCTGGCCACTTGTCTTTCCCAGGGAAAAAGGCTGATCTTTGCCTCCAGGGGCCTGTGGCCCTGAAGTGGCCGGACACCTCCAAAAATCCAAACGATCGAAGATGTGTCGCAGACCCAAGCTGACCCCAGCTCAAACCTGTGCTGCCCTGACAGTCCCAAGGGAACCCTACAAACTGACATCAGGAACCTGGCCTGGCCACTTTTCTTTCCCAAGGAAAAAGGCTGATCTTTGCCTCCAGGGGCCTGTGGCCCTGAAGTGGCCGGACACCTCCAAAAATCCAAACGATCGAAGATGTGTCACAGACCCAAGCTGCCCCCACCTCAAACCTGTGCTGCCCTGACAGTCCCAAGGGAATCCTACAAAATGACATCAGGAACCTGGGCTGGCCACTTTTCCCAGGGAAAAAGGACCGGTCTTTGTCTCCAGGGGCCTGTGGCCCTGAAGTGGCCGGACACCTCCAAAAATCCAAACGATCGAAGATGTGTCGCAGACCCAAGCTGCCCCCGCCTCAAACCTGTGCTGCCCTGACAGTCCCAAGGGAACCCTACAAACTGACATCAGGAACCTGGGCTGGCCACTTTTCTTTCCCAGGAAAAAGGACCGGTCTTTGTCTCCAGGGGCCTGTGGCCCTGAAGTGGCCGGACACCTCCAAAAATCCAAACGATCGAAGATGTGTCGCAGACCCAAGCTGCCCCCAGCTAAAACCTGTGCTGCCCTGACAGTCCCAAGGGAACCCTACAAACTGACATCAGGAACCTGGGCTGGCCACTTGTCTTTCCCAGGGAAAAAGGCTGATCTTTGCCTCCAGGGGCCTGTGGCCCTGAAGTGGCCGGACACCTCCAAAAATCCAAACGATCGAAGATGTGTCGCAGACCCAAGCTGACCCCAGCTCAAACCTGTGCTGCCCTGACAGTCCCAAGGGAACCCTACAAACTGACATCAGGAACCTGGGCTGGCCACTTTTCTTTCCCAGGGAAAAGGACCAGTCTGTGTCTCCAGGGGCCTGTGGCCCTGAAGTGGCCGGACACCTCCAAAAATCCAAACGATCAAAGATGTGTCGCAGACCCAAGCTGCCCCCACCTCAAACCTGTGCTGCCCTGACAGTCCCAAGGGAACCCTACAAACTGACATCAGGAACCTGGGCTGGCCACTTTTCTTTCCCAGGGAAAAGGACCAGTCTTTGTCTCCAGGGGCCTGTGGCCCTGAAGTGGCCGGACACCTCCAAAAATCCAAACGATCGAAGATGTGTCACAGACCCAAGCTGCCCCCACCTCAAACCTGTGCTGCCCTGACAGTCCCAAGGGAATCCTACAAAATGACATCAGGAACCTGGGCTGGCCACTTTTCCCAGGGAAAAAGGACCGGTCTTTGTCTCCAGGGGCCTGTGGCCCTGAAGTGGCCGGACACCTCCAAAAATCCAAACGATCGAAGATGTGTCGCAGACCCAAGCTGCCCCCACCTCAAACCTGTGCTGCCCTGACAGTCCCAAGGGAACCCTACAAACTGACATCAGGAACCTGGGCTGGCCACTTTTCTTTCCCAGGAAAAAGGACCGGTCTTTGTCTCCAGGGGCCTGTGGCCCTGAAGTGGCCGGACACCTCCAAAAATCCAAACGATCGAAGATGTGTCGCAGACCCAAGCTGCCCCCACCTCAAACCTGTGCTGCCCTGACAGTCCCAAGGGAACCCTACAAACTGACATCAGGAACCTGGGCTGGCCACTTGTCTTTCCCAGGGAAAAAGGCTGATCTTTGCCTCCAGGGGCCTGTGGCCCTGAAGTGGCCGGACACCTCCAAAAATCCAAACGATCGAAGATGTGTCGCATACCCAAGCTGACCCCAGCTCAAACCTGTGCTGCCCTGACAGTCCCAAGGGAACCCTACAAACTGACATCAGGAACCTGGGCTGGCCACTTTTCTTTCCCAGGGAAAAGGACCAGTCTTTGTCTCCAGGGGCCTGTGGCCCTGAAGTGGCCGGACACCTCCAAAAATCCAAACGATCGAAGATGTGTCGCAGACCCAAGCTGCCCCCACCTCAAACCTGTGCTGCCCTGACAGTCCCAAGGGAATCCTACAAAATGACATCAGGAACCTGGGCTGGCCAGTTTTCCCAGGGAAAAAGGACCGGTCTTTTTCTCCAGGGGACTGTGGCCCTGAGTGGCCAGACACCTCCAAAAATCCAAACGATCGAAGATGTGTCGCAGACCCAAGCTGCCCCCACCTCAAACCTCTGCTGCCCTGACAGTCCCAAGGGAACCCTACAAACTGACATCAGGAACCTGGGCTGGCCACTTTTATTTCCCAAGGAAAAAGGCTGATCTTTGCCTCCAGGGGCTTGTGGCCCTGAAGTGGCCGGACACCTCCAAAAATCCAAACGATCGAAGATGTGTCGCAGACCCAAGCTGCCCCCACCTCAAACCTGTGCTGCCCTGACAGTCCCAAGGGAACCCTACAAACTGACATCAGGAACCTGGGCTGGCCACTTTTCTTTCCCAAGGAAAAAGGCTGATCTTTGCCTCCAGGGGCCTGTGGCCCTGAAATGGCCGGACACCTCCAAAAATCCAAACGATTGAGGATGTGTCGCAGACCCAAGCTGCCCCCACCTCAAACCTGTGCTGCCCTGACAGTCCCAAGGGAACCCTACAAACTGACATCAGGAACCTGGGCTGGCCACTTTTCTTTCCCAAGGAAAAAGGACCGGTCTTTCTCTCCAGGGGCCTGTGGCATTGAGTGGCCCGACACCTCCAAAAATCCAAACGATCGAAGATGTGTCGCAGACCCAAGCTGCCCCCACCTCAAACCTCTGCTGCCCTGACAGTCCCAAGGGAACCCTACAAACTGACATCAGGAACCTGGGCTGGCCACTTTTCTTTCCCAAGGAAAAAGGCTGATCTTTGCCTCCAGGGGCCTGTGGCCCTGAAGTGGCCGGACACCTCCAAAAATCCAAACGATCGAAGATGTGTCGCAGACCCAAGCTGCCCCCACCTCAAACCTGTGCTGCCCTGACAGTCCCAAGGGAACCCTACAAACTGACATCAGGAACCTGGGCTGGCCACTTTTCTTTCCCAAGGAAAAAGGCTGATGTTTGCCTCCAGGGGCCTGTGGCCCTGAAGTGGCCGGACACCTCCAAAAATCCAAACAATCGAAGATGTGTTCCAGACCCAAGCTGCCCCCACCTCAAACCTGTGCTGCCCTGACAGTCCCAAGGGAATCCTACAAAATGACATCAGGAACCTGGGCTGGCCAGTTTTCCCAGGGAAAAAGGACCGGTCTTTTTCTCCAGGGGACTGTGGCCCTGAGTGGCCAGACACCTCCAAAAATCCAAACGATCGAAGATGTGTCGCAGACCCAAGCTGCCCCCACCTCAAACCTGTGCTGCCCTGACAGTCCCAAGGGAATCCTACAAAATGACATCAGGAACCTGGGCTGGCCAGTTTTCCCAGGGAAAAAGGACCGGTCTTTTTCTCCAGGGGACTGTGGCCCTGAGTGGCCAGACACCTCCAAAAATCCAAACGATCGAAGATGTGTCGCAGACCCAAGCTGCCCCCACCTCAAACCTCTGCTGCCCTGACAGTCCCAAGGGAACCCTACAAACTGACATCAGGAACCTGGGCTGGCCACTTTTATTTCCCAAGGAAAAAGGCTGATCTTTGCCTCCAGGGGCTTGTGGCCCTGAAGTGGCCGGACACCTCCAAAAATCCAAACGATCGAAGATGTGTCGCAGACCCAAGCTGCCCCCAGCTAAAACCTGTGCTGCCCTGACAGTCCCAAGGGAACCCTACAAACTGACATCAGGAACCTGGGCTGGCCACTTTTCTTTCCCAAGGAAAAAGGCTGATCTTTGCCTCCAGGGGCCTGTGGCCCTGAAATGGCCGGACACCTCCAAAAATCCAAACGATTGAGGATGTGTCGCAGACCCAAGCTGCCCCCACCTCAAACCTGTGCTGCCCTGACAGTCCCAAGGGAACCCTACAAACTGACATCAGGAACCTGGGCTGGCCACTTTTCTTTCCCAAGGAAAAAGGACCGGTCTTTGTCTCCAGGGGCCTGTGGCATTGAGTGGCCCGACACCTCCAAAAATCCAAACGATCGAAGATGTGTCGCAGACCCAAGCTGCCCCCACCTCAAACCTCTGCTGCCCTGACAGTCCCAAGGGAACCCTACAAACTGACATCAGGAACCTGGGCTGGCCACTTTTCTTTCCCAGGAAAAAGGACCAGTCTTTGTCTCCAGGGGCCTGTGGCCCTGAAGTGGCCGGACACCTCCAAAAATCCAAACGATCGAAGATGTGTCGCAGACCCAAGCTGCCCCCACCTCAAACCTGTGCTGCCCTGACAGTCCCAAGGGAACCCTACAAACTGACATCAGGAACCTGGGCTGGCCACTTTTCTTTCCCAAGGAAAAAGGCTGATCTTTGCCTCCAGGGGCCTGTGGCCCTGAAGTGGCCGGACACCTCCAAAAATCCAAACGATCGAAGATGTGTCGCAGACCCAAGCTGCCCCCACCTCAAACCTGTGCTGCCCTGACAGTCCCAAGGGAACCCTACAAACTGACATCAGGAACCTGGGCTGGCCACTTTTCTTTCCCAAGGAAAAAGGCTGATGTTTGCCTCCAGGGGCCTGTGGCCCTGAAGTGGCCGGACACCTCCAAAAATCCAAACAATCGAAGATGTGTTCCAGACCCAAGCTGCCCCCACCTCAAACCTGTGCTGCCCTGACAGTCCCAAGGGAATCCTACAAAATGACATCAGGAACCTGGGCTGGCCAGTTTTCCCAGGGAAAAAGGACCGGTCTTTTTCTCCAGGGGACTGTGGCCCTGAGTGGCCAGACACCTCCAAAAATCCAAACGATCGAGGATGTGTCGCAGACCCAAGCTGCCCCCACCTCAAACCTGTGCTGCCCTGACAGTCCCAAGGGAACCCTACAAACTGACATCAGGAACCTGGGCTGGCCACTTTTCTTTCCCAAGGAAAAAGGCTGATCTTTGCCTCCAGGGGCCTGTGGCCCTGAGTGGCCGGACACCTCCAAAAATCCAAACGATCGAAGATGTGTCGCAGACCCAAGCTGCCCCCACCTCAAACCTGTGCTGCCCTGACAGTCCCAAGGGAACCCTACAAACTGACATCAGGAACCTGGGCTGGCCACTTTTCTTTCCCTGGGAAAAAGGCTGATCTTTGCCTCCAGGGGCCTGTGGCCCTGAAGTGGGCGGACACCTCCAAAAATCCAAACGATCGAAGATGTGTCGCAGACCCAAGCTGCCCCCACCTCAAACCTGTGCTGCCCTGACAGTCCCAAGGGAATCCTACAAAATGACATCAGGAACCTGGGCTGGACACTTTTCCCAGGGAAAAAGGACCCGTCTTTGTCTCCAGGGGCCTGTGGCCCTGAAGTGGCCGGACACCTCCAAAAATCCAAACAATTGAGGATGTGTCGCAGACCCAAGCTGCCCCCACCTCAAACCTGTGCTGCCCTGACAGTCCCAAAGGAACCCTACAAACTGACATCAGGAACCTGGGCTGGCCACTTTTCTTTCCCAGGGAAAAAGGCTGATCTTTGCCTCCAGGGGCCTGTGGCCCTGAAGTGGCCGGACACCTCCAAAAATCCAAACGATCGAAGATGTGTTCCAGACCCAAGCTGCCCCCAGCTCAAACCTCTGCTGCCCTGACAGTCCCAAGGGAACCCTACAAACTGACATCAGGAACCTGGGCTGGCCACTTTTATTTCCCAAGGAAAAAGGCTGATCTTTGCCTCCAGGGGCCTGTGGCCCTGAAGTGGCCGGACACCTCCAAAAATCCAAACGATCGAAGATGTGTTCCAGACCCAAGCTGCCCCCACCTCAAACCTGTGCTGCCCTGACAGTCCCAAGGGAACCCTACAAACTGACATCAGGAACCTGGGCTGGCCACTTTTCTTTCCCAGGGAAAAGGACCAGTCTGTGTCTCCAGGGGCCTGTGGCCCTGAAGTGGCCGGACACCTCCAAAAATCCAAACGATCAAAGATGTGTCGCAGACCCAAGCTGCCCCCACCTCAAACCTGTGCTGCCCTGACAGTCCCAAGGGAACCCTACAAACTGACATCAGGAACCTGGGCTGGCCACTTTTCTTTCCCAGGGAAAAGGACCAGTCTTTGTCTCCAGGGGCCTGTGGCCCTGAAGTGGCCGGACACCTCCAAAAATCCAAACGATTGAGGATGTGTCGCAGACCCAAGCTGCCCCCACCTCAAACCTGTGCTGCCCTGACAGTCCCAAGGGAACCCTACAAACTGACATCAGGAACCTGGGCTGGCCACTTTTCTTTCCCAAGGAAAAAGGCTGATCTTTGCCTCCAGGGGCTTGTGGCCCTGAAGTGGCCGGACACCTCCAAAAATCCAAACGATCGAAGATGTGTCGCAGACCCAAGCTGCCCCCACCTCAAACCTGTGCTGCCCTGACAGTCCCAAGGGAACCCTACAAACTGACATCAGGAACCTGGGCTGGCCACTTTTCTTTCCCAAGGAAAAAGGCTGATCTTTGCCTCCAGGGGCCTGTGGCCCTGAGTGGCCGGACACCTCCAAAAATCCAAACGATTGAGGATGTGTCGCAGACCCAAGCTGCCCCCACCTCAAACCTGTGCTGCCCTGACAGTCCCAAAGGAACCCTACAAACTGACATCAGGAACCTGGGCTGGCCACTTTTCTTTCCCAGGGAAAAAGGCTGATCTTTGCCTCCAGGGGCCTGTGGCCCTGAAGTGGCCGGACACCTCCAAAAATCCAAACGATCGAAGATGTGTCGCAGACCCAAGCTGCCCCCACCTCAAACCTCTGCTGCCCTGACAGTCCCAAGGGAACCCTACAAACTGACATCAGGAACCTGGGCTGGCCACTTTTCTTTCCCAGGAAAAAGGACCAGTCTTTGTCTCCAGGGGCCTGTGGCCCTGAAGTGGCCGGACACCTCCAAAAATCCAAACGATCGAAGATGTGTCGCAGACCCAAGCTGCCCCCACCTCAAACCTGTGCTGCCCTGACAGTCCCAAGGGAACCCTACAAACTGACATCAGGAACCTGGGCTGGCCACTTTTCTTTCCCAAGGAAAAAGGCTGATCTTTGCCTCCAGGGGCCTGTGGCCCTGAAGTGGCCGGACACCTCCAAAAATCCAAACGATCGAAGATGTGTCACAGACCCAAGCTGCCCCCACCTCAAACCTGTGCTGCCCTGACAGTCCCAAGGGAATCCTACAAACTGACATCAGGAACCTGGGCTGGCCACTTGTCTTTCCCAGGGAAAAAGGCTGATCTTAGCCTCCAGGGGCCTGTGGCCCTGAAGTGGCCGGACACCTCCAAAAATCCAAACGATCGAAGATATGTCACAGACCCAAGCTGCCCCCACCTCAAACCTGTGCTGCCCTGACAGTCCCAAGGGAACCCTACAAACTGACATCAGGAACCTGGGCTGGCCACTTTTCTTTCCCAAGGAAAAAGGCTGATCTTTGCCTCCAGGGGCCTGTGGCCCTGAAGTGGCCGGACACCTCCAAAAATCCAAACGATCGAAGATGTGTCGCAGACCCAAGCTGCCCCCACCTCAAACCTGTGCTCCCCTGACAGTCCCAAGGGAATCCTACAAAATGACATCAGGAACCTGGGCTGGACACTTTTCCCAGGTAAAAAGGACCGGTCTTTCTCTCCAGGGGACTGTGGCCCTGAGTGGCCGGACACCTCCAAAAATCCAAACGATCGAAGATGTGTCGCAGACCCAAGCTGCTCCCACCTCAAACCTTTGCTGCCCGGACAGTCCCAAGGGAACCCTACAAACTGACATCAGGAACCTGGGCTGGCCACTTTTCTTTCCCAGGGAAAAGGACCGGTCTTTGTCTCCAGGGGCCTGTGGCCCTGAAGTGGCCGGACACCTCCAAAACTCCAAACGATCGAAGATGTGTCGCAGACCCAAGCTGCCCCCACCTCAAACCTGTGCTGCCCTGACAGTCCCAAGGGAACCCTACAAACTGACATCAGGAACCTGGGCTGGCCACTTTTCTTTCCCAAGGAAAAAGGCTGATCTTTGCCTCCAGGGGCCTGTGGCCCTGAAGTGGCCGGACACCTCCAAAAATCCAAACGATCGAAGATGTGTCGCAGACCCAAGCTGCCCCCACCTCAAACCTGTGCTGCCCTGACAGTCCCAAGGGAACCCTACAAACTGACATCAGGAACCTGGGCTGGCCACTTTTCTTTCCCAAGGAAAATGGCTGATCTTTGCCTCCAGGGACCTGTGGCATTGAGTGGCCCGACACCTCCAAAAATCCAAACGATCGAAGATGTGTCACAGACCCAAGCTGCCCCCACCTCAAACCTGTGCTGCCCTGACAGTCCCAAGGGAACCCTACAAACTGACATCAGGAACCTGGGCTGGCCACTTTTCTTTCCCAAGGAAAAAGGCTGATCTTTGCCTCCAGGGGCCTGTGGCCCTGAAGTGGCCGGACACCTCCAAAAATCCAAACGATCGAAGATGTATCGCAGACCCAAGCTGACCCCACCTCAAACCTGTGCTGCCCTGACAGTCCCAAGGGAACCCTACAAACTGACATCAGGAACCTGGGCTGGCCACTTTTCTTTCCCAGGGAAAAGGACCGGTCTGTGTCTCCAGGGGCCTGTGGCCCTGAAGTGGCCGGACACCTCCAAAAATCCAAACGATCGAAGATGTGTCGCAGACCCAAGCTGCCCCCAGCTCAAACCTCTGCTGCCCTGACAGTCCCAAGGGAACCCTACAAACTGACATCAGGAACCTGGGCTGGCCACTTTTCTTTCCCAAGGAAAAAGGCTGATCTTTGCCTCCAGGGGCCTGTGGCCCTGAGTGGCCAGACACCTCCAAAAATCCAAACGATCGAGGATGTGTCGCAGACCCAAGCTGCCCCCAGCTCAAACCTGTGCTGCCCTGACAGTCCCAAGGGAACCCTACAAACTGACATCAGGAACCTGGGCTGGCCACTTTTCTTTCCCAGGGAAAAGGACCGGTCTGTGTCTACAGGGGCCTGTGGCCCTATGTGATCAGCTGCCTTCAAAAAATCCGAACAATCAAGGATGTTTGCCAGACCCAAGCTGCCCCCACCTCAAACCTGTGCTTGCCTGACAGTCCCAAGGGAACCCTACAAACTGACATCAGGAACCTGGGCTGGCCACTTTTCCTTTCCCAGGTAAAACGCCGGTCTTTGTCTCCAGGGTCCTGTGGCCCTGAGTGGCCGTCTGCCTCCAAAAAATCCGAACGATCAAGGATGTGGCCCAGACCCAAGCTGCCCCCACCTCAAACCTGTGCTGCCCTGACAGTCCCAAGGGAACCCTACAAACTGACATCAGGAACCTGGGCTGGTGTCTTTTGTTTCACATGGATAAAGGCCGGCGTTCGTGTCCAGGGGTCTGTACTTGCCCACGTTTTTTCCCCGGGGCCGGCACTCGCCCGCACCCAAGGCTAAGCCGTGTCCCGGGCGCAGCCGGGATAAACGTGCCCGGGGCAGCAGGTTTAGGATTCCAGCTGGTAAATCCGCCTAATCGGCCTTCGGGGCCGGACACGAGTCCGGGTGTAGGATTCCTCCGGGGATCTGCCGGGGTTAGATGGGCTGATACGAAGAGAAAAAAGTAACTGCCGGAGCGGGGGCGACACGGGGAGGCGGAGGTGTCTGAGTGTCTCCATCCGCTGGAACCGGAGGGTACTGCGGAACTGCCGGTCCGGCGGAGTCCCAGCCCCGCGGGGGCAGCGGCTCTTCTCGGGACAAAACAACCACAGAATCCCTGGATCCTCCCGGGAGACTCGCGTGGCAATCTGCTCACTCATCTCACGAGGACAAACACGCAGCATCGCTGCAACCGGGGGCTCGCTGGACCCCGTGACCCCGGCAACCGCCGGACCAACCTCAGCTCCCGGCCCCGGCGCCCTCCAACCCCGCGTTTCCCAGCCCGGTTCGCTCCGCTTTGAGCAGGTTGCGGAGTCACCGAGAAGCGGACAGGTCGGGAAGACGTGGGGACAGCCCGGGGGAGAAACACGGAGAACCCTGGGTGCCATGGGGACAGTCCAGAGGGGACATAGAGACAGTTCGGGGCTACGATGAGGACACGGGGATAGGCCCGGGGGGAGCGGGGAGGCACTAAGAGCCTCGAGGGGACACTGGGCGGCCGCATCCGGCCGGGACACAGCCTCTCTTCTCGTCCCTCGGAGCCCCCGGTCCGGACCCCCGCTACCTGGTGCCGCTGCGCGGTCTCTTTAAGAGACCCCGCGACTCCGCCGGGCGCGCGTAGGCCCCGCCTTAACTGCGCTACAAAGCAGCCGTAGGCGTGACGTCACGGGAGCCGGCTCTTAAAGGGGCCGGTGCGGCGAGGCGCTAGGAATCCCGCTCCTGCTCCGTCCCATCCCACCCCTGTGAGCCCGCGCCTCGTCCACCCGACTCTTGGGACCCCCAGGGAGCAGAGCAGCTCTTCGAAACGCAGCATTTCGCCCAAAAAAGGTGGATCCCTTCCCGAATAGGCACGTCCCGTCCTGCCCCGTTGGCACTGTTAACCACTCATCTGTCCCGGCTCCCGCTCCCCGCCCCCCGGACGCGCAGCATCCCGCCTCACCGCTCTGTCACTCCGGGGATCTCATCCAGGTCTAAAGCAGCTCGCAGCCCCCCAGGCACAGAGAGACCCGCCTGAGGCTACAGTTGGTGCCTGCAGCAGAGACCAGCTCCTGTTTATGTTGAAAGGGTTTTTGGTTTTTTTAAATAAATGGTTTCAGTCTGAGAGCATCCACTTTAAAAACCGCACGGGAGGGGAGACATCGATGGGCACCGGCTGCACTCGAACACCGCCCCGGTGCAGGATGCAGCCGTTGGAGTCAACCTTGCTTGGCTCCAGCCTAGGCAATCAGGTTGCTACAGTGCTGGCTGTGCCAGCTGTGCCAGCTCCTGGCCCAGCCCTGCAGCCATCACCATGGCCTTGAAAACTTGGTCTCTACAAGTTCTGCAAAAAGGGCATTTCCAGCGTTTAGAGATCACACCAGAGTGCAAACCTGTGTGCACACACACATTCACTCACAAATGCACACTCACAATCCCGAGGCCACAGAGTCTCTCCCAGATGTGCTTCCCCTGTGTCTCGCTGACCCCAGTCCCTCTCCTCCACAAAGCTGAGGAGGGTCCTGCCAACACAGGAACAAGCAGCAGCACCAGGGGCAGCATGGGTGGCCACTCCTGCTCCTTGCTAAGGGATCCAGGGGCATCACAGGGGTATGTAGTGGGTGCTGGATGCATAAGAGGAGACACTGTCCCCTCCCAGATGCTGGAACATCTGCCACCTTCCTGCTGCCCCAGGGTCTTGGAGCTCCTGGGGGAATCGGCTGGACTCCTCTCTAGAAACAGGGTCTTTATTTCCTTGCTCAGAAAAATAGATTAATTTCCAAAGTCAAAAAAGAGTTTTAAAAGAGGGAATGATGAAAGTGGAGGCTGGAATGTGGCTGGCAGTGGGGCTGTACATGAGATGGTGCAGGTGGGGCAGAGCCATCCTGCTCAGTAGCTCTCCTCCTCCTCACAGCAGTAGTGGTACCCAGGCATGTCCCCCCTCTGGTCACCTGCAGCGTTGGCCAACTCGCCCTGGCTGCCCTGTGGGCAGTACTTGGGGTCATAGATCTGGCGGCCGAGGCCAAAGACCTGCCCGCTCTGGTTGGCACCCTGGTTGGAGCCCATCTGCAGCGACATGGAGGAGTTGTCACACTTCTCTGTCCCCATCTTGGCATCATAGATGTGCCTCCTGGTGCCAGGAGCTGTCATGCCCACCTGGAAGGAAGGACAGGATGGAGCAGGCTCAGCTGTGGCCCTCCCATCCCTCCCCAGCCCAGCATGGGGGCTCACCTGACTGGCACACTTGTTAGTGCCCATCTGGAGGCTGATGGTGGAGTGGTCCATGGGTGGCAGGATCTGATTTTTGGGATCGTAGAGGTGCCTCCGGGTGCCATAGGCCGTCATGCCGGACTGGCTGGCACACTTGTTTGTGCCCATCTGACAAAGGGGTCTGGTGAGGAATGTGTGCTGCCCCACATGTGCCCCTCCTTCCCCGTCCCTATCCCCCCAGCCTGAGGAGCACAGCCAGTGCTCCGTAACCTATCTCAGGCTCCCAGCCATTGAATGCTGGATGCAGAGCCAAGATGGTCCCAGATCCCAAGGACACTTGAGGCACCTCATGCCTTAGGTCCCTCCAGCAATGCTTGGAGCTGTGACAGTGCTGAGAATTTGACAGAACTGGGCACCCTTTGCCCAGCCCCCCCCGCCCATGGGACCCTGTGCAGCAGCCCACCTGCAGCCCGATCACACACTGCCCAGCCTTCATCTTGGCCTCGTCAAAATTCCTCTGTTGCTTCTCCGAGTACTTAACGCCGATGTCCACTCCGCTCTGCAGCCCCTTTGTCTTGGCCTGCCAGGAGTGGCTGTGAGGAAGAACAGGGGTCCCAAACCCCCCACCCACACCCTGGGCAGGGGGAGCTGTGGCGTCCCACAGGCACCAACCCAAACTCAGGGTCCCCATGGGGCTGCAGCCCCTCCCAAACTGCTCATCCTCTGTGCTCACCATTCCTGCCAGTGCCAGCAGCGACACCTGCACCTGTGTCAGGTTCCCGCTCTCAAAAAGGTCATTAGCTTCAAAGAGGTCCACGGGGTTCATACCATAGCTGGCCATGGCCTTGATGAAGTTGGAGAGGTTCTCAAGCTGTGGAGAGGTAGAGGGCTGAGCCCTGGTGGGTGACGAGGAGGAACAGCTGGCGGGTGGCAGCAGAGCTGCACCTACCTGGTGCCAGTTCTGAGCCGAGTGGTTGATCTTCCTCACTGAGTTGGGCTGCAGCTTATTCATGAGCCTGGAGGGAGGAAGGGAGACATGAGGCTGTGGCAGGAAAAACCTCAAGGGTCTGCAGGACATAGGCTCCTTTTGGGAAGGTCCAGCCCAGGCCTCCTCCATGTGAGCCAAATTTCCCCCTCAGGTCCCTGTTTGTCCTCAGGGCTCCCCCCAGACACAGAAGCCTTGGGGGTGACTCTGGCAGGTCCCACTGGCACACATCCAGCCCACCTTTCCCACCACAAGGGCTGGTGAGGATCCCCTGGAGGCTTGGTATCCCCCATCTCCTCCCAGCTGGAGCAGGGGCTGGGGGCCATGCTCAGGACCACCCCAGGACTCACTCGCAGAGGATCACCCCGTCCTTCAGCCCCTTCTGGAAGTCAGGTCCAATCTGTTTTCCTGTCACGCTCTCGATCCACGTCCGCAGCTCGGCCTCCTTCTGTGGATCATACTTCTGGGCGAGCTGGGGGACAGTGGGGGGACAGCTTAGGCAGGGCCCCAGCGTGCACCCCAAACCCCTCATGGGGACAGTTCCCCCTCCCTGGTATGGGAACAGCGACAAGAGCATGAGGATGATGCTGCCAGCAGACACAGAATCTTCTGAACCATTCCAAAAGCATGAGAAGGAACTGCCCATGGGATTAGGGGCAAGTGACACCCAGGATTTGTCTCTCCCTGTCTGCTGGAGCCCGTGGGAGCTCAGCTCTGAGCCTCAGGGGTCCTGGCATAGATGCTCTCCCTTTCCCTTCTGTCGAGGCCCAGCCTCCACCACAGATTCCTCCGTCACCGCGGCTATGCCAGGAATGTGGATGCCTCCTCCCAAATGGAGACCAGCTGCCAGGGCCAGCAGCATCTCTGTCGTCTCGGCCCCCAGCCCACAAGGGAAGGGAAAGTTCTCCTGGCCTAAGGAGGGAAGGGGTGTGCTGTCCTGCCCCAGCCTAGCACCTCTGATGCTCAGCTGGCACCTGGGGGTGGCCCCAGGGCATCCACCAACCTCTCGCCCATCCTGTCCCTTCCTGGTCCTGTTATGTGCCTAGGCCATGAGTCCCTAGGGATCCTGGACACAGGGAGACACTGGGATGGGCACAGTCCAGCCCCAGTAGGTGGTAGAGAGACACTCCAGTACCAAATGGAAGCTCGACCAACGCAGGACATGGATCCCTCTCATGAGACCATGTGTGTCCTGGCTACGGGATTCTACAGTCCCACCAGCTGATACTCTGGAGCATGAGCAGCTGAAGCCAGTTCCTCTTCCCTCCCCATGGCCAGCCTGAGGATTACCCAGGGCATGGGGAGTGCACAGTGGACCAGCCCCAGAGAGATCCCACCACAGCCCAGTCTGCAAGGGCTTCCACAGACTGGGAGCATGTCACTGGTTCAACTGGTTCCCAGTTGGTGATGTCACCTCCATCAGACATACCGGGGCAGTTGGACTGGCTCATGTCTTGCTGAATCAACATGAAGCATCAAGGCCCCAGTGCATGTCACCCGCTCAGCTGGGGCAGGCCAGGGCCCATCCACTCCCCGTTACGAAATGCAAATCCCCTGCGAGGCCAGGTAATGAGTGCCCAGGCATGGCCACCACATCCCGCCACCATGGCCATGGCAGCCACGTGCCCATCACCACTTGTCCCTTCTCCTGCCTACCCTGGCCCCGTCCAGGAGTCCACGGGCAGAACACACTCAAACCACTGGCTCCCCGCCCCGGGGTGATCACAGCTCAATCTCTGCTCGCCTGGGGCCGAGCACAGCCACCCACTCGGGGCTTCTGTTTCCCCTCCCCGGCCCGGCAGGACCTCCGTGCGCTGTCGAGGGGGCAGGAGGGTGCCGGCAGCTGCCTGCACCCCGTGGCACCCGGATCCCGCCTAGGGGTGCAAACAGCTCAGCCGGAGGCTCCTATCCCTCCTTCCCCTCCCAGCCCCGCGGCACTTTGGCGGGAGAGTCACCGGGGCCGAAAGCCACATCCCCAGAGACGGCTGCGGGGACGCTGCCAGGTCGGAGCATCCCGTAGAGCGATGTGGAGCTGCGGGGAAGCAGAAAGTGAAGAAGCTTTGTGGAGCTAGTCCGGAGCAATGGAGGACCGAGGCGACCGCCCCCAGCCTCGGGTGTGACGGGAAGGGTTCCCCGCGGTTTGCCAGGGGCAGCGGAGCCACAGCGGCCACCGCACGGGAGACACCCAACCGCGGTCCCCCAAGACACGTCCCTGGGATCCTCTAGGCAGGTTCAGGGCACCTCGAGACTGGAAGCCCAGCTTCGGTATCCCCAGTCCTCCGAGACCTCGGTACACTGGGTCCTTCCGTCCCGCATCCTCCCGGGAAGCCCCGGACTTCCATCTTTCCGGAATCCCCCAACTTCTCCACTCTTGGCCGGCTCTGCAGTCCTGGGACATACCGGAAAAAACCCCGCCTCTCCGGAACCCGGGATGCAACCGGGACGCCGCAGCAACACCGGGATGCTCGGCTCTCCCGGGCCTCCAGAAGCACCGGCAGCCACAGCGCCCGGTGGTCCTGGTATCCCCCTAGCCCCCGCTTCACCCCCGCCCGGTGGTCCCGGCACCGCCCGGCCCCCGCCGCGGCTCACCCGGTTTTTGACTTCGGCGGAGAGGCCGTAGGACGGGCCCTTGTTGAACTGGGAGCTGCTCATGGCGGGGAACAGAGCCGGTACCGGAGCGGGGAGCGGGCAATGGGGCCGGTACCGGAGCGGACTCTGGCGGGGCGGGGGCGGGGGCGGGTCCGGCCCCCTCCGCGTTGATTGGACGGGACGAAATGTCCAAATAAGGGCAGGAGCGGCCGGATCGAGGGGAGGGTCCCGAACCCCGACATTGCGACTCGGGGAGCACCGAGACGCTCCGGGAGTCGGGGAAGCCCGGGGCCGGAACTGGAACCGTCCCGGGCACGCGCACACAAAGACAGACGGGCACACGCGTGTGCCTCCCTGTACACGGGTGTGGGCACCCTGGCCCACGGGCACGCGTTGTGCGTGCACACACGCAACACACACGCAACACAGGCACCACACACACACACCACACACACCCACACACAACACACACGCACCCCCGACCCACGGGCGCTACCCTGCACACGCACACGCACTCACACATTCACTCACTCACGCACTCAGACATTCACACGCACCTGCCTGCGCGCCCACGGTCACGCACACACGCAGGCCACGCGTACGCCTTCCATCGTCCCCATACCTCACGGACCTCCACCCATCCCCGACCGCGTCCCGTTCCCCTTGGCCCGCCCTCCGCCGTGTCCCCACGGGGCCGGCATAAGTCCCACGCAAGATGGCCCGGTACGGCCCGGCCCAGCCCGGTACGGCCTCGCGGGGAGGTCCCGGGATGAAGGGGGGCGGGGAGGGGACACCATCATCCCCCGACCACCTGCAGGGGCTGGCAGCCGTCCCGAGCAGCCCGTGGGTAGCAGCCGGGGGTCCCAACGTAGTGCCCAGAGGGCCCGGTCCGGCTCTCTGCAGGGGTTTATCCGACGTCCCCCAGATACTCCCGTTGTAAGGTCGTGATGTCCCGTGGATGGGAGAGTCACGGGTGAGACTGTGAGTGCACAGAGGCCGGTGAGGACAGGGGGCAGGGCTGTGACCCCAAGAGGGCAGGTCCCGGCACTGACACCGAGCCCACGGAAGGGCAGACCCGGGAGCATCTCAGAAGTGGGAGCCCAGAGAATCCCATCCCAGTCAACCCCACACCTAGGGCCTTCAGAGGGATGGAGCTTGTCGTCCCCGGACGGATGGACGCCCCCAAACAGGGTGAACTCCCAGAGGGCGGGAGTTCTGCACCGGTTCCACAGAGTGGGGCTCAGTGCCGCCGCCCCCCCCCCCCCCTCCCCACTCTATAAGCCCCGAACTGCAGCACTGAAACCCTCTCAAAACCCCAGAAGTGCCGGGGTCCCGCTGCCCCTTGTGACTCCGCAGGGCAGCCAGGGTGCCCCTGGCCCCGGCCTCGCGCCTGGGTGCGCGTTCGGCTTTTCCTGTTTCAGGTCGGGCTGCGAAGCCGATGAGGAAACGAGGCGGCGTCACACGCGCCCTCCTGACACTGCGCCCCGCGAATGTGACCGGCGCCGTGAGGAACCGGCACGGCGGCCGGGCCGAACGAGGGGCTGAGGGCAGCGGCTCGGCCCCCCGGGAACAATGTTCTCCCGGAAGAAGCGGGAGCTGATAAAAACCCCCTCCATCTCCAAGAAGAGCCGGGCGGGAAGCCCCGTCCCACAGACCCTGCCGGTGAGTGCCTCCCCCGTACCCCTGGCACGGTGGGGGCTGTAGGGGCAACAGCACCCACAGAACTGCTGAGTAGAGCCACAGCTTGGCAATGGGGCGCTGGATACGTCCAGGAGAAGAGGAGGGAAACGAGAAAGAACCCTACTCGCGGGGCTGGGGGGGGGGGTAGAATTTTGCCCCTGATGAAGGGGACGGAGCAGCCGCCGAGGGAGGCGGGAGGGCAGGAAGGGACAGGGAGGAAATGGGGGGGGGGCTGTCGCCGAGGGTTTGGGAAGGGCAGAGAGACTCACAGATCTCCCTGGGGACCGGGATGGGAGCAGGGCGACCGCAGGCTCGGCCAGCCCCGGTGCCTCGGCTCTGCCAGATATTTATTTATTGACGTGTGGCCCCCGGTGCCGGAGGGGCCAGGAGGAAACGCTATCCGCCGGGGCTCCCCGGCGCACCCCGCACTGCCCGCCCCGCGCCTGCGCCTCAGTCCCGGTGCGTGAGGCGAGACCGGGCTGGCACGATGCCGCCGACGGCGACCCGGAGCCCACCCGCGGCTCCTTAGCAGGGGATACCCGTCCCCATCCCCGTCCCGACTCCCCGGGAGAGGGGCCTGTGGGTGGCAGCCAGCGGGATGCTCGGTCGGGCTGCGGGCAAGAAAAGCTACAGCCCCTCGGCGGCGGCTGGCAGAGCCCACCCGCCCCAGCGCTCCC
Organism: Vidua macroura; assembly: GCF_024509145.1. Classification (NCBI taxonomy): domain Eukaryota; kingdom Metazoa; phylum Chordata; class Aves; order Passeriformes; family Viduidae; genus Vidua; species Vidua macroura. Next base: position 6,533,982 of record NC_071596.1, on the reverse strand, counting down.
TGGACTCGCTGCCCCGCACGCCCGCCGTGAGGCTGACGGTACGGCCGGGGTCACCCCGGGGCGCCGGAGGGAGGGACGGGATAGGGCTGGGGTGGCCCCAGGCGTTCTGGGGCGGAGGTCTTTCTGCCTCCTTGCAGCCCCATGGTGGTCTGGCCCCCCGTGGGGATGGGGTCCCCCGTTCGCCCTCGCCCGCGGAAGCCTCATCCTCTCGGCACTCCGTGTCTGCCCCGCCGGTGCCAAAACCACTTCCGGCAGCGCCCGGCCAGGGATGCTCAGACCCCGCGCGTTCGTGTCAAACCGGGTGCCGGGGGTCACTGGTGGAAGCTGCTGAGGGCCTGCAGGGTCCTCTCCCCATGCCCAAGGACTCTCACTGGATGTGTGGTTCTCAAGCCATGACAGCTCTGAACAGTGCCGGTACCAGCCCCTCCTTCAGTGCAATTTTACCCCTAGAAATGTGGGGCTTCCTCCATCTGTAAAATACCTGCAAAGCCCAAACAATAGCCTGGGAGGTGTCGCTGTCTCTGCCTCCTTCCCCAGCATGGGAACAGCTGAAAAAGAGGAAGAGATATGCGGGCGGATCCTGCTGCCATTTTGCTCTTTGGGGGTCCCCAACCCCCTGGGATGGGCAGCCCCATCACGGTGGGTGCTGGGGTAGACAAGCAGTCTCACCCACACCACCACTGTGTGCACCTCATGACAAACACAGACCCCGAAGAGCTGGCAGGGACTGATGGGGGCAGCCAGGCGAGTGCCCAGACCCTGCCCACTCTCCTGTGACAGTCCCAAAAGGTATCCCTGCCTGGGGAAACTGAGGCACAACACAGCTGCAGGGTCTGGCACCAGTTCCCCAAAGGCAACAGCTTGTTCTCCGGGATGGTGGCGTGGGGTATCCTGGAGTACTTCCTTCTCTGGGGTCTTCGCCATGCTGGCTCTGTCCTCACACTCACCCTTGCTCCCCAGGACCTCTCCCGCAAGGATTGCCTGGAGGCATTAGGCTCCAGCGTGGGGGAGCTGCCCCCAGCCAGTGCCAAGCTCAGCAGCAGCCCCAGTGCCGCGGGCACCCTGAGGCGCCCCACCAGCCTGAGCCGCCATGCCAGTGCTGCCGGCTTCTCGCTGCCCATGGCCCCCCGTGCCGTGCCCAAGGGCCACAAGACCCCCATGTCCTACAGCCCTATGGAGGGCGGGGAGGGTCCCTTCATCGACCCCGAGGACATCTCCCAGCTGCTGGCAGATGTCGCCCGCTTCGCCGATGCCCTGGAGAAGCTGCGGGATATGGTGCTGCGCGATGGTGAGTGCCCACCCTGTGGCAAACACCTTGCATCACGGCACCCTGGGACAGACCCACCCTGGGTGGTGGGTCTCTGTCTGGGCCAGAAGGTACCAGGACCGCCGGGGATCCGTGCAGCCGCAGTCAGAGGTGGTGGGTGAGTGGTGGGTGAGTGTAGCTCGGAGCCAGGATAACGTGGCTTCCTGCCGCGAGCTATTTTCATCCGCCCGTTTTCCTGTTTACAGCGCAGCGGTGCCAGCCGCCCGCCAGGGCCCCCCAGCCCTCATGGGGTGCCGGCCACGGCCCCCCAGCCCATCAGGGCAGCCAGCAGGAGGGGCTGGGTGGTCTGTAGGCTCACAAGCAGCTCTCCTTGCCCGAGGGGACACAGGGAACGCATCAATCCCATGGTCTGGGGGCATATGATACCACATTGTTAGATCTGGTTTTGCAGTAACTCCTTTCCAACCCTGAGCTGGGGGCTGGGGTGGAGAGGAGTCTTTGCCTGGCTGGGCAGTGGGTGCTGATCCCCCATCCCAGCACTTCCCTGAGGGAGGTTCCTCGCTTCCTAATCCGGCTGTCAGTCCCCAGCCCTAGACCTGTGCTGGGGGGTCCTGGCCAGACCCCTGGGCTGGCAACTGGAGCCCACAGAGGGGAGGGTCCTGGGGGGAACCTGTGGCATGCAGCAAGCCTGGCTGGACCAGGCCGATCCCTCCTGGCTGGGAGCATCCATCCGGCAGGAGGGAGGGAAGGAAATGGAGGAAATTCCCAAACTGCTTTCAAGGGAAAAAGTTATTATGGAGGAAGAACTGCTTCAAAGGTCAGACTGCACCCTGGCCAATACCGGGCTGGGCAGGAGACACATGGCCACAGCTGTGGGGAGGTGCTGGACAAGCAGGATGTGGCCGTGCCAGTCCTGGGAAGCCCTGAGGCCAGAGGGATTTGCTGCATAGTCTGGGAGATGGCAGGTCCCTGTCTTGGGTGTGGGCGGCAGGGGGTGGCTGGGAGGTAAACAGGGGAGGGACACAGGACAGGGATGCAGAGCAGAGACAGAGGGCAGGGACACAGGGCAGGGACATGGGACAAGGATGCAGCATCTCAGCCCCCCTCTCTTGCAGACCCTAAGGAGCCGCAGCGGCCGCTGGCCCACGAGTGCCTGGGTGAAACCCTCCGTATCCTGCGCCAGGTCATCAATAAGTACCCGCTGCTCAACACCCTGGAGACCCTGACGGCCGCTGGGACCCTCATCTCCAAAGTCAAGGGTGAGACAGTGGTGCTGGGAGCTCTGTCCCGCTCCCCTCCTGCCCCACAGTGGGATGGGAGGGAATTGGGAAGCCCATGAAGGGCTACCAGGAGTGGAGCTGCCCTATGGACTGGTGGAGAGGGCAAAAGCATCGTCTGCCACTTGGTGTGGTTCAGCTTTAAGGATGATATAGTGTCAGAAATGACAGATCCTGCCTGGGGGTTTCCAGGCACAGCCGCAGGAAAAACACTGAAATAATCAGATCCTGCTCCTGGCAACCTCTCATGTTTATGGAGCAGGGTCTGGGAGGTCAGATCCCAGCTGGGCACCACTTCCCGCTGCTGTCACCCATGGGGAGGGGGCAGCTGCACCTACCACAGGCACAGCACAACCTTCTGAGTCACCCATGGCTTCCTGGACACCCAACAGCAACCGCAGGGGACAGGATGGCAGGAGGGCTGCCGTGAGGCTGGTTCCACATAGGGATGGGAGGGAATGGGCTTGGAGCAGACCCCTTGCCACTCCAAGGAGCTGACCCAGGGTCTGCCCAGGAGCCCTGGTTGCTGGTGTCCCATGGTGTGGGAGCCTGCCAAGCACTGTCGGCCCCGGTTCCTGCTGCTGGTGGTGGTTCCTCATTTGACTGCGGGCAAGAGCCCTACTGGAGGAGTTAATCCTGCTTGGAGAGGGATCTGGAGGAGCCATGAGGCAGGGCAGGGAACAAGTGGAACAAGTCCAGCAGCACTTTTCCAGCAGTCCTGAGTAACGGGAATAAACAGAAACACGAGCCAAGAGATGCTGTCAGGGACATCAGTCCTGGGAAGAAGGAGGGGGGAACTACTGTGCTGGAAAAATCCATTGTCCATATGAATGATCCTTCCCACTGCTCCCTTGATTCACCCCAGCCCCTTCCCCAGCCCCAAAGCCCTCTCTGATACCAACATGAACTAGCAGGTCTTTCTGCTGAGACAGAGACTGGTGCTTGTGGCAACAGGGCTTCCATATTTCCTGATCTCCAGGTTTCCACTATGAATCCAACAATGAGGCAGACAAGCGGGAGTTCGAGAAGGCTGTGGAGACCATCGCTGTGTCCTTCAGCAGCACGTAAGGGTTTTTGAGCAGCCATCCCCTGGAGACCGCCCGTGTCACTGTGCTGAATCCAGCCATGCTCCTCTCCCCACAGGGTGTCCGAGTTCCTCATGGGGGAGGTGGACAGCAGCACCATCCTCTCTGTTCCACTCAGTGACCAGAACCAGGTGAGTGATGCCTGGATACGTGTATGCTCCTACCATGTGGGGCTCGGGATCACACAGGGCTCTGGCTGCTCCCCTCATCTCTGGTGTGAGCCCAGAGCAGGGTGTTACTCCAGTGACAGTTCCATTAGTTCCCAGGCACAGCCTGAGCACAGCTGACTTCCAGCAGTGGCAAAAAGGCTCCAGTAGCTCCGGCTTCCATCCATCTGGCCAGCCCCTCCAGCTGCTCCCCATCCTCTTGGCTGACCAGTCCCTCTTCTTTCCCAATTCCCAAAGACTGTGGAGAGCCTCTATGGGGGGATTCCTGGGCCTAGAGGAGATGGAGTGCCCTCAGGCATGGACAGCTATGACACAGGTAAGCAGGATGAGTTTGGGTGCAGGGTTTGGGGGGTCTCTGCAGGAACCAGCACCTTCCCCATCATCGCTGCCATCCTGAGTCACACATGACTCCTCAGCTGGGGAAAGGCAGCAGAACTCGTGGCACCAGGGCTGGCACAGAGCTGGGGGCGTCTGCACTGGAAGCTCACGGAGTGAGCTCACAGAGTGTCCATCCCTCCACAGCCCGTCCTCCGGCCGAAGAAGTGGATGTGATGCTGCAGCGCTGTGAGGGGGGCGTGGATGCTGCCCTCCAGTACGCCAAAACCATCTCCAAGTACATGAAGGACCTGATTGGATACCTAGAGAAAAGGACCACGTTGGGTGAGTGGGGGGATGGCAGGTGGGTCTCTTCTGGAGCAGGTCTGAGCCACAGGACAGGTTGAGGCCCCTCCTGGAGGAAGCTGGTGCTGCCAGGACAGTGGGAACCTCACTCCTCAAGTTCCTGATTGATTTTTCAAAAGGAGATCGGGTTCCACCAGGGAAATCCCAGTGTCTCGTATGTCTTTTCACTTTCAACCTTTTCCTTCCAGAGATGGAGTTTGCCAAAGGGCTCCAGAAGATGGCAAACAGCTGCAAGCAAACCATCAGTCAGGAGGTAAGTTCCCAAGTCCCTGAAACCCCCAGTGCCAGGCAGGATTGGGAGCCAGCAGCCCTGGAGAGCCTATTCCATGTGCCCCAGCTCGGGAGGACATGGGGGCAGCTCTTTGGAGCCCTGCCTGGAGAAATTCAGGATGGAGCTTTTACCAGCAGTCACCAGCCTTATCTTGCCTCTGGCTCTTCCTCCCCAAAGGATGCATCTCCTTGGGCTCATGCTGTTGCTGGCACTCAGGGGGATGTGTTTTTCTTCTCCCCAGACCAGCATGCCTTTCCTGTCCATCTATCTGCTGGCCCTGGAGCAGGACATGGAGCACGGGACCTCAGTTCTGCAGGCAGCCAACACCCTTCAGCAACAAACCTTCCTTCCGGTGAGGGGACAGAAGGTCCTTCCTGGGGCTGGAGGTCCTGGTGTTACAGAGGTAGCTCTTCCTTAGCTCAATCCAGAGGGAACCTGCATCCAGTACTTCCCAGGCTGTAGATTTTCATCCCTGGCACAAACCAGTGCCTGTGACCTGTCCTGGGAGTGACAGTGACCACCACAGGGTACTTCTCCATGCAAAGTCTTGGCGAGGGCAGAGCAGGAGTGCTCAGCTCAGGTCATCACGGGGCTGTTCCTCCCTCCCTCCGCACACAGCCACTGGTGGCGAGACGCCTGGAACATGAGAAACGCAGGAAGGAGATCAAGGAGCAGTGGCACCGGGCGCAGAGGAAACTGGTGAGTGACTGGGTTTGTGTTCCCAATCCCAGCCTGGAGCAACTCGTGACTCTGAGGAGCAACCTCCTCTGAGGCCGCTGGGCACCCTGCCCCTCTCCAGCAGTGTTGGGTGCCTCTGCTGTGCTGGGGGACCCCAGCAGAAGCTGGTGACCCCCGTGCTGGGCTCCATCCTCACCCTGGCTCTCCCTGGCAGCAAGAGGCAGAGGGGAACCTGCGCAAGGCCAAGCAGACATACATGCAGCGCAGCGAGGAGCACGACAAGGCCAAGTATATGGCGGTGAAAGCAGAGGAGGAGCAGCAAAACACGACCAGCAGCATCACCACAAAAACCCTGGACAAGAAGAGGCGGCTGGAAGAGGAAGCCAAGAACAAGGTAGGAAGGTGACAGCTCTGGAGGGGCCTCCTTGCTCCTGCTGTCCCCTGAGCCACATGGGATGAACTGATCCTCGGTAATGTCTGGATGGACAGGGTCCAAGGGCCTGTTCTTATTGTCCTCACCTCTGAGCTTTTCCCATCCCTTGCTCTCCCAACTCCCAGGCAGAAGAGGCCATGGCCACGTATCGCACCTGTGTGGCCGATGCAAACACGCAGAAGCAGGAGCTGGAGGACACCAAGGTGAACTCGCTGCGGCAGATCCATGAAGTGATCAAACAGACTGACCAGGTCATCAAGTCGGTGAGTGGGGCTGGGCTGGGGTGTCCCCAGGGCAGGAGGTGGCTGTGCCGTGCTCTGGAGAGCTCAGAGCTGCCTTCCAGCAGAACTGCCCCTATTCCAGAGGGCGTTTGGGTGGATGCAGAGCTCCCCTCTCCCTCATGCTCAGAAAAGTGCTGCTTTGTGCTTCTGATTTCCCACCTAACCTGGAGTTCCTCACGTGCCAGCCCACCAAGCTCACATCTGTCCCTCTCCACGTCAATTTTAGGCCACCATCTCCTTCTACCAGCTCATGCACATGCAGACAGCGCCACTGCCTGTGAACTTCCAGACGCTGTGCGAGAGCAGCAAGCTGTACGACCCGGGCCAGCAGTACGCATCCCACGTCCGGCAGCTGCAGCGCGGCGACGAGCCCGACGTTCAGTATGACTTCGAGCCCTATGTGTCCCACAATGCCTGGTAAGAAAGGAGAGGGTTCATTCCTGGGTAATGTTCCAGTTCAGCCGTGGTGCCTTCGCTTTTTCCTGCCACCCACACTCTCCTGCAGGAGGCAGGATGCTTTCAGTATTCCTGAAGGCAGCTCCTGCTGGGAACCCTGGGGCTGGACCAGCTGGGAATTACCCTCTTATCCTTCAATTCAGCCTAGATGAGACAGGCTGTTTCGTATTTAAGATTCTGTGTTTCCCTAGACTGGTGGATGGCAGCCAAGGATAAAGTCTCCAAGTGTCCTTCCTTCCCATCCACATTCCCTTTTCCCCTCCAGGTCTCCCTTTACTCAGCCACAGAAGGGCAGCTTCAATGCCGGTGAGTTCTCCACGAGTGCAGAGGGGGCTGGGGCTGTCTCGGAGGGAGCAGCGGGAGCCAGGGAGTCACCAAGTGGGGCCGGAGCGGCCGAGCGAAGAGGTGAGTCTGGAGCCCCAGAGCTCTGCATCCCCTCTCCCATGTCCCCCCAGGCAGGAGGAGAGTGGGACCCCCAGGATATGAGGGGCTTTGCTGGCAGCAGCAGGATGAGCTGGGAGCCTCCTCCTGAAGGACACTAATCAGATCTGTGTCATTTTGCTCCCTAAGAAACCACTGCCCATCTTCCCATCTCCCCTTTCCTTGTTGGGTGTCACTGGAAGCGTTAAACCCCATCAGCAGCTTCCCCCAGTCATCCCAGTTTCTCCCAGCATCCAGGCTGTTCTCCAGCCATTCCCTCCCAAACACAGACAGCAATCCCAATGGACTGTGTGTTCTCTCTGCAGGTGGGAGGGGACACCAGGTGCATAAATCCTGGCCAACCTCTGTCGCTGATGCTGACAGCAGCCTGGATTCCAATGCAGGTACATATGGGAACAGCCCAGGAGCCCCTCCCAGCACAACCGATCTAAACCCAGAGCTTCCCAGTTAGATGGGACTATCCCCTGTTTTACCTGCCCTGTGAGAACACTGCTGTAAATGACCGTGCTGATCCCAGTCTCCAGTGGGATAGGGTGGGGTGAGCTCTCAGAAGAGAAGCAGCTTTGCAGGTGATTCACTGGTCTCTGGGTTTTCCTTGGACAGGTGAATTCAGCCACAAGCTCCAGCGGCTGTCATCCAATGGCACCGCGTCCTCCAGTGAGGAGCTGGAGGAGAAGGACGGGACCACCACTCCCTTTGAGCAGAGTAGGTGACAGGGTGGGAGGTGACAGTGCTGCTGCCACACCTCCACCACAGCATAGCTTCCCAGTGGGCTGCTTTTCCCAAATTCAGTGGTTCTGCAGGCAACACAGCAATTGCTGGAGATTCCTGATGGTGTCCCCAGCAGTCCTGCCTTTCCTGAGGTTTGAACCCTGCTCAGACTGCTGACAGTGAGAGTCCTGCTCAAGCTGTGCCTTACCTCACATTTCCTTTTCTGTAGGCATCAACGGGATCACCCCGGAGCTGGCAGCTCCCACAGGGCCCTTCCGGAATGTTGGCTTGTCCAAGGCTGCCCAGACCCATCGGCTGAGGAAGCTCCGTGCCCCTTCCAAATGTCGGGAGTGCAACAGCTACGTGTACTTCCAGGGAGCTGAGTGCGAGGAGGTGAGTTGGGACAGCTGGGGTTGGAACCCAGCTCTGACCATGGTCAGGAGGACATTTCTTCTGTGGGGAGTGTTCCAGGTGGAAAATGGTGCTTTCCTTTGATGCTGCAGCATCCCCAAGGCATTTTTCCTGTCTCTCACCATGCTGTGAGCAGTACCTGGTGTCTCTGTGGCTGCCCCCCACCTCCACGTGTTCCCCTCTCTCTTCCAGTGCTACCTGGCCTGCCACAAGAAGTGCCTGGAGACCTTGGCCATCCAGTGTGGGCACAAGAAGCTCCAAGGGAAGCTGCAGCTTTTTGGGCAGGACTTCACAAAGGCGTCTCGGGCCAGCCCAGATGGGATCCCCTTCATCATCAAGAAATGCATTTCAGAGATTGAGAAACGGGCCCTGAAAACAAAGGTGAGTGACACTCCCCTCTCCTCCTCCTCAGCTGGCTGAGCCACAGGCCTTTGGAAGGATCCTCTGGAAAACAAACAGGTTCAAAAGGGCAGGGAGCCAGGGTTGAGCTTGGCCCAGTTTCCAAACTATGCCTTTGGAAAATCACCTCTCCTGCCTTCTGCTTTCCTATGAAGCAGGAATGACTGAGCTGAAAGGAGATGTCCTCACAAAATGACTTCCCAAAGGGATTTCCCACTCCAAAAGGAGAGGGTGGGAGCACACAGCTCACTGTCCCATGCAAACATGAAGAGGAACCTCTCCCCTCACTTCAGCTCCACTTTTCACAGGGCATCTACCGAGTTAACGGTGTCAAGACCCGCGTGGAGAAGCTTTGCCAGGCCTTTGAGAACGGGAAGGAGCTGGTGGAGCTGTCCCAGGCCTCCCCTCATGACATCAGCAATGTCCTGAAGCTCTACCTGAGACAGGTGAGGTGCTGAGGCCTCGTGGCAGGGGAGGGAGGGGAGTGGGCACGAGGAACCAACGTGGCAGGAGGAATTCTGCACAAACTGGGCTCAGTGACTGGGTGAGTTGGGAGGGAGGGGCCCTTCCCAGGGGGAGTGGATTGGCCTTAGAGATGGGGCCACAGTGACCCCCCCCGCTCATCCCACACGGCGTCACTGCGGTCACAGCCACCAAACAGCGATGTGCCCAAGCACTGAACAAGGAATGCTCCACCCTTTCCAATTGGGGAACTGGCTGCCCAAAAAGGGAAGGGACCAGCAAAGGTCACCCTGCAGGAGCTGAGTCATGTCCCCATGGGGTGGGCTCTGACCCTGGAGTCATCCTGGAGTGGGTTTAGTACGGTCTTTGCCCCTGAGCTCACCTTGAGGTAGGCTCAGCAGGGTTCCTGCCCCTGGGGTCACCCATGAGTGGGCTTAGTGGGGTCTCTGCCCCTTGGGTCACCTTGGAGTGAGCTCAGTGGGGTCTCTGCCCCTGGGATCACACTGCGGTGGGTTTAGCAGGGTCGCTGCCTGAGGTCACCTTGAGGTGGGCTCAGTGGGGTCTCTGCCCCTTGGGCCACCCCAGCATGTGCTCAGCCCCAGCACCCCCCACCCTGTACCCAAACTGTCGTTGTAAACAGCGTCACCCACATCCTCCAACAGCCACAACCGCAAGGCAGGAGCACAACGGAAGCTGCTTCTCCCTTGCAGGCAGCCGTGGGTTAACTCTTTGTGCTGCTTTTTTCTGTAACACACCCCCCCCCCCCCCCCCACCACGGGAAGGGCAGCTCTGTGTTATCTCACAGGGAAAACCGTGTCCTTGGGCTCCTGCACATCAGAAGTCAAGGACTCTGAGTGGCTTCCATGGTTTCTCCAAAGAGAAGCGGAGTGGAAAGAGGGGAGAAATCAGTGCTGAGACCCAATCTGAGCCCTTGCTGCAGAGAAATGGGTTAAAGTCTTTCTATAAAGGGGTGGATGGAGGAAGCCCCCTCTGCTGTGATGCAGCCTGTCCCCAAAGCATCCGTTAAGGCCACTCTGAAAACATCCCCAGCCATGTGGAACACCCAGCAGTCAACACCATCTCCTTCTGCTTCACACAAACTTCAAAGCAGAGTTTCCCTTGCCGCAGCTCCACCTCTGCTGCAGGCTGTGCCCTGCACGTCCTGTGCCCTTCACATCCTGCCTCCCTCACCCAGAACAAACCATCCCTGTCCTCTTCCCAGCCACTCCTTGTATGCTGGGGAACCTCCAGCTGGGCCCACCCCAGCCAGGGATTTTCCAGGAAAAAAAGGGAATCCCTGCACCTCAACCCAGCAGGGAGCACCCACGGGTGGATCAAACACTGCTTTTGGCTTGAACTTCAAAAGTGCTTCTTGGCCAGGGCTAGCGAGGATCAATTGACACACTCCAGGAGATGGATAAATAAATATCACCTCTGGGCAGAGGTTTGCAGCACTGCAGGTCACAGACTCATGGAATTCTGAAATGGATGTTAAAAGTGCTCTAAGCTCTCTTCAAGCTGGCCTTGTGCACTTCCAGGGATGTTTCCTCACTGTAGAAATGCCTCAGGTGTTGCCAGCTCAGCAACTCGGCACAGGTCCAGATCTTATGCAGGTGGGAGCTGCTCCCAGGACCAGGGTCATCTCTTCTTTTCCCCCTGCAGCTGCCAGAGCCCCTCATGCCCTTCCGGCTGTACAACGAGCTGATGGGGCTGGCCAAGGAGAGCCTGCAGGGCAGTGAGTCCAAGGGCCACGGCGGAAAGGGCAGCCCTGAGCTGGTGGACAGAGGAGCTGACACCAACCAGGTGGTGCTGAGCCTGGTGCTGAAGCTGAGGGAGCTGCTGAAGGAGCTCCCCTGCGAGAACATGGCCACGCTCCAGTACCTCCTGCAGCACCTGAGGAGGTGAGAGGGGCATGGCCAGAGCCTGTGTGGCTGCTGGGCACCTTCCCTTTATCCCCTGGGGTGGGGAGGTGCATGCAGCCTCCTCACTGGAGTCAGGAGGAAGCTCCGTGGTTGCAGCTGCTTCTCTCCCCATCCTGAGGTTCAAGTGCTCCAGCCTGGCATCTCCCCCAGCCCTGCCCATCCACACCTCTCCCTCCTTGCTCTCACAAGCTGTTCCTCCCCCTCCCACCCAGGATCATGGAAGTGGAACAGGACAACAAGATGACCTCAGGCAACCTGGGCATTGTCTTTGGGCCGACGCTGATGCGTCCCAGGCCCACGGATGCCACGATTTCCTTGTCCTCGCTGGTGGATTATCCCCACCAAGCTCGGATCATTGAGGCACTCATCATCTTCTACCCCACCATCTTTGAGCACAAGGACATGGCACCGGCCGAGCCCAGCAGACGCAGCTCAGGTGCCACAGAGGAGGTGGCCAGTGGTGCTGAGCAGGTAGGAATCCCCAGGGAGGGGGGACCCTCAGGGAATGTTCCATTAACCTTCACTGGAGTCAGCTCCCGGGAAGTGAGAACTCTCCTCCATGCCCTCACCACTGTCCTGTTCCCTCCCAGGCCCATGCAGGCTCCCAGCCTGTGCCTCCTCTTGGCACCAGCCCCTACCTGGAGGGGCCTTCGGAGAAGAGGAATTTGGCTTTCAGTGCTGACTCACTTGCAGGTCAGTGAGAGGTACTGGGGGTTCCTGGTGGGCACAGGTCCCTTGGGAGGCATGGAGGGCACACAGACCCATCCCCTGCCCCAGAGACCCCAGGTTTGCTGCATGAAGTTCTTGCTGATGCCACGGTGCTGGGCTGGAGGGTGGCACAGAACTCCTCTGTCCCACAGAGTCCGGCGACCGCTCCATGGACTCCGACTCGGAGCTGGAGGACAGTGGGGAGCCACGGACACACCTGACCAAGCAGGGGAGCGAGACCAGCACAGAAGAGGTTAATTTCTGTGATGAGGGCAGCGAGGGGCCCTGCAGCGTGGGCCAGTCAGATGCAGGGGGCTCTGCTCCCCGCTGCTGCAGCCTTGGGGACGAGCAAAGCGACGTGGAGGAACACCCTGAGAGCCGCAGCCCCGCCACCCCCAGGGATGCCACAAACCAGTCTGGCACCTCTCGGGGCCACATCAGCCACGAGCTGCAGCCCCGGCTCATCTAAGCCAGCACAGACACTGGGATGGACAAAGGAGCAAATCCCCTAGGCTGCCCAGATGCTAGAAACTGGAATGTGGAGGGGTGGGAGGGACACGTGGTAGCCATGGGGGGTTTGGTGTGTCAGCTGCAGGTGAGTCCTGGCTGATTCCTGGCTGGAGCTTTCACACAAAACCCCTGACCCCCTCAGTGCCCGGCCAGGGAGCAGGGTCACAGCCTGCTGGAACCCCTGGCTCAGCTGGGGCCATGAAGGACCTCGCCTGGGAGAGAACTGAGTTTGGGCAAAACCCTCCACTAGCTCAGGATTGGGAAGGAACCCAGGGCTTTGCCTGTGACAGGTGTTTTATTTTTGTTGTGCTCCTGAATCCCTGAATCCCACACCTGTGCTGCAAGTTTGAGGTTGGATGAGTCAAAGGACCTGGTCATCCCTGATGGCTGAGGCTGGAAGGGAGCCAAGGCTTCCAGGAGTGACATGGGAACAACAATCACTCAAGATGGGCAGGAGAATGACACCACAGGAACAGACGGAATTGAAGGCAGCTCACTGGGACAGGGACACAGCTGGAGCAGTGCTCGGGTTGGGGTGAAGCCCCTGCACCATCTCACCCTGAGCCAGGCTTGGCTTTGGGGCTGTGCCATCTGCCAGGATCTCAGGGGATGTCCCTCAATGACACCTGACTGAACTAGGGTTCAGGCTAGATTTCCTGCCCCAAAAATCTCAGCACTGTGGCCCAGCTGATGGCATCTTCATTCCTGCTTGGATTGACAGGCATTTGGATTGATGGGCATTTCCCTCCTTGGCAGGAGACATGCAAGGAGCAGCTGCAGGCTGTGGTTTGCTTGTACAGTCATTTCGTCTCCAAAAAGCTATGCTGCAAGTCCAGGACTAACTCCCTCTGCTCTTGCTTCCTTTTCTGTAAAGATATGAATCAACCCTTCAACATGACTCCACTACCTCTGCTGGCAAAGGGACTAAAGCCAAAGTGGTTTTAGTTTTTTTTAAAGCTATGAGACTTTTCCTGCACTGAGGCACAGAGAAACAAGTTGAGTTTTAGCTTGGAATGAGCTGAGAGCCCTTTCCTTCATTCTCCTGCTTGTGGGAGACAGACCAACCAGGTGGTGTTGGGGAGGGTCTCAGACACCTTGGTACTGCAGAACCAGGCAACGGACAGGAGGTTTGAGCCCTCCCATCTCAGCAAAGGTACATAAACCCAGGTTAACTCACAGGTTTGGAACTGAGCCAGGGAAGAGCTGGAGACACACGGGATTTGTTGTGCCCTGCCGCTCTTTCACAGGATAGTTGGATTTTTCCAGGGCAGCAGGAGGATGTGGGAATGCTGCTGCCACAGCGGTACCGCGTGTGTGTGAGGGTGGGTGAGGATGATGAGGGTGAGTCAGAGAAGGGGCTAAAGCTGCGCTTGAGCTTCCCACAGCAGCAGCTCCCTCCTGGTTGTGTTGATTCCATGTTTGTCCTGACAGGCCTGTGCTGCTGCACAATGCTGCCTTGCTGTGTTCACATTGATAAGCTTCCTAAAAAACCAATAAAACCAGTGTGTTCTGACTCGTGTTTGTCCTGGGGATCAGGGTCTTCTGGGCTCCCCTGGCCACAAGAAGCCAAATCCAAGTGTTTCTGGCACAACAAGTGAAGTTTAAAGCCCCCCAGAGTCCTGGGATTCAAATGAGTGTAGCTGGGGGTGATGAGCAACTCTCCATCGCAGTGTCTGAACACCAGGGTCCCAAACCAGGGGACAGGGCAGGAGACCAGGGAAGGAATGAGGTAAGTCTGAACTGCAGCTTCCAAACTGCCCAGGACAGCTACTAAAGGCTCTGCAGGGCTCAGCCACGATGCAGAGTCCTGGCAGGAAGAGATTCGAAATGTAATGAAAATTATGGGAACTTGCAGAGTCTCGAGGCTTTGCCACAGGGAGAGGCTGAGCAACACTACAGCACTGAGGATACAGACCTTTATTTCAAACAAGAGCCCATAAAACAGGGAAGCAAAAGCCTTTCCCACTCATTTTCTCCCATCGCTCCAGGTCTCCATGGCTGAGTCCTGGATGGGACTGAGGGGTCACCACAAAGTCCAAGCTGGAAGACATGGAATGAGGCCCAGTGATGGGGCTGCAGAGAGGCAACGTGGGAAGAGGAGTTCCTTGGCCATCTCTGAAGTGCAGAAATCTCCGAGCGCCCGTGAACTGCTGGTGGGAGCCACCCAGCTCTTCACACCTGGAAGAGAAGGAGGGATGGGAATCACCTCCTGCCCCTGACCTGCTCCTGCTCCAGGTCCCTCTGAACACCCCAAATCCCAATGGGCACAGCCTGAGCAGAGGCACAGGTGACAGGGGAGCCTTACCCTGCTCTTCCCAACAGCTCCCTCCATGAGCCATTTAAAACTCTGAGACGTTTCCCTGGAGGCAGCTGCTTCACACTGACCGTGGAACATTCCCTGGCACTGCCCAGAGCCCCCCGAAGCAGAGGGTCCCCTCATCCTTACCCACTGTGTCACTGCACCAGTCTGTAGGTGATGTACCTGCCCGCTGTCTCGCTGGGCCTGATGATCTTCACTACCTGCAAGGCAGACGCAGAGCTCAGGAAGAGGAGGAGGAGACACTTCGTCTGCTCCAAGAGCTCCAAAATGCCCTCAAGGATCATCCCCTCCCTGCCCTGCCACAGGAAGCTGCTGCCTCAGCCTGCTCCTCTCACCTGGCCACGCTTTATCCCGAAGTACCGGGCCACGGGGTCCCCAGCCTGGATCCTGGGGAGCTGGTTCTCCCTCAGTTTGCTGTGCTGGGAGTCAAGGAGAAGCTCTAGACACGCCATGGGCTGTTGGCAGCTCATGAAAGAGAAATGAACCATGGCAGGAGGAAGGGTTTTCAGCCCAAATTTCATTGTACCTGAGCAGGATGAAGGGATACTCTTCCTTGAGGGACATTCAAAGGATACTATCGGGCCAGCAGCTCCGTTACTTCCTCCTTTGTCATGACCACGTGCTCTGGCACCAGCTGCAAACACAAGAGAGGCTGAGATGAGGCAACAACTGGACACAACGTGTTTGGGAGGGGAAAAGGACAACTGTGTCCCTCAGCCCAGACAGAGACCAGGAGAAGGACTCTGGGAGCAGCAGGAATGCAGCCAGAATGAGGGAGGGACCATCCTACCACTGCTCACCTCATGCTCCGTGATGTTGATGAGAAGCTCCTGCTGCAGGAACTGCTCCAGAATGTATTTGGGAGCCATGTCAACCAGGGACTGGAAGGAAAAGGCCCTTTTCAGAGGTGGCTGGGGCAGCACTGGCAGTGCTCAGAGCTGCTCCTTGGTAAGCACCTGAGCTCACACAGACACAGGCAGGCTGGGAACAAGCACATGGATCTCCTGGAACAGGGAAACATCTCTTTTTCCCTCCCCCACCTCCTGACTGCTCGTGGGCCCTCAGATGTGCCACTGCCACCAGGACCAGCTGCTCTGGTTAAACACATTTGGGTGCTAAAAAAGAGCCTGTGCTAAGGTACAACAGGCTTTTCTCTGGAGGTCAATTCAGGGCTTTTATTTACCCACAGCAACGCTAAAAAACAGACAAGAAAAACCTTCACAGCTCCTGAGTGGGAGGGACATGGCTCTGTCCCCACAGACCTGCTTGGCCGAGGGGGTCATTCCCTGCTGTACCACGATCAGTGCCCGGGTGATGTTCTCCTCCTGCATGCGCTGGCAGTACATCTTGATCGTCTTGATCCCCACCTTGGGCTCCTCTGAGGAAAGAACCAGACCCGGAGTCACCGAGAGTACCCGCACTCTGAGCTCCCCCCGCGAAGGCTCAGCCAGACCCGGGGCAACCGAAAGTCCCCTGTGCTCCGAATCTCCCCTGGGGACACAGGCGGACCCTGGGTCACCGAGAGCCTCCCCAGGCCATGAACCCCGCCCGGGCAGGCGCTGCTCACCGGGGAAGAACACGAACATCTGGTCGGTGGGATCATCGTTGTGAGCCACCAGCACGGTCAGGTCGGTGCGACGGGGGCGGCCCTCGCTGGGCTTGTCCCCGAACTGCGCCTTGAACTCCTCCAGCGTCTGATCCAGCTCGTCCTGGGTCACCAGATACCCGCGGTCGTGGCAGAGCTGCGGGAGCAGCACCGGGCTCAGGAACGCGCCGGCACCGGGAACCGGCAGGCGGACCGGCCTCCACGTCCCCCACCCTCACCCTGCGGCCCCGAAGCGCCGCCGGAACTCCCCACACACCAGGCTCGGCCCTCCCGGTCCCTCCGTTTCCCCGGACCTGCATGATGGTCTTGCGGATCTTCCACAACCGGTACGTCTCCTCCTCGTCGTCCATCTTTGCCGCTGAGGCCCCCGCGGGCTGCCCGCGCTGCCGCCTACCCCGCGCGCACACGGGGGCCTCGGCCGCGGCGCCTCCTGGGAGATGTGGTCCGCCGCGAGCTGCCCCCCGCCGCTGGCTCCGAAGGGAACAGGCATCTCTCTGCTGCTGTTGGGGTGGGTCTCTGGCTGGCTGCGGCTCTGTTCGGAACCCGCGGCCGGTCGGGAGGGAATCGCCGCCCGGGGGCCGCGGCACCTGTCTCCACACCCCGCCCTCGTGGTCTCTCCCGATAAACACCCCTGCGGCCACTCCGCCCACCCTGCCCTCCTATTGGTCGGCTTTCCATCCATCATCCCGCCGAGGCCGCCTCTCTGCGCGATGATTGGCTGATAGGCCCGAAAGGGGCGGGGTGTGTGCGATGGGCTGGGTCAGCACGGTGCGGAGCGCGCTGCGGTGCGCGCGGGCGGCGGCGCCGGGAGCGGTGCTGGGACCAGGGCTGAGCGCGGCGCGGAGCATGGTGAGTGCGGGCGGCCCGGGGACCGCGGCTCGGCCCGCGGACCGCGGCTCGGCCCGCTCCGGGACCGCGGCTAGGCCCGCGGACCGCGGCTCGGCCCGCTCCGGGACCGCGGCTCGGCCCGCGGACCGCGGCTCGGCCCGCTCCGGGACCGCGGCTCGGCCCGGGGACCGCGGCTCGGCCCGCTCCGGGACCGCTCCGCGCGGCAGGGGCCGCGCCCGGGGCCGGCCCCGGGTCTCTCCCGCGGGGTGCCCAGGGCGGGCGGCGGGCCTCGGGCCTGGCCTGGCAGGGGCGCGGAGGTGGCGGGGCCGGCGCAGCGCTCTGCAATGACGCGCCCGCCCCGCAGTGTGCCCAGGCGGATGACTGGCGCTCGGCCAGGGCCATCTACGACTTTCACGCCCTCGACATCGATGGCAACGACGTGTCCCTGGAAAAGTATCGGTAGGACGGAGGGGCCGGGGCGCGGCGTGGCGGAACGCAGCGCCGGGCGAGGTTGAGCCGCGGCGGCTCTTGCGTAACCCTCACGCCTCTCCGGGGCGGGTGAGGGACCTCTGCCCGTGCCCTGCGGGGAAGGGCAGCTCATCCACCCCCTCTGCAGAGGCGACGTCTGTATCATCACCAACGTGGCCTCCAAGTGAGGGAAAACCGCGGTAAACTACACTCAGCTTGTCGACTTGCACGCCCGATACGCTGAGAGGGGTTTACGTATCCTGGGCTTTCCTTGCAACCAGTTTGGGAAGCAGGTACGGGGGGTAGGGGCTCGGGTTCCCTGGGAGTGTTGGGATGGCCCGGGGACCCTCACGGTCCTGGTGCGGCCCCTCAGGAGCCCGGGGACAACGCTCAGATCAAGGCATTTGCTGAGAACTACGGGGTGAAGTTCGACATGTACAGCAAGATCGATGTCAACGGGGATGATGCTCACCCCCTCTGGAAGTGGATGAAGGAGCAGCCCAAAGGGAGAGGCACTCTGGGCAAGTGAGTGTGGGAGGGAGAGCCCTGGGGACCCACAGCCCTGCAGCCAGCAGGGAGGGCTTGGCTCAGGGCCTGGCTGGGCACGAGGAAGGGCTTTTCTGCCCAAAACTCACTCCTGTTTTTTTCTCTCCTAGCGCAATAAAATGGAACTTCACCAAGGTAGGACACTTGTAGTAGTTTTGGTTGCCTCCTCTGGGCTGCACGTCTCTCTGGGGATCTGAGGGGGGTCCCTGATGTAGGAGGGAGCCTCACACTGGGCTCTGCTCTGTGCTGGTACTCCAGGTGTCAGGGCAGGAGCATCCAAAGGGGTTCCTGTGTCTAGAGACCCTTGGGAACCTCTCCCTGCCCAGAGCACAGCTGAGGGGAGAAGTGAGTCTGTGGGGGCTACAGCTGCCACACCCCCATCAACTCCCTGGGAGCCCTGGACTCACTCACCAGGGGTTGCTTCATTCCTACAGTTCCTCATTAACCGGGAAGGTCAAGTGGTGAAGAGGTACAGCCCAATGGAAGATCCCTATGTAAGTGCTGCTGCTGGGGAGGAGGGGAAGGCCAAGGATGTTCTCGGGGTACAATGCTCCCCTCTTCCCCGCAGGTGATCGAGAAGGACCTGCCCGCCTACCTGTAGCTCCGCTCCGCTGTCCCCCTGCCCGTCCCGACCCTGCTGCCCATGGAGCCTCCTCCAGCCCCATGACGGGCTGCCTCCAATCCAGCTGCTGGTGGGGCAGCCCCGACCCATGGCGTGCACCTGCTGGACAGAAGCTCTGGGACCACGGCCGCTGCGGGCAGGAGCAGCCGGAGCCCCCTCACAGTAGCGAGTCCCCTTGCAATAAAGGCGTTGGAATGAGCTGCTGTGTTCGGTGTGGGATGGGGCAGGGCTGGGGCTGGGGCTGCTTTGCCGCTCCTGCTGACAACCTGGAGTTTGCTGGCAAGCCAAGACCTTATGCAACTCCTGAGCCAAGCAGGGATAATCCTCAGTGTAGAGGAGGAAGTGCAAATCCGGCATGATGCGTGCTCCTGAGGGGCTCCCTGGGCAAAGGCAGAGCTGGGGAAGGTTTGTCCCCCTGAGATCCCTCCTGTCTCCAGGAATCCTCCTGGCAGGGCAGGGCAGCAGAGGGGATGGGTCCAGCAGTGGTGCAAGCCCTGCCCAGGAGAAATTCCTGCAAAACAGAACCCAGGCAGGTTGGGACATGGCAAAATATCCCCTGCAGCCAAGGACATGTCTGACCACAATGATCAGGATCATCCTCCTCGTCCTTGGGGCAGCGTCTTGGTGATTGTGAAGCCATGCCTGTGCCCAGCCAAGCCCGTAGGGGCTGGTGTCCCATCCTGGGCAGGGACAGCTCAGGTTCTGCCATGCAGGAATGCTGCTGCAGCTCTTCCCAGGGCCTGGGAAGTGCTGGGTCTCCCTGTCACATCCACAGCCCCCTCCGGGACTCTGTCCCCAGGAAAAATCCCAGGGTCTGGCACCCCTGCAGAGCCTCCAGCCCAGCACATCAGGGATGCTGGGAGGATCCTGCTCACATTTAGGGATCGCTCACTGGGGGTCACCCCAGCCCTCCTTCCATGAGATAACAGGACCAGCAGTGCCTGGATGAGACATTCCCAGAGTTGTGGCAGTTCCTGCTGGGGGAACACGCTGGAACAGAGGCTCCTTTATCTGTATTTTTCCAGCCAAGCCAGGAGGGAGCTGCCTCATCCAAGGCCGGTGCCCAGGCTGGATCCAGCCAGGATCCTCCTCTGCATGAGCAGTGGCTTCTCCCAGGGAGAGGAGGAGGCTTGGGACAACAGCCCTCAATGTCACTGATTTGGTGACACAGGAGATACAAAGTCCAGCTGCCAGCAGGATGCTGGCCCAGGGATTCCTGATCCAAGTACCAGCTGGGCTCCTGGGGCAAGGTGGATAGACTGACAGACATAGACAGAGCTGGAGTTACAGAAATCTCACGTGTGGCTTCTGTTCCATTTTTACTGAGCAGAATGAAAAATTATGTTTCTGAGACAAGTAGAAAATTCAGGAATTATTAGTCCAAGGCACATATTCTAAAAAATCTCTTTACATATGTACAACTTAATTATAAATATACATAGAAACAAGGGCAAACAACAAGCAGATTAAAAAGTGCCAACTCAAAGGTGTCAAGGAAGAAAACAGGGACTCATTAAAAATACAATCAGTAGGACAACTGCAGAATAATTTAGTTAAAAGGTAACATTACATATTATTAACCCTGACAAAACATGGGATCGGGGCAGGAAAGGGATTCCTTGAAGGTGGTCTCTGTCTTTCCAGAGACCAGGGAGGGAAGATTGCATATATTTTAAAGTTAAGGTCAAAGCCACCAGGTAAGGCTCCGGTGACAGCAGAGGGTGCCCAGCAGGGAATTCCCCCTCGCTATTCCTGAGTTTAAACCTCTTTGAGCTGGGTTTTCCCGGCGTCCTTTTCCCTCATTGCTGGGAATTCGGCCTCAAGCAAGCAGTGCTTTAAATAGGGGAAGGTGTGGAGAGGGGAAGCCTAACTCTGCTTGGGCTCGGGGAAGGCTGCTGGGGTCGAGAGAAGCAGAGCTGGGGGAGAGCAGGAGCCCCCGGAGCAGCAGCAGGGCTTTGGGGGGCACAGGTTGCTCCCCCACCTTTGGTGATCACTTTGAGGTAAGGAGGTGAAATGTGGCCCCGACTGCAGGGATTGAGCCTGGCCTGGTGCTAAGAGGCAGGTGCCAGCTAGGGAGGGGGGTAAGGACAGGCCCCCCCAAAACGAAATTCAGGGACCAGAGTAGCCTCAAACTGAGCCCACTTGTGTGGTACCAGGGCAGGTCTGTGACCTCGGGGTGTTGGGGGTCAGCTCCTGCCACAGCCAGAGCACAACACTTGGACACACGACCCAGAGCAATTCCCAACACCGAACAGGGCACTGGGCAAGTCTCTGAGCCCTGGGGGGACATGGGGGTGAGTGTCTGCCCAGAGGAAGTGACACCACCAGGCACTGTTGAAGCTCCAGCCCCCTCAAGACTGCCCTGTTAGGGCACAGCGTACCCCCTTCCCCAAGGGCTCTCTGAGGAAGGGCCAGGTCAGTCAGGGATGGTCCCAGGTTCTTGCCTGAAATCATCCCGGTGCCACTTTTTGGAAACGCTTTGATGCCCTCAGTCCTGGGGTGGAGGCAGCGGGGGGTGGGGCAGTGCTTTGCAAAGCAGCCTTTGTTCTTTGGTATCCGAGGGGGAGGTTGCAGCAGGAGCAGCCAAACTGCAAATCCAGGGTGGTGACAGTGACACTGCACACCCTGAACAGTGACACTGACACTGCACGTCCTGGGCAATGACAATAACACTGCATATTTCAGGCAGTGACACTGACACTGCACACCCTGAACAGTGACTCTGCACATCCTGGGCAGTGCAAAGACACTTCACACCCCAGCAGTGACAGTGACACTGCACAACCTGGCTGGGCTGCCCTGACCCAGACCCCTGGACCGGGGTCCATGGCCCAGCCAAGGACAGTGGCAGGACCAGCGAGATGTCCAGGTGAAGGGACAACATGTGACAGCAGGAAACTGGCCAAAGCACGTCTGGTCACGGCAACCTGGTGAGGTTAAAGTGCAGGACAGGGGACATGTGTCTCTTCTGCTCTGGAGAATCCTGCTGATCCTGGCGTCGCTGAACTCTGACAGACTCGAGGGGGTGTGGGGGTGCAGCCAGCTCTGGCCACTCCCATGGAGCTCAGGCAGCTCAAGGTCCCTTCCCGGGAAGGGCAGCACAGGCAGTTTTGGATCTCTCACTACACCTGCTGAGCCCTGCCAGAGGACACCTGAGCTCAGCATCTCCCAGCTCCTCTGGGACAACATTCCCTTCCCCTTCATCCCAGCCTGCCAGCACAGCCCCAGGGTCCACAGCAGTGCTGGGGCAGCCCAAGCTGGGGGCTGAACTCCCATTCTTCCCTAACTGACCAGCATGTAGTCAGCAAGTCATTCCAGAGCCTGGCCGTGACCCTCCTGGGCTGGAGGGCTGGGGAAGGCTCGGACACTCAGTAGTCTGTGAGGGGTGGGCACAGGAGGGGTCTCCCCTCAATCCCACTTGGGCGCTTACCTGTGAGCAGGACTCAGGAGAGCCCCTGGGCCCAGCAGGACCTGCTCAGCTCCCCCTGGGCATGTTCCATACAAACCTGCGCAGGCCTGACTAGATATTATATATAAATAAAATTCGCTTTAAGGAACTCCAGGCTTTTTCTTCCCTCAAAACCAGAGCAGAGTCAGTCCAAACCAATAAGAAAAGTCACGGCTCCTCAGCTCTCACCTCTGCACCAGAGAACACAGATCCACAGCAGCGTTCCCCGTTGGCATTCAGAAGTCCGGGAAAGGCCCACTGAACTGGATCACGCTCTGGCGCTCCGGGGGGAGCATGTTCTCCTGGGCGGGCCCGTTGAACGTCCTCAGCATGTCCTCCAGGATCTCTCTAAAATTGATATTCCCGTCTTGCTGGAGAAAATCCTCCTGTGGCTGCTGCAGGGGGGCTGGGGGAGGCAGGGCAGGGGGCTCATGCAGTGAGGGGCCGGGGGCTGTGCTGCCCTCCAGGCCAGGAGCGTGGCCAAAGCCAAAGGACAATCTGTGCTGCTGGGGCTGCAGCGGGGGCTCCGAGGAGAAGCAGAGCGCTCTGGTCTCTGGGTTCAACACCAAGTCAGGAATGCTGTTGCTGGGAGGGCTGTAGGTCAAGTCCAGGATCTCGTCCTGGCACAGGGAGGGCAGAGGCAGCCCGGGCCCTGGCAGGATGTGCAGTGGCAGGGAGAAAGGTGAGCTCTGCTCCTGGGCCTGGAGCAGCCGGCTCTGCTTCCTCTTCACGTCCTCGTCCATCTGCTTCAGCTCCTCCCGCACCCTGTGGACACAGCTCTCAGGGATCTTTATCCCTGGGGGAGGAACAGACATCAGTCCCCTGTGGCAGGACCTTTCACCCCCAATACAGCAAAACCTTATCTCCCCATGACATGTGGCTAAGTCAGACTGGAATTGTCATGTGATTAATTATCTTAGCAGAAAACCTCCTTAGCCAGCAACAAGCATTCTGTCTTGGTGTGAGAAAGGAAAATTAGTGACTGCAGAACACAAGCATTTTTACAACTATAAAAGAGCGCTATGACTTTCATGAAATCGGAAATCTCTAATACGCTTTCTGAGTGTGTGGAGAGTCCTTGACAACCAAGACATGGGCATCAAGTTACTTCCCTTGGGGACTGAGAGAAATTAAAGACATTCTCTGCACACCACTATCACTTGTTGCTCAGTGACTCTTAATTTATACTATTTCTTTGCCAGCTGTAACATAAGTACCTTTATCTACTAGTGGTGTTTCTTTTGTTTATCCTTTGTAGTAAGTGAATCTGTTTGTCTGTTTTCCTTGGCCTATTCAAATAAATAATTCATGGCCTGATTGGTCATTATTAAGAACTTGCAAGTGAGAGTGGGTTTTGGGGTGCTGTCTACTGCCAGAAACCTGTCAAAGGCAGGGACTTGTCCAAGCTCTCCCCTCTCTGTTCATAACATCCCCGCAGCACTCTGGGAAGGGATGGGGCATTGTGGGGACAGAGAGAAAGGGCAGCAGCACTGGGAGGAGGATGATGGGCCTGGTTCACCCCCTCTGCCCCAACACATCCAACTCCCCTCCTGGAAGGAGGGGTCACCTCAGAAGTGAGCGCTTCCACCCCGCGTGCTGGAACACGCCCCTTTTAAGAAGGGAATCTTGGTGCTGGGCAGCTGGACCCCTTCCCCCTGCTCCTCTTCCCAGCACTTCACACACCGACTTGTTTCTTCTTCTCCTTGGTCTTGAGGCGCACGATCTGCAGGTAGCTGCTGCTGGTGATGTCAGCCATGACGCCGGCGATCCTGCTCCACACACGCAGCAGGGCCCCGCACAACATGTAATAGTGCCTCAGGCGCATGCCCTGGAAGCATTCCTTCCCCTCCTGGATCAGCTTGCAGCTCTTGTTCCTTCGAGGACCATGGGAGAAAACCACTGGAATTAGCACAGGCTCCTGGAGCTGCCCCTGGGATTCACTTCCCCACAGCCTCCCCCACTGCCAGGGTGCAGGGTCCTGCCTAGGGGGGAGGACATGGCTTAATGGCTTTAAGCTGAAAGTGAGGAGATGTAAATTGGATATTGGGAAGGAATTCCTCCCTGTGAAGGTGGTGAGGGCCCGGCTGCCCAGAGAAGGTGTGGCTGCCCCATTCCCGGGGGTGCTCAAGGCCAGGTTGGATGAAGCAACCTGGCAGAAGGTTTCGCTATCCATCCCTGCCATGGAACTGGATGAGCTTCATTTAAGGTCCCTTCGAACCCAAACCATCCTGAGATTCTGTGGCAGGCTGGGGCTGCAGCTGCCTTACCATACGGCGTGGTTACAGTTCTTCAAGGAGAAGTGGTAGCTGCTCTCCCAGTGCTCCTTGGCTTCCTCAGGCAGCACCTGCAGCAAAACACTCAGCATTAGGAATTTTCCACTGTCCAGGATGAAGAGATGTGAAATCCAGGGCTGGGAGTCAGGACACCTAATGCTACCACCATCCCTGCCCATCCACAGCAGAGCCACGAGGAGCTGTGACAGGGTTACAATTAATGCCCTTCCAACCTCCCCCAGCCCCCACAATGCAGGTTCCATCTACCCGTCGGTATTTCTTCTGCAAACTGTCCAGGCTCTCAAGCTGGCTTTGCTTCCCAATATTTGGCTTGTAGAGGATGAAGTTCTTCCCACGGCACTGCTCTGCCAGCAGACAGGTGTATTTGTTGCCTCGCACCTGTGGGGTACAGCTGATGGTCACAGGCACAGCCTCCCACCCCTGATTTCTCTAAACTAACCACTTCCTGCCAGGATGGAGGTCCTTGGAGGCATTTTCCAGCCCTCAGGAAGAATGACCTCATACCACCATGGCAGATTTCCTGGTGGAATCACCCCTGAGCTGAGGTGCCACCCTGGCGGAGCCCAGAGACATACCTTGTAGGAGAGGTAGAACCCTTCAAAGGTTCCTGTCAGTTTGAGCGACTTCTCATAGGCTTCCTCCCACTTCAAGCCTCTGTCAACGCTGATCTGAACAGGGACACACAGAGGAATTTGTAACTCCGGGGGCAGGACAAGTGCCTCAGTGTCTGCCTCACAAATCTCCCCTCAGCACAGCCTAGAACCAGGCACAGACAGGTGCCCACCTTGTAGAACACAACCTGCCCATCCTGCGGGTGCCCTGGGGTCAGGAAAACCTCCTTGCTCTCCTCATAGATCTCATCCACTCCTGGGGCTAAATCTGTGGAAGGAGAAAAGGCTGTTAAAAAGAACATCCTCCCAAAAGCACACCTCCTTGGGTTTCAGGATCTCTGCTGGGTGGGGACACTGCACAGGGAGGAACTGGAACCCCAGGGGTGCAGGAGGCAGAGCTGTGACCACTCCTCCTTCTCCATACCAAGAATGCCCATGTCGTATTTGCCCTCCTTCTTGTCCTTCTCAATCAGGTAGTCAAAGGTGTCAGAAAAATACTGGAAGAGCATGTTCTGCTTGTCCACCTCCAGGCCCAGGATGCGGTTCAGGAATTTGGTGATGGAGCAGTCTGCAAGAGCACAGTGGGTCAGGTGATGTGGTGCAGCTGGACATGGAACTCACCAGCCCCCTCCCAAAGCGCCCCCCCAGCAGCCCCACCATGTCCCTTCTGACAGCAGCCCAGTCCAAGGGCTGTTCCTGTGAGGAAGCTGGGGGGGGCATGGGATCTGCAGAGCCATGCGATCTGCAGCACAGGCTGCTTCTACAGGACCCTCCCCACAAGGCAAACACCTTGCCCAGGTGCCCAGCAAACCCCATGAGGTCAGGCAGGCCATGACACTCCCATCTCTTCCATCTGCCCCCTGCCTTGGGCAGGAGCAGCTCCACATGTACCCTTCTCCACGGAGACAGTGCCACACTTCATCTGGCTGCAGCAGATGCCCACGGAGATGAGCCCTTGCTTCATTTCTGGAATGGCAGAAGACATCTTTTGTATTTTGGGGTTAAGCCTCCCACCAGCATTCCTGCAGGACTGCTTCCCCTTCAGGAACTCAGCCCCTCCCCGTGCCTGTCAGGGTGGCATCGTAAGCCAGTGGCACTTTCTCCTCTGTTTTCTCCCTCTGACCTCCTGCTCGGTTCTTCCGGCATCCCAAACTTGAGACCAACCCATCCAGCAGAAACCCTGGAGCTGGTAATGTTCTTACCACGGAAAAAGGTGTCCTCCCCTCTCCTGTAGCTCCTGGGCACAGGAACTCTGTTCTCCGTGTGGCTGAGGATCGTGTTCAGGACCCTGTCCAGGGCTTTGGCCCCGTACTGCGGGAGGAGACCAGAATCACATATGGGCAGCTGAGCTGGGGCTGAGGGTGTCACACACTGCTGAGGGTGTCACTGCTGAGGGGACACAGACTGCTGAGGGTGTCATACACTGCTGAGGGTGATATTGCTTAGAGTGTCGCACACTGCTGAGGGTGACACTGTCGCCCCAGGAAGGCCACAGACAAGGCAAGGGGGAAGCAGTGTCAGTGCCTCCCACGTCCCCAGGGGAATGGAGTACAGGCCCTTCCCTGGGGGCAGAGGACTAGGTGCCCTTCCCAGCTCCCGGTGGGAGCAGCGTCCTCAGCGTGACCATGACTCTGAGCTTGCAGGAGCTGGGAGCTAGGCTGGGTCCTGCCTGCAGATGCTAGCAATGATCCTCCTGGCTCTGGCTCCCTCTCCCACCTCTTCCAACATCCTCTCAGCCACGCTGCCCCGGCCCAGCCCTATCACCTTGTTCTCGAAGTTGTACTTGCTGAGGTCTCGGGACTCGGTGGCCCGTCGGTCCCCATGAGTTAAGGCACCCTGGGAAGGCAGATGGAGCAAAAACTTCTTATTCTGAGCTGTTGCAAAACACCAGGGAAGGATGGCCAAAGGCATGTCTGCAAATGTGCCATGGGGAGGCAGTGTTCCTCTGGAATACTGAGACTTTACCAAAGGATTTGGAGATTTATCAGAAGTGAAGAAAATGAAACAGAAGCAAACTAATTATTCCATTAATTATTTCGTAAGCTTTTTGGGAATAATATGGGTGTATACTCCAGTAATAGTGGGAAAATTGCAGCATCTGGAAGCGGATGCTTGCTCCCCTGAAACTCCTCCCAACGCCTGGGTTACATATTCTTCTCGCTTCCTTTCCCAAATCCCAGGATGCTAAAAGCCTTCTGCATTCCATGACTGCAATGCCTCAGCCAGGGGTGACACAATCCCCCCAGTTACAGTGGCCATACTGGTGAGAGCTCTGACCCAGAATCTCCTCAGAGGGACTCAGAGCCATGCTGGGATCACAGCTGATCTCTGCTGTGGGCACTCACCAGGCTCTCCAGGCGTTTTGCCACGATGGATGCAAACCTCCTCTCCCCTGCCAGCTCTGAGATGAGGAACACATACTCGGGAGCAGAGACCTGGTTGGATCGGTGCGTTCGGCCTACAGGGACATGGGAACAGGGATGGAACAGGAGGTGGGGATGGCCTGTCTGGAATGGGAATGTAACCAGAAAAGCCACATAATGCCCATCTTTCTCACCCTGGGGAGTCCATCCTCTGCCCCAGAGCTCAGGGCTATAAACCCAGCTCTGCCAAGTCTAGCAGCTCCAGTGACTGTGCCTCTGTTCTCTTCCCAACAGAGACACTCCTAAATCCACCTTGGGTTGCCACCACACCTGACCCTCCCAGAGCCTATGCCACAGCCTGGCCCATACTCGGGGGAGGTGGCAGTGCCCAGGGACACCCAGCCCTCACCGAACTGCTGGATGGCCCGGTCTGCGCTCCAGGGCAGCTCCAGGGTCATGTGCACCCGGCGCTTTTGGTTCTTCACCCGTCTGTCTGCTTGGAGGGAGATCCCTGAGCTGGAGGCCTCTGAGATTATCGCTACGAGCTACAGAGAGACGAGTGAGAACAGAGTGAGGTTCCTGAACACGTTAAACAGCTTCAAGAAACAGCCCCAGGTACTACAGCAGCCCCAGCCCTCGAAGGGACCTGGGAGGCTTTGTCTCCTTCCAGCAGGTGAAACCCACAGAGAGCCGCCGGCCTGAGGGCTGGCAGGGCACAGGGAGGCACAGACACCCTCCCTGCCCTCCGCCTATCAACACACTCAGTCCTGTGCAGGTTTTCAGAGCTCGACCCCAGCTCACCTTTTCCCCCTGCATGAAACGCTCCTTCTCCTTCAGGTTGACGTGGTCTATGGAGAGCCCTTGCTCAGCGCGGGACTCAAACACGACGGAGCCGTCGGACCTGCGAACCACCCGACCCTTCCGGCCCGTCATCTGCACACACGAGAGGGGCTGCTACAGGGTGGGGAACCACATAGCCCAGCAAGGCCATCCAGTCAATTCCCAACAGCTTTTTCCTCTCACAGGGAGAAGAAACCCTCTGCCAGCAAGAACATTCTTTTTTTTTAACGGAAGAAATTTCTCCCTGTATGGGCACAAGTTGCTCAGAAAAGCTGTGGCTGCCCTATCCCTGGAAGTGTCCAAGGCCAGACTGGATGGAGCTTGCAGCAACCTCGGATAGTGAAAGGTGTCCCTGCCCAGGGCAGAGGGGTGGAATGAGATGATCTTTAAGGTCCCTTCCCATCCAAACCATTCCATGATTCTCTGATTCTTTGCTGGCCCCTTTTCCTGTCACCCTGTGCCACCAAAATACACTGACAGTGGGAAGGAAGTACCTCGGCCACGTTCTCTGGGCCCCCAAAATAATCAATCAGTTCATCCAAGGTGTTGAGAGGTAGTTCTTTGCCCAGTGCTTTCACTTTTGCTAGGAGGTCCTGTTTCATCTTTTCGACCTTCAGCTCTCTCAGGCTGTGCAGCTCTTTCTGGGAAGGCAGCATGTGGAAACCACCTACAATGGCAAAGGCAGAATTTTAGAGTTCCCTGGTAACTGGACATCAGAGAGGGGGAAAAAGTTGTTCCAGAGGGTTTCTGGGGGCACTGTTGCTGGACAAAGGCACTATGACCTGCAATAAATAGCACGGAGTGAATTCCCTTTGGGCTTCCCCATTCTGCTGGGGGAAGGAGCACACAGGGCAGATCCCTCCCACTTGCTGATCACAGTGGGTGAACATGGATCCACCCCACAAGCCCAAGAGTGACCCCCAGGATAAAATCCAGCTAGGATCACAAAGCTGTCCCAAGCCTGAAGGGGTCTCTGCAGGACACAGTGCTCCCCTCCCCAGCTGTCCCTGTGTCACTGCCCTGCTCACCCCTGTCCTCGCCAGGGCAGCCGCTGAACGTGTGATCCACAAAGATGACATCGTCCGTCTCTAACAGGGACTCTGGGGAGGAGGTGAGGTCGCTGTCCAGCCCCATGTCGGAGTCGGTGCTGCTGTCATCGCTGATCTTGATGACGACCCCTTGGTCACACGGGCCCCGCAAAGCCTTGGGGCAGCGGCCCCTTGGACGCCCTGCGCCAGAGAGCGAGCGGGGTCACAGCCCCAGCCCCAGCCCCAGCAGGGCACCAGTGCAGCACAGAGGGACAGATGCAGAAGGGCAGTGCAGACAGGGACAGATCAGAGAGAGGAGGAGGAGGAATCCCAGAAGAGCTGAGCCTACCCCAAATGACAGTCTGACCTCAGAAAGACGGAGCCTCTGGTGTGGGGGTGGCAGTTAAGGAGGGAGTGAGAGCAGGAAAGACAAAGGAAGAGAGAGAAAGGAAGAACAAGGCACTCCTGAGCAGGGCTGAAGTTGGCTGCACATGTCAGGATGGGCACATGGCTGGCTCTAAGCAGTGCCAACTCCTCAGGGAAGGAATCCCAGGGGATTGCCTCCAGAGGAGTGTGCAGTACACAGGAAAGTACTGGTGTTTTGGGACACAAAGCACAGCACAACATGCCCCCTCTGCATAAGAGAGTTCATGGATCAGCTAGCACAGGCTGCTCCACAACCTGCCAGTGCTGCTACCCCCTCTTCCCCCTGTTCCACATCCCACTGGAGGAGAAATCCCAAAACTCTTCTTACCTGCAGCCACAACAAATAATTTGGCAGGGAAATTATTTTTTTCCTCAGGACACCTTCTACGCTCTAAGTAAGGGGTTGTGGAGGACCCCCCTTGCTGCAGGAGGGGTTCAGACACCAGCCAGGCCTTGTGCCATCTGCCCCCAGTGTGGGTCGAGGAGAAGGGTCAGGGCAAGGGCAGTGGAGCAGAGGGAGGAAAAGGGGGGAAGACCCAGAGCTGCCATCCTCTGGATGAGGGAGCTATGAGAGATGTGCAGGAGGGCAAATCAAAACCAGGGAGAGCAGCAAAAAGCATGAAGTGGGGAGAAGGGCAAAAGGCAGAGAAACTGAGTGGCCTAAGGGACAGCAGCAGGGCAGGAGGCAGGGGCTGGGCTGGGAGTGAGGGAGATCTTACGTTTTCTTTTAATGCAAGTTCCTTTTTCTCTCTTTCTTTTGGTTGAAGGAAAGTGCTTCTGAATTAGTGATAGAAAGACGCCTCTGAAAGTAAGATGCAAAATTTATTCCAGCTGCCAGCAACACGTGCTGGTTATCACATAGCAATGTGTGTTTGGGATAGCCCCACATTCCATGGAAGAGAGGTCAATCTACGCCATCCATGGCCACCAGCTTGGGCTCAGCCAGCCTTTGGTACAAGGTGGCTCTTGGACCTACAGGTCCTTTATATAACAACCAAGAAGGAGTTTTAAATGGGAAATACTACGTTAGGAAACTGTTACACCAAAAATCCAATAAGGCCCAGTGTCCCAGCCCCTCTCCATGCCCTGAGAGCACAGACCACTGTCAGGCCATCCAACAGATATGCTCCACCAAAGTCCTCCCACTCCCCGGCCGTGGCCCTGCTTCCCACAAAACCAAGGGACAGAACAGGGATCTGTAGTTGTTCCAAGTGAATGGAAGAAAAAATAGTCAGAAAAGGTGAAAATCAAAGGTTTCTGTGGGCTGTTCTGCAAATCAAAGACCAAATGTTTAAATGCCGACTGTGTGGATGAACCCCCAGGGCAATGGGGTGGTGCTGATTGAGCTCTGCTTGAAAAAAAAAAAAAAAATAAAAACCCCCAAATCAAACGTAGCAAGCAACAGATGAGAGAATGGACATGACAACTCCCCCAGGGTGACAAAAGGGAGACTTTGGAACTGGGGAGGCAGCTCCAGGACCCTTGGCATGAGGGCCTGAAGGGGACAGTGACCACACGGCTCCCCAGAAGGACAGAGCTCTGTGACTGCAGTTATGTGACACCAGAAATGACCCCTTGTCCCGTGTGCTGGGGGGACCCAATGACCACTCACTCCGGAGCCTCCCAGCTGTGAAATTCCACTCATTTCCCGCACTCGCCCTCCCTATCTCCCTGAAAATAGCCGTAGGCTGGAATCCACTCACAGGACCATGTTTATTTTTAACCCCATTTCTCAGCATCTTTAAACTGCTCCTTTCCAGCACACTCCCCTCCAGAAATCCCCCAAAGTGCTGGACACATATTTGGAGGCTGAGCAGATGCCAGGAGACACTTGGTGATCTGGCCAGGACTGTGGAACACAGAGCTGCTGCCCATGGGAATGGGCAGCAATTCACACAGAGTGGGACCCCTGACAGACCCCTCCTCCAGCACCACTCAGCCAGGGACCATGCCATCCCCTAGACTGGAGTTCTGTGATGTGGAAACCAATCCAAGGGGCCAAATCACCCAAGGAGCTGCCAGACCTACCCTGTGCACTGTCACCAAACTGTATTTGGTTTTCAGAAATGGGCTGGAGGCAGAGGAGTGACACAGATCAACCCAAACCGCCATCAACAAGGGAGGAAAGCTCAGCCTAACCTGGACTCATGCTGCCTTGGGCATGTCTCACTGCTCCCACCTGCAGCAGAAGTCACTTGGAAGAAAACAGTTCTGCAGAACAGCAGAAACCCAAACCAATCCCAGATTTTTGTCCCCTGTCATGCAGGAACAGCTGCATTCAGGGACAGGCTGGGGTTTTTTTTGGAAGCTGCAGGAAGGAGCGGGAGCAGAGCCTCACTCTCTGCTGAACGGGTAGCACAAGTCCTGCTGCTGACTCGCTCCTGGCATAGGCAGCTCTCCTGTTAGCTGGGAACAATGGCCACACAGCCAGGACACTGGTCCTGCTTTATACGTGAGTGAAAAGCCAACACGGGTGGATCCTCAGACCACTCCTCCCACCCCCTGCTCCATTGACACCACCTCACAGCATCATCCCAGCATCTGCCATCATAGTAAATTCTCTTGCTCATTTCTTCTGTGTCAACAGCCTCACTTTCCAGAGCCAGATCCACACAAACTTCCTCTGAGCTATAATTCTGTCTCTCTTTCTCACAATTCTTTTATGTGTGGAAGTAGGATCAGGCTCTTCTTGTAACTTCAAAATCCAGGATGTAGTTCATATAGTCCGAGGATGCAGTGCCTCAAGGACCCACCTGAGTGTCCCCCTCTGTGGTACAGGGGGAGGTGACATCAAACTGCATTTGAAGACCTGCCAGTGCTCTGTGCCCCAGGGAAGAGCTTTCCTCCCACCCCTCCGGTGTCCCACACACCCCATAAAGGAAAACAGGGATTTTTAACTCACTCTGCAGCAGAGACAAAGCAGTTGAGGTGCCCATCGTTCTCGTCCAGGACCTCCCTGGTGCGAGCCTCTCCCGTGGACTGCAGGCCGATGACAATGCACTGTGAGGACATAAGTGATGGGGGACACGAGGGATGGCACAATGAGGTGCCAGAGCAGCTGCACTGCCACAGGCTCGAGGCATTTCCCATGCCCAGGTATCTCCCCTTGGCCCCTGTTCCAGGTAAGTCCGTGCTGGACCCATAGCAAGGCTCCTGAGGACGAACCATCTCTCAAATCTTTCAGCATCAACAACCCCCTGTGCTGACCCCACACAGGGGGACTCTGAGCACAGAACCTCACTGACTGTGCTAGGAAGTTTCTGGCTAAAATCTCTAAGGTGCACCCAGACAGAAGAAAGGACAGAGCTGTACTTGAGGTAAAGGGTTTGGTACCTCTTCTAGAATTGTAGAATTACGGATTGGTTTGGATTGGAAGGACCTTAAAGTTCATCTCATTCCAACCCCCTGCCAGGGACTGGGACAATGTCACTAGACCAGGTTGCTCCAAGCCCTATCCAACTTGGCCTTGAACACTGCCAGCTTGAACATCACCAAGAATCCCTTCCCAGCCCAGGCTGCCCACACAAACAGCAGGTAACACCTCAGGAGACAAGAGAGCATCATTCACTGGGAATATTCTAAGAAACCCAGCCACTGCCCTTCACTCTGGAGAGAAATTCAGCCTTAAAGAGGTTTGGACTGGCTGCCAAGCTGAGCAATAATTAAGTCCCTTTGGTTGCAGATGACACAAAACCCCAGGTGAGGCTGGTGGGTGCTGCTCCCATACCTTGTCCCTGGCCAGCTCCTCCTGAGCCAGCTCCACGAGCCGCCGCACCTTGGCAGCGATGCAGAGGTACTTGAAGAAGCGCTGGTGAGCCGACCAGAACTGACCCCACAGCGACTTCCGAGACTCCAGCCCGATGCAGTCGGCTGCCTGCTGGAACACCATCAAGGCCTCTGCCCACTGCAGGTAATACCAAGAAGAATGAGTTAATGTAATTCCCACTGTCATTCCTGCCATGCAGGAGGTGATCAGAACAGTCTGAAGGTTGATAATCTGATTTAGAATCAGTGTGCATTGGGCTGAATGAACACTGGTCATCCTCTCCATCAGCACGATGCAGCTCTGGTTTGCAAACATGGAACTTCCAAATAGAAGCAAAAAAGTCTAAGTTCTTTTATTACATCAGCTGAGCATTGTGTACCTCTTTTCCTTCCTACATTTGAGGTCATGGCCACATTTAGAGGCCTCACACCCTCCCACATACTAGTGGCTGTGCCCAAAGCATGGTCAGACCTCAGCCTCCCACTACAAGGGGCCCAGCTCACCAGCTTGGCTGCCTTGTCATAGACAGCCTTGTACTGCTCGTCCAGAGGGATCTCCTCAATCCTGAAGGTCACCCCAGTGAAGCTGAGCTGCCGAGCAATGTACATCCCACTGACCTTCATGTCCATGGCCACGATCTCCATCGCGCCGACTCCCCTGGGAGAGGACAATAGTTGTGGGACCCACCTCAGAGCTCCAGCTCTGAACCCCAGCTGTGGGTCCAGCTTTGGAACCCCAGTTGTGAACCCCAGCTGTGGAAGCCCAGTTGTGAATCCCAGCTCTGAACTCCATGACTGCATGTGACAGCTGTGAACCCCAGCTCTGAGCCCCAGCTGTGGGACCTTCCCTCTGGTCTGGGGCAGCACAGGGTAGGTGCCTCTCCAGAACCAGCCCCATCCCAGCTCATGTTGCCCACACCATCCTCGGGCACTGCACCACTTCCCACACAAGGCCCCTCTGTGCACAGGGCTGGACAGGACTCACCTCTTCTCAATCGCGTGTAGGAACTCATCGAAGGCTCGGAATGGGGTTCCCTCGCCCCAGATGCCCAGGCGGCTCATGTAAATCATGTTTTTTGGCTCCGAGGCACCTGTTAGGACAGAAATCAATGTCAGCAAACTCACAGCACTTGGGAATAGTCGTGACTCAAGTGAAGAGACCTCTGAAGAGGTTGTCATTTGCCACTGTGCCTTTGGAGACCTTTCCAGACATTGCCCTCCCTACACTCCGTAGGTAGACATCACAAAGCAGCTGGAAGAGCTGGCCAGGAACTGGAGAGAAATTAATCTGACCCACCAAAAAGTCAAAAGTAACATCAGTGATGGGGCTTGGGGCAGATCTCAGCACGCTGAGCTCCTCTCTAGCCCTGCAGCACCACTGGCCTCTCTTTACAGGATCTCACACACACTCACACCTCAGGGTGCTCCTTCAGGTCAGAGGGGACCTCTGTCACTCTACACCCACACTGTGGGCAGAGCAGCTCACCTGTGGCACTGGCATAGACAACCCTTGCTCGAGGCAGCTTGTTCTGCAGGTCCAGCACCGCTTTGCCCATTTTGGTAGAGCTGGCGTTTTTGGCTTTGTGGCATTCATCAAACACAATCTGAAGGGGAGTGTCAATTAAGGAAAAAGGATCTATTTTCATCCAGAGGATGGGAGCAGACAGAAAATAGAACCTAATCTCCTCCAAGCAACTGAACAACCTGTCCCAGTATCAACAGGACTGACTCATGGCCCACACATGGAATCTGCTGGGCTTGCCCAGCCCTGGGCTCTTCAGACCCAAAGTCATCCACCCCTCCCTCTCCCTTCACCCCCAAGGTGTGTCTTATAATACTAAGGGAGAGGAATGCTGAAAAGGTTAATCCCAGCTGCTTCTTCCCCTCCTCCTTCCTCCTCTTAACTGCATTCCGGGGGGGGGGGGGCAGGAAGGAGGGGGAGAAGGAGGAGTGTGGGGGATTCCTGTCTCCCAAAGGCACTGGGCTGCTCCCTTGACTTCACATGGCCCCAGGCTCTTTGTTCCCTGCTGAAGCACAATTAAAAGCAGCAGTTCCTCTCTCTCTCCAGTTTTTGTCTCGTTTTTTTTAAGGATACAACTCCCTCAAAGTTTTCCCTGCACCACTCCAAAATCTGTTTTAAGCGCGTCCTGTGCTGTCCCCCAGCCTGGCTTTCACCGATCAGCGCCGAGTAGGTGGCAAAGAGGACTCCTTCTGAGGTAGCTGTGTCACCATATTTAATCTGCAGGAAGAAGAGCAGGAGCACACACACACTGTGATTGCTGTCTCCAGCATGTCACACCCATCCCTGCCCACATTCCGTGCCGCCGAGTGCTGCAGCCCATGCTGGACACACATTCCCACTCTGAGAACAAATCCCAGTCCGAGCTCAGAACAGGCAAAAAGCTGTTGGTAGCTGATGTCTTCAGCATTTGTGTTTGGCACTGAAATATTGTGATGACAGGAACTGTAAATGCCTGGAGAAGTGTCCCAGCCAATGTGTCAGCACATCTGGAAGCCTGCAGTGAACTGTGGGGACCGTGCGAGGACAAAGATTTTCTGGAAAAAAAAAGTGCTTCCTTTTTTTAAGCAACAGTTTAGAGTCTTTCATTGCTTTGACCCTTCCTGTCTGTTTTAATTCCTTCTAGAGAACCATTTTCTCTTTGACCAGGTGAGATTGTTGCCTGTATCGCTGCCATGGGTCCCACGTGCAATGAAGTACAAGGGGGAAAGGCTTGGTCCCAAGCTGAAGAAAGTTCCATTTCAAGTCTTTTGGGGCTGAACACAAAATCCCTTTCAATCTCTTAGTGGAGCATACTCAGAGGTGTCAAACACCTGTGGTTTCTAGGACTTTGTAAAAGCTGGTTGTTCAATACCATTAAAACCAGAGGAGAGGATTTAAGTGAACTGGAAGACTCTGGACAGAGACTCGACCACATGCCACAACAGACACCAGTCCAGGCATCTCTGTTCTCCCTACAGCTTTAAGAAGTGATTCCATGAACCAGCACTGGGAAAGGCTGGCGCAGGAGAGCAGAGCACATCTCACAGAGCTGTTCCCTCCATAGGATTCCTTAGGAATGGTGAAGAAGGTTCCAGTTCTGCTGTACTTGCACTTGCCTGCAGACACTTCCCACTCCCTGCAGGGAATAGCTCTGTGCTCCCTGTGCAGCTCCACAATAAAAATAGCTGGAGCCCCGAGTGGGAAGGGCTGGCTGGGAGGAGGGAACAGAGGCTCTCCTGCTGCCTGAGCCTCGTCCTGCTCCACATGCTCAGCCAGAGCCTCCAAGTGCTCCTGGGAGTTGATTCCCAGAGCAGCAGTGCAGCTCCTCTCCTACCTTGTTCAGAGCATGCACAGGAATGTGGGAGGCCTCGATGTCCTTCAGGTCCCTCTCAGCATCATACTTGAGATCATTGGAGACACTGAACCTGTGAAGGAGATGTGGGGTGGTTATCTCCTCCTGGGGCTGCTTATCTCCCCCAGCATTTGGGGCTGGGTATGTCCCTGGGGAGTCTGGGCACACAGTGATTAACAGTTCTGATTAAGGCAGGAGGAGCTGTGCAGAGTTTTCACATCTGCCACTGCCCACATCCCCCAGCATGAGATCTGACAGCCCATCTGCCCCTTGGCACAGGCTGTGATCTGCAGCAAAGCCCCATATTCCTGGCTCTGCACCCAGGAAGCCCAGGAACAACCCTCCACGACTCCAGGGAGAGCAGGGCCAGGCTTAACATCTCACCCCAAGGAGCACAAAACCTGCTATTTCACAGTGACTCATTCTCCAAGCCTGCTGCAGGGGGAATATTCCCATTTCACAGGCACTAAGAGGTGGAAACGACTTACCCAAGGCCACAGCATGACTCAACTCTAAAGCCAACATCAGCACTAAAGAATTCCTTACTTCCAGATCCAAACTAACTCCAAGGTCTTACGGGAAAAGAGGAAAAAAAAAAAAAACAAAAACCCAAGAACTTACCACAGAGCTTTTTTCCTCCCTTTAAGATAATTTTCAAAGATGATGCCTGCAACAGTCCTGCCCTTCCCGACTCCAGCACCGTCCCCTATCAGAAACCCAGCTCGCTGCCCATTGGGCAATAAAACTTCATGTTGCTGCAAAATCAAGAACAGAACTGAAAATTAAATGAAATTTGCCTTGGCTAAGAGCTCTGATGTGAGCACCACTTAACCCTTTCACACATCCCATAGATGCACGTGCACCGCTCAGCCAAACAACAGCATGAAAGGTCAGGAGTCATGATCAAGGTCACAAGTGGCAGCTCATGGAAAAGCCCCCCCCAGATGTAAAACTCTCTGCAAGAAAAGTCCAGGGTTCTTGCCTCTTTGGGAAACAGACCGCACAGAAGCTCCTGGCTTCAAATAATCCTTCAAAAGGCATTCAAAATGCCAGAGGAGTTTCATCACCCAAATTACAAGCCATTTAAAAACATACATGAACACCTGTCCCTG
Organism: Vidua macroura; assembly: GCF_024509145.1. Taxonomy (NCBI): domain Eukaryota; kingdom Metazoa; phylum Chordata; class Aves; order Passeriformes; family Viduidae; genus Vidua; species Vidua macroura. Next base: position 6,496,192 of record NC_071596.1, on the reverse strand, counting down.
CAAGAGGCATTTTCCTTCAGGTGTGAGACACCTGAGGTGCAGGAGGTACCTGGCAGGCGTAGATGATGGCTTCCAGCTGTAGTGCAGACAGGGAGCCTTTGTCGGCCACGGAGCAGGGCAGGGAAAGGCTGTAGGTAATGTCAGGTGGGGGGACGCTGGACAGGGTGCTCGTCTCAACCACCAGGTCAGGATGGTGCTTCCCAATCTTGGCTGAATGACAACAGAACACAGGTCAGTCGAGGTCTTTACTCCCAGTGGCACCTCAGAGCTCATCACCCAGCCAGAGCCCAGGGCACTGTAGAGTTCTCCCTAGAAAACCACAAGCCTGGGAGGTGCCACAGCAAACACACGATTAAAATAGGTTGGTCCACAATGGAGTGAACAGAACTTCCCAAGGCAACACTCACACTTTGAAGGGATATATTCTGCATATGTCTCCGTCTGCCCCAACTCTTCTGTTTCTTCCTCCTCACCTTCATCTTCTTCCTCTGCAGGAGCCTGAGACTGAAGAAAACAGCATTGACCCAATGTTAACGTTCTTGCTGAGCTACAGACATGCATAGTGCTGTGCCCAGCCTCAAACTGCCACTGAAATCATCCCCCAAAGCTACAACCCCCCTAAACACAATCCATCTCATTCCCAGACTAAGGAAAGCCATCAGTGGGAGCCCACCCCAGGGGCTGTAAAAGCTGCCCAATGCCTGGTTCTCACCAAACTGAGGAAAGATGTTTGCACCACTTTTGGCATGGGCTGTGGGGTCATGTGAACCCTGCCCAACCTGCCCTGAGCAGGCACCTGGCCCAGCTTTACACCCAGCACTGTGCCCACAGCAGAGAGCAAAGTCCTCAGAGCCCAAAGTGTCCCTTAACACAGCAAAGCTCCCCTCTGGCAAGTGTAACACACTTCTGGGAAAGGGCAGGGACTTGTGCCTGTCAGAGCTTCTTGTCTCACTCCGTCTGAAGGGAAAAAGGTCAGAACTGCTCCCCCCAGCACTGAGATGTCACCAGGAACATCCCACTGAGGCCAGCATGGCTCTCACCTGGTAGCTGATGAGGAGCGGGGTGCTGGGGACAGCAGGAACGTGGTCACTGGAGCTGTTCAGGCCAGGGAACGGTGTGCTGGCTGAGAACAGCTGCAACACAGAGGGTGCAGGTGAGGAAGGGCAAACATGGAGATGCACCAACAAAGACCCAAAGTGTCCAACACTGTGATCCCTGGACCATGCAGCTTGCCAGGAGAGAGCTCCCAAGATACTCCGGGCTGAGGAGATCCTTTGTCTGCTCCCACACAAACAAATTCACCCTGGAATTTCCCAACAGAGAGCAAGGTCAGGCCAGCAGCTCGTGGCATCCAAAGCAATCAGCAACTCCAGGAGCAGCACTACTCCAAGTTTACAGCCTGTGCAGAGCGCCAGGCTCAATGACAGACCCATGCTCCACCAGAGCAGAGAAAGATGGGAAGGTCTTAGGCATAAACACTTCTATTTTTAAATAAAATTTAAGAAAAATAAAAAGAAGAAGGAATTAAAAACCCACCCTCCATTCCTGGAAGCCTGAGTCAGAATTACCAGAAGGAAGCTGGACAGAACAAGTGTTTTCAGTGCCAGCAAATCTGGAGAGCAGGTGAAACATCCCCACCTACAAATCCAAACTCATTTTGGTCTCAGACAGGAGAAAGGCCAGGAGCTGCTGGAAGGGCAGGATGTGTACTCGCAGCTCCAGCAGCAGGAAGCGAGTGCAAGGCTGAGTTTGCATCACAAAAGTCCTCAAAGTACAAACCTTTGCTATCCTGACCCAGCTTTGGCACTCAGCATTCCACCTCGGGAATTGCAGAGGAAGCAACAGGAACCTTGGCATTCGGGGCATTTGAAAACCATCCACACAGGTGAGAATGTGCTGTGAGGGCCAAAGCAGTGGGGAGCAGGAGCTGGAGTGGGAGATGGATCATCCACCTGTACAATTCCTGCCTTTCCCTACCCTCCCTCACCTCCTGGTTTGATTTTCTCCTCCCTCTGTGCTAAGGACATCCAGAGAAGAGAAACACAGATCCATGGCAGCGCAGGGCTGGAAATAGGAGAGAGACCGACAATTGCACAATCACAGCCTCGCTCTTACTCCACTTTTTTCTTCTCTGCATTATTCTCCATTTTGTCCCACCTTGCAGTGACTTCCCTGGGAAGGGAATCAGTCCCACGTGGCTGCCAAGCCAACCTCTCTCTGTGTAAATCCCTTCCCTGGGTTCTGAGCTGGGAGAAGGCTGCTCACATCTTGAACATACTGTGAATGAGCAACAAAAAACTGCATCAGCAGCTTACAAATTCCAGTCACAGGCTTCAAAGGCTGGGCTGTGCTTCCCAGCCTTAAAAACACTGGGAATGTGTGAGATGGATGACAGAAAACACAATGTATGACAGGGACTATTTTTAAAAGGCTATTTCACAACTTCATTACAATCAAAGCTCTTTTGTCTGCTGCTCCTGCAAATATTTCACGGAGTAGCAGCTCTGCACTCTCTGCCCATTCCTGAGTGATAAACAGAGCCAGCATCTTGGATACAGCTCCTTTCCTTGGGATAACAGCTCTCCCCACTGGCACATAGAGGCACTTCTGTGTGCAGCCCTTTCCACTTCGATCCCAAACCACCTTCAGCTTCAGTGCTGGGCACCTCAATCCAGGGATTCTCAGTGAGCTAGGAATGTTTATTTTTAAAGAGGACAAAGTACAAGGCTGTTCCTGTACCTGGGATCCACAGATGGGTCGCCCCCAACATGCATCCAGCTTGGCTCCTGGGATGTCCCAAGCATCAGAACTGTGAGATACTGATGTTCCTGCTCTGTCTGGGTCTCTGAGACAATAGTTCTAGAAAAACTACACTCCTGATAACCCAGCAGTGGACTGTGGGTCAGAACTGGCTGCACAGCCACAGATGAGTGATGTTCTGGATCATAGGAATCAGGATGCAATGTGATGGATGTTCCATCACTGTAGCTTAGTGACTGCACTGGCTGCTCAAAAGCCAAAATTCCTGCAATTCTATGGAAAACTATGATGGTGTGGTGATGTGGGGAGGAACAAGATTATCAAAGCTGCTGATATCCCACACAAGTGTGCAGAGGCCAGTGGTGAATCAAACTGGCAGTACTTTTACCCAGTGTCCCAGTACATGGTGCCACTTCCACACAAAAATGAAACCAAAATCTCCTGTCCATGAGGCACCTCGCTGACACCACCTCAGGAAATGTTACTCAGTTAAAAAACAGCCCAAAAAGCAGCAATCCCTGCCCCAACTGCCTCAGCAAACACAGATAAGACAACATTCAAAATTAGCTGGAGATTCCTTTCCAAAGGAAGTAGTTTATAAATGGAATTCCAAGGAGTTAATTGGCCTTATCTGAGCCCAAGAGCTCAGCAGGACACAAGGGTAGAGGGCAGAGCATGAGGAACATCATGGGTTAGGGACAAGGAAGAGGACAGGGACAAGGACTCTGCTGGAGATCCTGCTGTGGATCACACAAGTCAGTCTCACACTTACACAACGTTTATTTCTCCCTTGTTTTCTTCATGCTGGATTTAGAACAGCATTTCCCAGTAAGTTTTTGTTTTCCACTCCACAGACACGGAACTCCAGGATTTTCTAGGCATTGAACGTCTCAACTAGAGTTCACATGATTGGAAAGAGCCCACCACAGAACCATTTCTGCAGGGATTTAGGCTTTTACATAAAAACCCAACAATAATATGAGAACAGGGGCAATGTGGCTCCTCTGTCTTGGGGGATGCATCTGCTCTCCAGCATTTTTAACCATCCAATTTGCAAGCCTGGGATGACTGCAGCCATTTCTTGCGTTCCAATAGCTCAGCTCTCTTCCTGCTGCCTCAAACTGCAGTTCCAACTGGTCTGAGGCTTGCAGACTGCTCAGGGAAGCACAGTCAGAGAAACTGAGCACAGCAGAGCCTCAAAATGTAGCAGTGACTATCCCAGTTGCCTCCTGGGGTAGCCACTGTGGGTGTTTTTCTCTCATTCTTCCTAAGAGAGTGACCTACAATGGAAATGTGAAGCACAGATGGAGAGGCACTGCAAGAGCTGAGACCCAGATCCAGTGGATGTGGATGATGTGGCTCCAACAACCTCCAGAGCCAGCCGGTGCCTGTGGTGCCCATGTCAGTCCCCCAGCTGAGGCAGAGCAGAGAGCAGAAGGCTGGTGAAAATGCCCAAAAATGCCACAATCAGGTGATGCTGAAGGACTGCAAGGAGCTCCTGCACCCCAGAAAACTCTGGGATGTAAAAGTTTGCAGGGACTTGCACTCCAAAGTAAACACAAATGGTGAGTCTTGAGACAGTTATTTAGTCATTGTTACTCAACTATTTGCCCTGTTGAACAAACAAAAGGTGCTGCTGTGGGGGGAAGTTAATGATCCATGTCAGGGTAGTTTTCCTGGAGTCCATCCCTTCAGCACTCCCGAGTGCCCTGGACCTGCTGAATGTTTTAGGGATAGATCCTCCACAGGATGCACCTACCTGCTATGGTTGCCAGGAGAAAGAGCTACTGCCTGCACTGCACTCTGCAAGAGTGCATGAATCCCTCTTGAGAGGGGATTCCCGCCTGCTTCCAGGAGACTTAACACCACTTCACCCCTTCCCTCCACCAGTGAAGTTGCTAACAGCAAAATAACATCACCACACCTCAAACTTCACCCGAAGGAACTGGGTTGGTTTCTTAATTCCTTGGTAAAACCGCTATGGGATGAAGCCTGAGGTACCTCCTGTCTGTTGGGAGGATGCGAAAGGAGCAGCCCCTACCTCGATCTGGTTCTGCTGTGGCGTGTTCACATCCCATAGTGTTGGCACATGGTTCAGGCTGTCAGCGGGCAGGAAGTCCTTGGGATCTGCGATGTCCGAGAGGGAATCCGCGGGGGACGAGAAGAGGGAGTTGTTGTTGGAGAGCTCATCAAGGTATGAAGAATCCTGGAACAGAGGCACGGCCATGGTTGGAGGAGGCAGGATGAGACCAGAGAGCTCTTTCCTCACTCACCCAGCAAGTTCTAATTTCTTTCTGCTCAATGAGCGTCTCCGTTGCTTTGCGCTCCACAGATCCCAGAAATTAACCTGGAACTGAGGACACACTCCGTGGTGCTGTTTGAAAATCTGTTTCTTGAAAAAGCAGGAAAGGCCCTGGCCAGGAGTGTGGGTACATGGTCAAGGCTGACTTGGGCTGTGCACAGCACCATGGACTGGGAGAGAGAGGAGCATCCAACAAGGCATCACTCAACTCCACTTTGTGCTTGATTAAAAAAGGTTGCTGAGGGGTGCAAAGGCTTTAGCTTGACCCCAAATGACTCAAGGATTTCATTCATGTGCAGGGGCCCCCAGAGACCCAGCTACACTTGATCACAGCGTGGCTGTTTCACTGCAGTTTCCAGTGCAGCACTACCTGGAGCCTGTGGGAAACATCCCTCTCCTCCTGGCAGGTTCTGCACACACGAGGCTGCCAAGAACAGGGGAAGGAGTGCTGGTGTCACCTGGATTTGAATCTAGGTAAATCCAGGCAGATCTAACAAACCTCTTCCCAAGGGCCAGCCCCAGCCGGGACAAGGAATGTGCTTCAGCAACAGGGACCAGGCTCTGCCCTTGCTCTTCTTCTGGTGACTGGGCTGGATGGTTTGCAACTCTTTTATTTCGTGCCAGCCCAGTGATGCTGTTGGTTTGAGTCACACAGACTTTGGCTCAGAAAGAGCCATCAATCCCCTCCCTAACATCAAGCCCATGTCTGGTTTCCCTATTTCAGGTGGCAAGAACCAAGAGCCAATAAGCACTTCTTGCTCTGCATTCTTCACTGTAGCACAGACCCTGCCCCTTCCCCAGCTCCATCCCATCACCTCAGCCCTCCTCCCACACCAAATAGCGTTTTCAAATTTTGTCAAAGCAGAAAAACTTTGCTGCTATTTAAGAGCAATGTACTTCCAGCACAAAACTCCAGCACTCAGGTCTGGCAGGAGATGAACCTCTGTCTGAAAGGGAAGGGCAAATGGACCAACAAGTCTGTCTTGGTGGCCCTACAGATGCTGCCAACACGGGTGGTTCCTCACAGCTGTGTCAGCACAGCCCAGCCACAGCACCAGGGTAACCCAACACGCTGCTGCCAGTGGAGCCAGGGGCTGGTACAGGAGGAATCACTGCTCACTTCCAGTAAAGGGCCAATTTCCCACTACGGGCAGAAAGGCAGCCAAAGACTCTTAAAAGTCACTTAGCCCTGTGTGACATAAACCCACGAGCAGCTGAGCCTGCTTCAGGCCAAGAGCTGGGTCAAGGCCCCCCCCAGCTGCTATCAAAAGTTATGGGCTTGTAGTGTTTAAACCACTGGGAACACGTTCCTTTCCCCTTCTTCCCAGGGATGTCTCGTTTGGCCAGCGTGTGCCCTGAAGCCATCAGTGCAGGTGCTGGAAGCACTCCAGCAATGGCAAGTGTGATGTGGGGAGTTTGGATTCCTCGGTTACCAACTAGTGGATCTAAGGAAGAGAGGGCAGCGCTTCCTGGGCAGCTCCTGCTCCTGATATTTCTGTGGCTATTTTAGGATTACCCAGAAATCAAGGCATCCAGAGACTGAACAGGCACTTGGAATTAAGGGATCCCTGGACTCCCTTTCACACTCGAGAAAGCAGAAGAACACTTGGGTGGTCTGGCCATGGCCAGAGCGAGTAGCCTGTGCAGGATCCAGATGGTCCCAGATCCCACCCATTGCTGAGACACTTCCAAGCAGGGTTTGTTCACCTGCAAAGGGCACTGACAGAGGCTGGGGAAGGAGGAAACATCTGCACACCCATGTCATGGCAGGGGAGGCTGTGGGGCAGCACAAAGTGGCCATCGGACTCCCAGCAATAGGTAAGGGATGGGCTGGAATAGCAACAGGATATGGGAAAGCCTTGTGACCCAACCCAAAACATTCCAGCAAACGTCACCCAGACCCTTCCATCCCCAGGGAAGACTCCAGCCCCACCACTGGGCTGAACTGGGGAGAGGAAACCAGCCTCCAAGGGAGGACAATACTTCTCCTGGAAGTGATGCAGCGATCCCATCCTCTGCCAGCATTACGAGGCATTAATCACAAACTTCCAGAATATCTCATTTGTCTTAACTAATTGCATTATCTAAAGAGCACTAAAGTTAATCACCTGCCAGCTTCCCCACGCCAAGAACTTCCACCACCACTACCTCTGTAAATTTACCAAACCCAGGGTAATTGTTTAACACAAGGCCACGGATAACCACAACCAGTACAAACCATGCCTGGACTAATCACACCACTCGTTTATCTGCTGCAAACGGAAGCAGCTGCCTTGGTGACCTCAGGGAAAAGGAAGGAACATCACCTCAACCAAAACCCATGGTCAGGGTCAGCTCAGGCACTGGGGTTTGAAACATGTAATTTTGTCCCTGTTTCAGATGGATTAATCAGAATTTAAGTTTTTCTCATTAGAAACATGAGGTTCTACAGTAATAGCACTTTTGTTTCAGTGGAAGTTGAATTTCTGCACCAGATGGAAGTTGTTCTGACAGGCAGGATCTTTATTTCAGATACTTTTCTGAAACTGTTTTTTACATAAAATTCCTGGAATTCAGCATCTCTGTGGCATCCTCTGGACTGGTCCCAGCAGGTCCAAGCCTCTCCTGGGCCAAAGACCCAGAGCTGGAGGCAGAGCTGCAGGTGGGTCTCAGAGCAGAGGACAACCTGATGCTACAGCAGCACACAGTAGTCCTGTTATTATCCCAAAACTGAGATTATGACACATTATCTCCCTAGAAAAGATCAGGAAAAAAATCAAGGTACCCCAGCCCAGACACTTGATCTTTCTCCAAGCCCCTGGCAACAGCTCAGCTCCCTCAGTCAAAACAAAGTGTTAAAAATAATGAAAGAACAGGTGAAGTCTAAATACAGACAGAACAAGCATCCTAACAATATTTTTTTCCATCAAGCCATCAATAGAAATGGTTTATTTTCTCACAATCCAGACACTGAGGAAACAGTGTCTGCAGAGCAGCTCTGGATGACTGCACTGCAGAGCACCCAAGTGAAGAGGGGGTTTTATTAAAAACCCAAAACCCTAGCTATACATCCAAACACACACCCATAATTACAGCCACACTGCCAGCCAAGAGAGATTTGGCACCTCAAAAATCACAGATTAAGCAAATTATTATTCAGGAGTGACCAAATCAGCAGCTGCAGATGATCACTAAAATCTTGCAGCTGCCAAACATTAAAGTCTGTCTAAATTTGGGACAATAAACTGACAGTGTGGAGGGTTTAGCTCTGGCTGGATGGTGCTCCCCTTGCTTCCTGCACCCCACATTAACTTTGGAAACAAAACCCCTCAAAGCCATCACACCTACACAAACACACGGTTCAATCCTCAGAGAGCTCCTTCCCTCCAAATTCTACACTCAGCAACTGAGTTCTGACTGACTGAATAGCATCCAGGAATGCAGGTTCCAGCAAAACAGAAATCACATCTTTGGGACAAAAAAAATATCTATTCCCGGTACCCAATGTGGAGAGGTGTCACTCCCAAAACTCTGCAGCCACTGCACAACTCCCAGGGAGCAACTGCCCTGGTGACCCAAACACATGAGGAATTCCAGGAGAAGGAGGAAAAACCCAGGAAAAACGAGGCTTTACCTTGTAGAGAGATGGGAACTTCAGCCAGAACTGCATTTGGGACATTTTAGAGCAGCATTCGGGGGGCTGTCGGCGCGGGAGGCAGCAGCAGGGGGAGGGTGCTCAGCGGAAAGTGAAGAAAGGTCCATTCACAGCCAGGGCTCATCGGGGGGCTTTAAAAGCCAACATGCAGCAGCCAGAGGAGAGAAAATGGAGACTCAGGGCCCGGTAGAGCCGTCCTGTGCCCAGAGATTTGCATAGACTGTTTAGTCACGACGAGAGGGCTCTTACTTCCTCTAAGTCCAGGGCTGACTTTCAGGAAATGATGCCTGCTTGGTAAGTCAGTGAAATTACTGGCAGTGCGAGGAGAATTACTGTACGTGGTGTAATCCAACCACAGAGCACAGTAAACAGCGCTGGGCTCTGCAGAGCCAGAGGGCTCCGGGCTCCCTCTGCTCCTCTCTCTGGCCACCCAAAGCCAGACTTTGTCCCCCTGGCAGCCCCTGCTCTGGGCTGGGGGTCCTGCCTTCCCGCCCCTACCCCCCCGATTTCAGGGCTCAGGTGAAGTGGTGGTGTCCCCCCAGGAGCCATGTGCTCTCTTTGTCTTTGGTGTCTGCCCCACCCCAAATCGTGCCTCTAGAAATCCAAAGGAGTGGCCCATTCTCTTCCCTTTCCTCCCTGGATCACTGTTATTTCCCAGAGACCGTTGCCTCCTCTTTCCAAGGATGTCCCTTTTAACTTTAACAGCTTTGATAAGAGAAATAAGCAAAATCTGTGGTGGGGAAGAGAAGAAGGCACACAAAGGGTCATCTGAAAGGGATGTAAACTTAATGAAGGTCTCCTCCAATACCACTGGAGATTAAAGGCATCATCCAATGAATCACCCTCCAGAAAATCCCTGGGAACTGTTGTGTTTGCTTTGGGTGCAAGAGGCTCCTGTTTGCTTTTCCCTGGCAGGGCTGGTGGCAGTCCCAGAGCTGGGCTCTGCCCGTGGGGTCAGTTCCAGTTTGCCCAGCAAACCCAGCAGTGCACGTGCTGGGAATGGGGAGAGAGAGGAGCCCTGACTGCTCTGAGTCTCCCCATCCCTGCTCCCAGTCCTTCCAGGCACCTGCGGCATGGCTTCAAGGGAGCACAGCTCATCTCTGTTCCACGTTTGAGGTTTGAGCCAGCGCTCGGTGCCTGCTGCCGTGGCTGCCACTGCTGAGGCAACTCCTCATCCGGGAACAGCTGGAAAATCCCATCTTTATCAGGCACTTCTCAGAGCTTTGGAGTGAAAGAAGGCACAAAGTCCCAGCAGGCCCTCGAGAGAGGTGAGCAGACAAAGCCCTCCAGGGAGAGAGTTGAGCGAGGGAATTCTGCTTTGTGCCATCAGATGAGGAAGGAGGATGGGCCCTCCAAGGAAAACTCACCAGGTACTGAGGCTGGAAAACCACCCACAGGGCAAAAATCTGCAGCAGGACTCGTTTCCAAGGCAGAACCCTCTGCAGCACTGTGGCTCCACAGGGACTGAGACATTAGCAGTGAAGATCCACATTCCACCCTCAACACACCTATTCTCGGAGGTTTTTTCAATAAGCAAATGGCAAAGAAAAACACCTTTTCCTTGGCACAAATGCAGCTTTGGCAGGGTCTGCAGTCACAAATGGGGCTCCCAGGAGGAGCTGGAGCATGTGCTGGGCTCTCCCTGTTCCCAGGACCATCTCACCTCCCAGTGGAGGCTACAAGCAGCACTTCCCTGAGAGCCAGCAGAACGTCCTGCAGGGACTACGGTGACAACAGAATTTGGTTTCTGTGGGCAGCAGGCTCAGGGTAGAGAAAGGCTGAGGGTTCTCAAGGCTGCTTTTCTCTGAATTTACTGTATTTAAGGGCAGGCTCTGCTGGCTCGTGGGGCAGATGCTCCACATGTGTGGAGTGAAGAGGTCAAATTAATTTCTGAAATGTCTTAATTAGCAACTTGTTGTGTGACCTTGACTGAACCACTATGTCCTGCCTGAGCCAATCAAGGACTCGCAATCTGTGCAACCTTTGGAAGAGCAGGTGGATTATTTCCTCTTCCTTTGCTGTCAGTGGGGCAAAATGCAGACATAAGAGACCTGTGCTGCCAGAGGAAGTGGGAAGACGGTGCAGACACCCAGGGCTGCTGCATTGATTTTGCAAGACCACAGCAGTGTAATCACCAAGGGGAAGATAAACCACTGCAGAACCACCACCTGGAATGTTCCCAACCTGTCCGAGGGGAGAGGCAATCCCGCTCCCCACAATTCACCCAGGAACACGTGTGCTGACAGACAGGAACAAGGAAAGCAGGATTATTCCAGCTCTCACATCTGACTTATCCCCTTCCAGCCAAGCCCAGGGAGTCACTGTGCTGGGGAACTTTCTGCACCCCCTGACTCAGACCAACTCTGCTTTGAATTAAAGCATCTATTTTCAACCATGTCCCCATGGTCTGCTATTGGATTCTATTACCAGCACTTTTAAGAGCACTGAGCATTTCAGACCGGCTTTTCCCGCTTTTGTTGGCTTTGGCAAGGGAGGAGGCAGAGAATGGTGCCTGCCAAGACCCTCAGAAGGCAGATGTCCACCCCTCCTGCCAGGAGTGGACATTGCTGCTTGGAGGCAGCAACACAGATGAAAACTACCAAGACTAAAATGGGGAGGGGGATATCTGAGCCCTCCGGGCTCTTTTACCCCTTTCCCCAGGGCCACAGGCATCTGAGGGGGCTCCTGCAATCCACTAATAAACTATACCTCAAAAGCTGAATTATACCTCCCCTCCTCCAGGGAACCAGCTCAGGGTAAATCAACTGGAGCACCCAAGCCTTTGGCTAGTGCACAGTGAGTTGTTATAGCCACAACCTGCTCTTTCCCTACCCCAGGCCTGCAGGATGTGTCAGCTATCTCACCCAGAGGGGTTGTAAAGGGTTATTTATTACATCAGCCCAAACCCCAAACCTGCAGTGCAGAAACAAAGACATGAGCTCGCAAAGCCACTTGTTCTCCCAAGGCCAAGAGCCAGGTAACTGCCTGCAAATGGATTTTAATGTCTGTGTTCCCTGTAGACATAACTCCAGGACAGCAACAGAAGTTCCAGGATGTTTCTTATTCCAGGAAACTCTTTGTTTCAGCCACAACCAAGTGTTCCATATAATTTAATAACTGTTGCATTGATTTCTCCTAAATCACCATAGCTCTGTGCTCTGCAGCACTTCTAAAAATTAATACTTTCTTTAAGAGCAGGTTCATTTCTCCTCCTGCTTTAACAGGGAAGATTAACAGGAGACTGCAAGGGGCTGGTGGTGAGGAGAGGGCTGGTTTATGATTAACATGTGTGGTCAGGAGCCCCCATCCAGCACAGCAGATCAAACAAGGCCGTAACTGCATCTTTACAGTATTACTGAAGGTGACTCTGCCTGGGAGCAGGCAATTCCTCCTGGCCCACAGGATAAATCCATCTGGCTTGACCTCCTCCCTCCAGCCCAAGCACGACCCACGTTTTAAGAAGGGGACCAGAGTTCCTCCCAAAGCACTTATACCCAGAGCTGCTTCACTGAGGGGAGAAGGAGGATCTGCAGAGTCCTCTGCACACCCAGCATGTCCCCAGGTCCACCTTCCCCTAGAGCTGCTCCCCCTCCCAGGTTTATTTCTCAGGGCACATGAAGTCAGCAGAGGAGGTTTCTGTGTGCTCAGCAAAGTCCTGTTCTAGAGCCACAAGTCGCACAAAATTAGGCAAAGGGAACACAGACTGCCAGCAAAGGTAATCAGAGATAACAAAGAGCTCAGAGGAATTAGGCAGAGTCTGTGTTTCAATTAATTCTAAACTGACCAGGGCAATGAAGTAAAGAAAAATCTGTGGTGGCCAAGACCATAGCAGGGATGCTCTCCTAGAGCAGGGTGCTTTGACTCTGTAAGGGTCTGGGGACAGACACAGTTCACAGGGACAACACAGGCCAGAGGATAAGTCAAACCCTCCTGGATTCAATGTTTTATTATGGCAATTAACAGCTCTCATCATCAGTGTCACAAGACAGCACCACCACAGCCACAGTGCCTTTGCAGAACTGCTGCCCATGAGTGCCAGATCCCAACTCAGCAGCACTGGGACTGCAGGAATAACCAGCAGGAAGGGAGGGAAGCTATAGAAACAAACCCTGCTTCTCTCAGGACTGTGATTTGTAAGGACACGTGGGCAGTCCGTAGACTTTTCCGTAAGGAGATGGCACCATGCGGTTGGGATGAGACTTTGGCTGAAGACAAGAGTTCCCAAGACCAGAAATGCTGTCAGACCCAACGTGGCCTCCCAGAACTATTTTCTGAACCTCCACTCAAGCCACTTGTTTATATAAAAAATGCCAACAGATCAGCAAGGATGAATCACCCAGGAGCAAGCCAGAACCCTATTGTGGAGGAAACAAGTTCAAGTTCACATCAGGCAGTTCTGGCCACGCAGCAAAGCACCTTCCCTGCTCAGCAAGGTGAATGGCTCAACCACAGAGAAACTCCCAGAGCCATTAGAAAATGTGGCAATTCCCACTCTCAGTATCCCTGGGTCAGCAAAGCCTTTGCACTTTGCAGGACCACGATTCCCAAAACAAAACATGGAAGGATGATGAGAGGAAATGCCAATGCCAGAGGAAAAAGCACCAGAACTCCCACTCTCTGAACTCTATGGCACATGGATAATCACTGCCACCAATAGAAAGGGTTTGCTACACAAATGCCTCAATCATTTGCTTTTTAGACCTTTCAAATCCTTCTTCATTATTCCTCAAAATTCTGGATTGTGCTACAGGAGCAAAGCCAAGAGAACAGCCTGTATCCATGTGTGGAGGCAGCAAAAGTCCTCACACGAGCACCTGATCCATTTTGCCTGCCCAAGAACCACAGATTGGATCAGGAATCTCTTACCTGCACCTGCAGCAGACTCCTCATGTTGCCCCTTGGGCTCCACTCTGTGTGGCACGGTTGGACCAGCCCTTGCCACTCCTACCATGGCAGCAGGAAAGTTTGGAAGAGACAGGTACTTTCCTGTACAGCCACCTGGAAAGATGGAACCACTCAGCTGCTCTCACCCCTCATGGAAGGCATGTTTCAGCTTCCCAAGACAAATGTTAATATTTAACAATTTGGTGTCTGGGACAATGAGAAATCAGTAAAGCGGAAAACATTGCTGGAAAAAGGGCTGGAAAAGCTTCAGGAAACTCCCAGATGGCTCCAGACTGATGCCACTGTCTTCAGTTTGAGACCTGTTGCTCCACCAGAGCCAGGCTCCAACTCTGACTCCTGTGAGCAGATCTGCAGCTTTTGTCTGGATGAGCAATGTCTGACAGCTCAGAGACCCCTGGGGTTTATCCATGGCTTCCATGTCAGTGCTTAGTGCATCCTACTCCGAGCGAGCACCAGGAGAGACCATGCAGGGTGCTCTAAAGTCCAAAGCTGAGTGTTCAAGAATGCTGACCTGGCTCCATACTGCAGAATGAGCTGTTAGAGGATGACTGGAGCCTGAAATTTCTCTTCCAGAGACAGCCCCACAGGTGAAATAACCGAGCATCCCTTGGCTCCAGGGAACTCCAAACACACCCTAGCCCTCAGAGGTACCAACTCCAGCAGGGAACTTCAGCTTGGAAAACAGAGCTCCAACAAAGCCTGGTCCACTGTTCCTCAGTTTCAGCACACACAGGGTGACACATCACTACCCTGTTACCTGTGGAATCTCCAGGGACCAGAGCACGGCTCACAGACAAACCATGGAACAGGACAGGAGAGCACCATAAAGCTGCTCTGCTCCTCGTGGGAGCACATGGCACTACCTGGCAATACAAGACCCCAGTGAAGGAATTGGTTTGTCTGTGTTAGGTTCAGAGGACACTTTGCTGTGTCCATACTGGGGGCAGAACATCTGCAGGCACACTGCAATAGGTGCAGTCTCACTACAGAAAGAAAGAGTCCAAACAAAAGCCCATTTGCCTAAAATCAACTCACTTCCATCCATGGCTTCCTCTCCCAAAGGATGAGAGCAGCACAAGAATTATTTCTTGCTCTGGGAATCATTTGAGGTCATTCATGCTTGCTTTGTCTCAGAGCCTCCTGCTCTTTTCTCACCCAGTCAACACAAAGCATCTCCTTTCACAGAGAACCTCCAAAAATCTGCTCCTCCAAGTTGGCTGAGATCAATTTCTGTGATGCAGCAGGGAAGGAAGCTGACTGACCACTGAGATACTAGAAAATACATAAGTTAAAGAAATAATTAAGCCCTTTTCCCGTTGAACCCATCAGCCAAACCCCACCAGACCTGGAGGTGAGACCTATGGCAGGGACCCCTCTCCCCTTCCCATCACAGCCCGGTAAATGGTCTCACAAGTTGATGAGATCACCTTTCTGCCTCGTTCCTCCCACAATTAATTCTGCAGGAGGCAGAGATCAATGCTCCTGTGATTCAATTATTTATCTGATTTAATCCAGGCAGAAAACCCTGACCAGCAGCTGCCCAGTGGCTGCCCAGGTAGGTCCCTGACATAAAGCACAGGGAGCTGGATGGGGGGACCACACCAGTGGCCACCCCAAAAAGCACAAATCCCCAGCACCTGCACATCCAAACCTGCAGAAATCAAAGTCCCGAGGAGGGATAAATCCACTCTTTAGCCACGCCAAGAATCCAAAAACATAACGGGGGGGAATTAACACACACACCGGCAGACACCAATGTCTGTATTAATTCCTAGAAAGGATATAGCCTGTCCCTTCTTTATCCCAAAGCCAGCTCTCTCATATCAACTACTTGCAATTTTTACTGACTGATCTTACAGTAAGATGTTGCCAAAAGCCAGTGCAACGTTCCAAAGCCTCCATGGAAAGAGCTCCTTTCCACCCAGAGAGATCCCCAAGGTGAGGGAGGTCTGGGTTCCCAGAGACACTGAGCGACTCGGGGTCACTGTTCATTCCTCCCACACTTCAGTTCTGCAAAAACTGACCTGGCTCCACTCTTGGAATGCTGGACAATGAGTTGATGTAATCCCTAAATATTCACTATTCAGGAATCCACCACTTGTAACCAGTGAGGAAGTACATGCAGCACAAGAGCATTTTGGGAGGGAAATAACCAAAGAGTCTGAAGCATGTTCAGTTCACACTCTGGGACCCTCCCAGCCAGGGTTTATGCCAAACACCCCTTTAAAAGACAGAAGCTGTTTTACCACAGAGAAGCTCCTACCAAACCACGGACACATTTCAAATTCCTGGTATCAGAGGACTGTTCCCAACTGCACACAATTCCTCTCTGGGGCTGGACAAATTTATCACCC
The DNA here is from genome assembly GCF_024509145.1 of Vidua macroura. Lineage (NCBI taxonomy): Eukaryota > Metazoa > Chordata > Aves > Passeriformes > Viduidae > Vidua > Vidua macroura. Next base: position 6,480,237 of record NC_071596.1, on the reverse strand, counting down.
ATCTCTTCATTTTCCCTAAGTAAGGCAACACTGAAAAGCAATCCCCAGCACTCCAAAGCCCCATTTTTTCCCCAAAGACATCAGGAACTCTGCACTTACCTGAGGAAAATCCCCATTTTTTGGTAAGAAGTCAGTGGGGTCCACAGCTGCATAGTTTGTATCTAAGAAATGTGGTCTGCTGATGGAATCCATATAAAAATCCTGAGGGGGGCTGAAATATTGCCTGTAAGGAAATGGGAAAAGCAGTTACTCCCTGTCAGTCCCCAGCACTTCTCAGGTCACTTCAGCCTCTGACAGCAGTGAAGCTAAAACTTCAGGATGTCACATATAGGAGAGGGATATTACTGGATATTATCCAGAAGAGAGATGGCAAAATAATACCTCTACCAGTTCTATCTCACCTCCCAAACTCAGCAGTTTAAGAACTTACAGCAGTTTAAGAACACTGAATTAAGAATATAATTCTTGGCAATATGGGTAGACCAAGAAGGACTTAAAAGATAACAATGGTCTGCAGTACCTAATATTTCAGCCCTGATGACAAAGCAAAATGAAGCCCTGGGATGTCCCAGCATGATGGGTGTGGTGGACCTGCCAGTCACACTATGTAAGGACATGAGCTGCAGGGAAACATCACACCTGAATGCCAGTTTAGGCCACAAAACCCCCAAAATAGCCCCACAAATCAGCTCTGACAGGGAAACACCCCTGTTAACCCACCCGGACAGGGGTTCACCACTCACAGACCCCAAAGGCAGGTCAGAATGGAGGGGTTGGTGACTGGGAAACACAGACAGAGCTGTTACCCAGAGAGAGGAACTAGGGATGTGACTGGTGTGAGTTCAAAAGATCAAGATCTGTGCTCAGCTAACAAGGGAGCAAAGCAGAGATCTTGCCTGCTCCACCTGGGCAGGGCCATGCCAGCTTCCTCCTGCTCCCTGCACCCAGCATCCGTTTCCTCCAGGCAGCCTGGGGCAAAAACAGCACAAGAGCAGCCAATTTCCTTCCTCCTGCCCAGGAGCAGCCCCTAGCCTCTGCTCCACGCCACCTCCTGGTTTGTACAAGCCCTTTCCCTCTCCTGCAGGAGCAAAGAATGTGCTTCGTAATCCTTCCCGTAAGGGGCCGTGCTCCTGCTTGGGCGATTGCCACGACACCCTCAGCACCGGAGCCACGGGACGTCCACCCCGGCTGCATGGTTTCCTCTTGTGGGGAGCTGGGCGTTCTCCCTGATGCCCAAAGAACCCACGGCCAGAAACTTGAACAGGGTCCTGGGAGAGGGAGAAACAGAGTTTGAAGAGAACTTCTGCCCAGGAGCTGGGAATTCCAAGCTGCCAAAGGATTATTAAGCAATTAAGGTGCCATGTGTGGCCAGCAGCTTGCTAACACACTCAGTGAACATTTACATGTGGATTTATGTGCAAACACAGTTATCTCCTCTGATAAATACATTTTTCCTGCTCATTTCCCATCACTAAAGACAAAACCCTCAAAAACAAACAGCTCCTTCCTCTTTTCCTTTTTTTTTTTTTCTTTTCTGTGCTGCCACGGCTTTACCTGCTGCAGAGACACCTGAGACCCTGTGTGAACACAACCTGCACATCCCAGCTCCCACAGTCCAGCCCTGATTGTTGGCTCTTCGTAATCCATCCAAGGAAATTAAAATCTGGGCATAAATTCTGGGAATAAATGTATTTCCACAAAGGAAAAGGCTGGTTTAAAAGGCTTTCAAGCCAAGGCTGCTGTGGTCTTGCCGTCTCTCACACGAGGACACAGCTTGGCCAGCATCAAGGAACTAATCAAGGAATAGGAAAACTATTTTTACTGGAAAAGTGAACACCCGCTCCTGTTCCCCTGGCACTTTGTGGCCTGGACAAGGGTCAGTCAAGGTAATGAGAAAGAGAGCAAGAGAGCTCCAACTTCCCTGGCCTACTGTGGAATGACCAGCTCTGCTTGATATTTTGTTACTCTTAATCTTTGTCTTCCAATCTGCCCATGTGAGATGCACTTGGTTCCTGCAGTTTGCAGGGAGAGCCCACAGCAGCTCCGGGCACTGCTCCGAAATCCTCCTTGGAAAGCCCCAAAATCCCTTCAGTACCTTTGGAGCTGGGCTTTACCTTCCCTTGACTCAAAACTCAAAGCTGTTTCCTCTCATTTGCAGGGCTGGCACAGAGCCATTGATAAGTTCGCTTGAAATAAACTGACAAAAACACTTTAACTAGAAGAATCAGGTCAGTGACCCTGTCACAGCCGAGGTACGAACACAGCCCGCAGCAAACTGCCCTGTCCCCACCTGCTCAGCCTCTCCAGGGCTTAGTTCCTGGTAAACTCCTCCACGGAAGCTACTGTGGGTCAGCAGCTTCCCTCAGATACTGAGGGGGTTCACTGGACAACCAAAAACTGTTCCAGAAAGGAAATTTATGCTGGTTTAATCACACCAGCTGCCCAAAGAGGAATGCTCCGTTGCAATTCCACTGCATTCCAGCTGCTCATCCGTGACCCAATGCATCCAAAGCCCTTCTGGGCCCACAGTGCCACTTTTCTGAGACCTCCCATGTGTTTTTTGGCCAGGCTCCATTTTCTGTCCTCCACTCAGAGATGCAAACTTCTCATCTCAAGCCAATGGAAGATCAGGGAGAGCTGGGAGGTTGCAGGCTGCCTCGGCACTAGCCTGGCACTTTCCTTCCTCATCAGACAAAAATTCATGCTTTTCAGAGCCTGCTTTACTATTTCAGCAAGCAATGCTCCATGCAAAGGTGGAAAAGGGCATAAAAACAGCAAGAAAAGGGGTCGTGTAAACTGGGGACAAAGCTTTGCTGCAGCTGTGTGACACCTCATCCAACGGCACAACTGGGCTGCCCCAGATCCCCCCCAGCCCGGAATGTGCTGAGCCTCCAGCAGCAAGGCAAGCTGAGCTCTGCAGGGATAATTTCCTCAGAAAAGAGCTGAGCTGCTGCTCTTCAGAGCTCTGAACCTCCCTGGTTCTTTTAAGGAGGTTTAATACACTGTTGACATTTGTCAGGTTAAGAAAATCTGAACCCAAGAGGCCGCGTTTGGGGTCTTCTAAAAAAATTCCCTAGCATGAAAGTGAACTCCTGAAAGGAAACAGGAAAAACCTGCTTCAGGATAAAAAGGTGTTGCTATGAGAATAAGCCCTGTCCAAACACAGCCACTTGCAAATGAGATTTCTCTGCAATGATTCTGAAGAAAAACGTGCACCACCTCTAATGCCAGCTGCATTCTTCCATGTTACAGCATGGGCTACAATTACAACTGCCTTTAAAATCCCACTTTTCAATGTTTCCATTCCTTCCAGGATTCCTACCTGTAACCCCCTCACTCTAAATCCACCTAAAACAGTGTCAGTGCCATTTTTAAATACAAAAAGCACAGACTTTTTTTTTAATGTGAAATGTAGATATGGAAGATCTCACCTGAAAGGTGATTTTTACACCTCCTGAGGTATGAAGAACAGGAAGCTAAAGGTGCAGCCTTGGCTAAATCATTCCCTAGCAAATCATTGCTACAATGGGCCTCATTTCCAGAATTAACTCCAGCAAAGGCAGCAAGTCCAGGTTTGTGTCAGACACAGGCATGTCCTTGCAGGATCGGGCCGTAATGTTCCCGGCAGCGCTGGTACGAGCGGCACCGAGCAGGAAGAGAGTGAGGGGCAAAACCAGAACAAATGGTCAAGACGAAAAAAAAAAAAAAAAAAAACAAAACACCAATGCAATAGATAAACACAATCTAATCTTGTGGTTCAATGCAGCAAAACAGAAATTCTGTTATAGCTCTCCGGAGGATTCACAACATGTAATTTACAGGAATCCTGCTCAAAAAGCACAGCCCCTTCCAATCAGCCAGGCTGGCCAAAAGCAAAGGGCCTGAACGGATCTGAGAAGTCTCCTGTTCTCCTGTGGGGAGGAGCTGGCACAGCCCAGCTCCCTCAGCACCTGTGGAGCAGCTTCTGGTACCCTCTCATGAGGAACTGCTCTGTCCATCCACCCCGTGCTGCCGGGCAGCTCCTGCTGTGGCCAGAGGAGACTGGGGCCACCGGGGCAGCAGGACCACCACAGGGACATGAGTCCCCTCATCCTCCTGACAGAGGGGCTGATCCTCGCTGCTCCTATCTGCCTGGAACTCACACTCTCACAGGGAGGGATCCCACCATGAAGATGCCAAAATCCCTTTAGGAGGGAGGTTACATTAAATGCCCAGTTGAATGCCAGGCACCTGGAACATAGTTGTTAGCTCAGGATGTCAAATTCTGCTTCTTTTTCTCCTTCCTCCCACCTGTGACCTAGATAAAAACACATCCTGTGTATCCATGTCATTCTCTGGATTCACAGAGACCAAAGAAGCCATGGATCGGCCTCCAAATCCCCAGCTCCACCAGAGTCCCCATCCAAGGCACTCAGTGATGGCACAAGGCCACTTTATGTTGTCCAAACATTTGTCATATCCCACCTTGTGATCCAGGATAAAGGTTCATTGTAAAGGGAAAATGGAAAACAAAATTTTTCAGTACATAACATGACATGGCTGTTAGTGTCAGTCACTTCCAGTGACATGGCAAAGGATTTTAACATGACCTAAAACCTAATACCCGGTATAGGTAACATCTTCCTCCACATCTGTGCAAAGCTAGAGGCTGCCCAGTGTTCGCTCAGTTGGATCTGTTAAGAATTCCATTAATGTTACAAATCCAGGCTAAAACAAAGCTGTTTCTCCCTTACTGCAGCCTCCAGGTTTAACAAAAAACAAAGGTTTTTTCCATTTTTAAAAACAAAAAGCTGTTTGCTGCTGTTCCCAAGCTGCAGCAGTGTCTGAAATGCCACAAGATCAGTGTGTGATGCAATTATTTCTCCATCAGATCGTGAAATAAAGTAAACAGGGAAAGCAGCAAAGAAACAGTTGAATCACGGGGTGTGCAAGAACAGAGGGGATTAGACAAAGGAGAACAGCACTCACTGGTTTTCACTTGGGAAAGATGAGGTTGGGAAAGAGACTGGGTAGCAGCTACTCCATGAGTCGGCGGCCAGCATGGAATTCTGCAACCAGAAGGCACAACAGTTAGAGCAGCAGAAGCCTGGGACCATTTCCTGGGGCTGCAGAGACAAGGGCAGGCCCATGGCTTCCCTCCCTCAGTACTTCCCAGAGGCAGAGGTGGCTCCTTGTCTCTCGAGCCGGACTCCAGTTTCAGCTTTGGAACCTACTCCCCTACCACTGTCCCCAGATGGTCACCAGGGTCAGTCCCCTTCGCCAGCCCTTTCACAGGACACTATGAAGGGACAAGAGGAAATGGCATCAAGCTGTGCCACGAGATGTTCAAGTTGGACATCAGGAGGAATTTATTTGTGGAAAGGGTAGTCAGGCATTGGCACGGGCTGCCCAGGGAGGTGGTGGAGTCCCCATCCCTGGAGGTGTCCAAGGAAGGACTGGATGTGGCACATCCCACAAGGTGGGAATCAGTCATAGATTGAACTTGATGACCTTGAATGTCCTTTCCAACCTCAGTGATTCCATGAGTCTATGATTCAGTCTCTGTGGGATGTCAGCACCAACCCAATAACCTGAAATTGGCCGGCAGAGGTCACACCCAAAAATGTCCTTTTGTGCCTTTTGTGTTCCCACTTCCCTGAACAGTCTCCAATTAGCTCAGGTCTTAGCTCAGGTCATACCAATAAAATCAGGGAGAGAACACAGTATCTTCTTATTCAGCTTCAGCAGCCTTTATCCTGGGTTTTTTTTGTGCCCAAAGCAATGAAACCTTGTACTTGAAGCAAAAGGAACTTGGGCCTCGCTTGAACCTCTGTGTCCCTGCATGTGACACATTCCAGAGTTTGAAACAGAAAGAGAAAACTCCAGGAACACATCAGCTATTTTGGGACAGGGCTTGCTTTTTGCCCTGTTGGACAAATGCATCAGGGACCTGGTCTGGTTTTAGCAGCTATATCAGGACAAATACAACTTATTTATCTCTGCTGCTCTGGAAACAGATAGCTGGACCTGGGCACAGATTCACACATCTGGAAGAGATGTGCTGGGGTAGGAACAAGGTCTGCAATCCTGGGCAGATTCTCTCAGTCTCTTCAGTCCTTCCTCAAGGAGTCCTTCCTCAGGGAGTCCAGCCAGCAGCTTTCAGAGAGGCATTTTTTTAATCACAGCCCTGCTTTTCCCTCCTCACTTCAATCCTGCAACCCCCTGCACAGCTGCCTGGGAAGTCTGGAAATTGCTGCTGTAAACACAGACCTGGACTCCCAGGATCTACCAGGCTCTGCCCAGACCCCTCCTAGGCACAGCCTCCCCCTCCCCAGGATCTGCAGGGCCTCACCTCCACATCTGGCACGACGAGCTGGGAGCGGAGGCCGGGGATGCCGCGGACGACATCACCCGGCTGCTGGTGCTGCGGGAAGCTGTTCCCCCCATCCATGGTGGGGTGAGAGCATCAGCCCGTGTCCTGCCTCATGGAGTCCTCAGGAGGGTGGGACAGGCTGTGGAGTGAGTGGTGGAAGCGTCTTTAACTGTGCTCTTCAACCTGCACCATGTCCTGGGCCGGGAAAGAAAGGCACGTTTAGGTTTTGTGAAAGGGGAGGTGGGGAAAAAAACCCACTTGTAAGCTTAAACATAGCTTAGAGATGAGCAAACAGCCACCAGCCTGCTGCTGCCTCTTCAGAAAAGAGAGGGTTTTATGGTAAACAGAGCTCTCCATTACCACCACACCTGGAATTCACCCAGGCTGGAACTGGAACACACCCCTCCTGCCTTTCACACGGCAGGAGCCCCACAGCTCCCTAAGATCATCTGGGCTGCTGTACAGACAGCTGGGCTCAGCCTGAGGAATTTGCTTATCTAATGTACAAGAAGACTCTGCACATGTGTGTAAACTCATGGTAATCAATTCCCCCAAACTGCCTGTTTTCATGAAAATATGTTCTGGAGATGAGACACTGCTGAGCCAGCAGTTAACCCTCATCTCCCAGCCCGTGGCACACTGGGGTCTCCCCAGCTCCAAGGCAGATGTTTCTGTGCACCAAGACCTTTCCCACACCAGTCAAACCCAACAATACCTTGTTACTCATTTGAAATTAATAGCATTAATGCCACAAATTCCTGAATTTATCAGCTTCTGGCACTTTCCCTTTTGCCAGCAAAAGGGGATCCAATGCAGGAGCATTGTCCTGGCAGGATTAACCCCACAGTAACACCCTGCCTTCAGTGCAGCTTCTCAGTCAAAACCTCCAAACTGATTAATTTTCTTCTAAATTCTCCATAATCCCACAGAAAACCAATTTCCAACTGGATTTAATGGATTAAAATTAAAAAAAAAAAAAAGATGGTGAAAGCAACCTATACAACCAGAGGAGCCAGAGAAAAGCATCCACAATGTCTTTACTTCCACTGAATCTTTCTTTGCTGCTTCCTCCCTTCCCTGACCCTCTCCAGAAGCTGAGTAAATCAAAGTGGCCAAAATCTCTGGATGGAGCAGTCCAGCCACACACAACACCTACAGAGCACAGACAAAAGCTGTAATTTAAAAGAGCCACCTCTGATCATTCAGGAGACACTATTTGCTACAAGGAATATTTTTGAAAAGCCATTTCTGACTCCGAGGCCCTTTAAAAACAAGTGACCTTGTGGTGGACAAAATGACTGCGGCATTTGCAATGGAAAGTGAAATTAAAGTGACCCTTTCTGCCTTCCCGTGGTGCCACAGCTGTGCCAGCAAGCACCCTCTGGGTAGGGCTCATGTGGGGGCTGCAGGGACCAGCCAAGACCCTGCAACCAGGACCCCAGAGCCTGGACACCAATCCTCCGGTGGAGTCACACACAAAGCCCTCAAGTGCCAAGGATGTTCTGTGTGAAAAGCAGAGTTCAACAGTCACATCCCACCTACGGAATGCTGTGTAGAGCTCCTAAAGGGATTATTTGGGTTTTGGTTTTCTTGTAGGGAGAAGGTCATCCTTTTCTATTTTGCAAAGATTCCCTTCAACTCCTGCTCAGCTTTACTCAAGCCAGGGCTGAGTTTTCCTGATCTCAGGGTCAATGTCACCAACTGCTCTGTGTCTATAAAACCCTGTGACTCTTCCTTACACCAGACTTCAGGGGTTTTGCTGCTTTTCTTTTTTTTTTTTTTTTTCCTCTCCCCTACTTGCAACAGCTTTTGAGAGGAAATTAGCAGCAGTGATTCTCGTAAGAACCATAGCAAATATAGAGCTTTACTTATATATCCAAAGGAACTTAGGAAGGGTAGAATCAATATCAGTATCCCTCCGTGCCTGTTCTGCATTAGCTCATTTCTCACACCACCAGATCTCACTGGTGGACCCCTCTGCAGAGTAGAGGCTGCCTCTAAAGCAGCACCAGTTCCCTAGGAAAACTGTACAACAGATCACACCCCACTGGCAAAACAAAGGAAAACTGCTTAGCAAGAAAGCTGGAATGCTCTGGGCCTTGGTTTGAGGGGGCTGTAGTGCAAGTGCAAAATACACCCAAGCATTGAAAACGGGGGGAAAAGAGGCACCAAGAGACTACTCTACAGCTGGCACCATTCCAGCCATGCTTCAATCCTGGAGGATGCTGAGGGAACTCCTCACCCCAGGAGAGAGGCACCAGCAGTTACTGGACAGCCCAAAATTCAACCTGCACATGCCAAATCTTTGTGCTGCAAAATGAGCTCCTGGTGATGAACATGGAGGCTGACCCAGCTCTTACTCTGAACTCACACTCCAGTGCCAGGGGCTGCTGTCCAGTTTACACTCCCAAATTCAAAGAAAAAAACTAAATAAAACACTCACTAAATCCAGAGTCAGAGACTTGCACGAGCCTGAGGACAGCAGGACAACACCCAGCACGAGAACAGAGAAGTGGGAACAGCCCTTGGTTTGTGCCTATCCCGCCATCCTCCAGGCAGCCACATCACGGAAAACCATAAAAACCAGCAAGTTCCAAAGTGCTTCCACTTCCACATCCCATCCTGCTGCTGTGACAGTAAACACTGATAACATAGAAGCCCACATGCGTGAGGGAACCGCTACAGCAAACTTTTTAAGTGTTTTTCCACCACTTCTCTTACCAAACATACTCCGACCAAGCAGCAGCTTCCGCTGTTATGGCAAATCCCCAGAGACGAGGCTCCCGGTCCCAGCACTCGTGTTGGGAGAGGAAAGCCCAGCCCCCAACAGCAGCACACAAAGACCATTCCCAGCTTCAGCCACTTCAGTCACGTTTCCCTGCAGCAGCGCTATGGAAGAGCAGCGATCCCCCAGATCCAGAGGGAGTGCACGACCCTAAAAATCCCACTGGACATTTTCCTTCCTGGCCGGGCAGCCCAGGTTTGAAAGTGAAAGCAGCTCCCTGCACAGGATGACGAAGCCCCTGAGTGATTTCATCCTATCACTGAGCTCCAGAACAGTTTCAATATTCCAAACAGTTCGCTTAAAGGTTTGCTGTCAGTACAGGGACTAAGGAGCAGCTCCAGCCTGGAATTCCTCTGGAATTCATCATGTCTAGAGGTTACAGAACACAACTTTCAGCTTCTAACAGCTTGAGCTTTTTAGGCATTTCTCAGACCAGCACTCCAGCAGGAAAATTCCAATTGGGAACACAAAAAGAACTGCTGTGCTGTAACCAGGATGGACAGAGCCAGGAGTAAGGGCTTGGATCACTGATAACTGCGATCAGGAGAGGTGAAAACAACCCAGTAAATGCAGCCAGCACTTCCTCCTGTTGCGTTCCACCCTTTTTTGGTGTATTTTAAATCACCTCAGTTAAAGGAACACAGCCAGAAACCCAGAGACATTCCTGGAGCAGCGGGAGCTAAACCTGCCAGTCATGAATTGCCACGTGCTGGGAACAACAAAAAAACCTTGGGAATGTGATCCTGTTCTTCCTCCTGCTCAGGGTTCAGTTCCCCTCACTCTGCCCACCCCTACAGAGCAGAGGTGGAGCCCCAAAGTGTCCCCACGTTGCTCCCTCCACCCACTCATGAGTCCCCAGCACGGGCACCCACCGAAGCTGCAGCTGGAGGGAATTCTGCAGGATACAGTCTGGATATAATGGCCCCAAAGAAATGGGAAGTCAACCCTACGGAACTCTGAATAGCCAGTTTTACTTCTCAAGCACCCGGGCACCTTCAAGTTCCTCTTTCATGCTTCTTCTTGACGTATTTTTGGGAAGTTTAGACCAAACAAGCAGATGGGAATAGGACTCAGTCCCATCACCAACACAAAGGAGAACACCAGAGTGGAAAACGTCTATTATGGGTGATGAAAATGGAATCACTTCAGGGCATCCTAAGCCAGCACTTGGAGCTACCCTTATCTCCTGAATGCTTTGAGCATGGAAAAGGCTCCTGGGACACAAGCATTGCAGCCCTGCAGCTGGGCACAGCACTGCCAGGCTCCAGGGCAAATCCCGGCATCACCTAGGCACCACAAGTCAATGCAGAGCTGCAGCGTGGAACAATCCATGCGACCAATTAACTGTGGGAATTAGTCTGTAAGGAAAGGGAAGAAAAATCTGGATCATTCCAGAGATTCTTGCAAGAGCTGTGGCAGTGCAGGCAAAAGAACAAACCTGCTCTCCAAGGACAGCAGAGTTTCTACAAGGAAGAGCTTGATGCTTCAAGCAGTACTTGTTGCTCCTTGTCTGACACTCAGACCATACAAGGAAAAACCAATCAAATACAGCTTTTTGGAGGGAAAAGTCCCCTTTAGGAGAAAATATTAACTGCCTCCCACAGGTAAATTCCACCTATCCTTGCTTTTCCACCTGGGAGAACACATAGGACTACTTCTGGACAGGGCAAAAATGCCTCCCAGACACCACCCAGGCTCTGCCAAGGAACTCGGCACATTCCTGTGTAAATCCATACAGCATCACCCTCACACATCCAGCACCAACATTCCCAAACCACAAACACATCCCTGCAAGGCAGAGCTAGGGCTGAGGCAGTGGCTCAGACACCGGGTCCATGGAATATTCCCAAAAACAGGGCTTTGGGCATCCCCCAGCATGAGGCAGAGCCTGAGCAGGGCACTCAGAGCGCTGGGGCTGCTCCCCTTCCACAAAGAATTTGGCTAAGCAAGGTCGGAAGCCAAGAAAATGCAGGTCCCAGATTCTTTACACTTTTTCCCCAGTTTGTCTCCCAAGAGACACTTGGGAGAAACCCTCTGGACCTGAGCAGGTCCCAACATTCTGTTTCACACACAGCCACTCATGGTAGAAAAACCACTTCAGGACATCAAAGCCAACTCCCCTACAGATTAGGGCAGTCTTAAGGCAGACTCAACATGCACCTGCTCCATGAGAGGCATGTGTTCACTTTGATCACACCCACACTTATGCAGACCTCGATTGTGTAACCAAAAAAGACTTAAGAGTTTTAAGTTTTAAACAGAAAAATGTCTCAGGAGAGTATAAATCTCCCAATTAGGCATGGAAGGCTTTCCTGAAGGATCCAGACTCTCATGGCAACAAGCCACAGCGCGGTTTGCTCCTGTGCAGAGACCTCCCTGCAACAGTTGAACAAGACAGGTACAGGCTTATTTTAGGGAAATGGGGGTGTAAACATCCAAAAAACAGACCTTCATCAAGTAAAGAGCTTTTGGTAGAGACAGCAGAGCTCAGGCTTCCAAAAGCTCCAGCTGGCAGCTTATGGAGCTCTGCAAAACCTGGCAGTGCTGCACGGGACACACAGCACTCCCAACCCCACAGCAACAGTATTAGCACATCATTTTACACTTAAACATTCCCACCACCCGTTGCTCTTGGTTCAGCCATTCCCGCATGGCTCAGGACGAGCTCAACGCTTGGATGACACTGCCACCGTGCCTGCCTGAAGCTCCCTGGCTTCGCCTGCCCGGCCGAGGCACGGTCAGCTGCAGGGGACTCTCCCCTGTGTCTGGAGGAGAGTCGGGGAGCGGCTAAGACAGAGCGCTTCGCTGTCTGCCGTGTATGGAGGAGAGGCGGCGTCGAGGAAGTAATGAGGGAGTCGACTCAAGGCCGGGGAAAAAGTCTCAGGTTTAATGGAAGCTCCGGGGAAGCTCCGAATGCCATTGTCCCCGCGGCCGAAAGTGCCCTCGAGGCTCCCGCAATTGTCTTCAGTACCGGGGCGGTGACAAAGGGAAAGGGTCGCCCACCACCCAATGGGGGGATTCGGGGAGGGACAGACAGACACACACAAACCAATGGGGGAAGTTCAAGGGAGGCACCCCTGGCCCTCGTCCACTCACTGGATGCCCAAGGTGGAATATTCTGGGAGAGTGGGATGAGGAGCAGACTGAGGAGAGTGGGATGAGGAGCAGACTGATGGACAGGGTGCCAGGGAGGGGACAGGGGAATGACTGAGCATTTTCAGGGAGATCGGCATTGAGGGAAAGGTGGGGAAGCTCGGGGTGGAACCATTGGGAGAAAACGAGGGGTGAAGGGGCAAACCATTACAGAACTGTTAGAGAGATATAAAAACACAATACAACATGACACGAGGATGATGTGCAGCAGGAACAGCCTCAAAGAGGCACAGCCAACCACAGCCAACACCCTCCTGCCCTCCAGACTCACCCCAGGGCCAGTGCACGGACCCGAAAACCCTCCGGGGGTTTGGATCCCAGCTTTGGGATGCCAGTGCTGAACCTGCAGGACCTGCCCTGCCCAGCCTATCTCATTTTCACTGTAAATCAAGCCTGCTAAGGGGGAGCCACAGTCCTTACACTGGTACGGTTACTCTGAGGAGTTTTAGACCTGGCACTAGTATTTAATAAGGTGAAGCCTCTGGTATCAGCCCAATTAATGGTCTGACAGCAGTGGTTCCGTATTGCAGACTCTGAATTGGGCCAGTACGGGCTGCACCACAGCAGAAGCTCGGTGCACGACAGATTCATGGCTCCACACTGACAGAGAGGAAGTTTGGATCAGATATTAGGAAATCCTTCCCTGTGAGGATGCTGAGGCTCTGGCACAGGTTGCCCAGAGAAGCTGTGGCTGCCCCATCCCTGGAAGTTGGAACTCTGGAACCCAAGGCCAGGTTGGATGGGGCTTGGAGCACGCTGGGATAGTGGAAAGTGTCCCTAACCATGGCAGGAGGTGGAACTGAATGAGCTTTTGAGGTCCTTCCAACACAAACCATTCCATGATTCTGTGATTACTGTGCAGTTTCCACAGTGCTCCGTGGAAAAGCAGCTGAAGAGGGAGTCAGAAACACGAGGGTTCTCTGGCTGTGGCCACCCGGGCTGTACCGGGGCAATTCCCTATCCGGACGCGGCTCGCACAGCGTTGGAGGGTTCTGGGCTTTGCTGGGATCGCAGTTGCAGAGGCTCCGCAGCATCTCCGGCTTTCTCCGATGCAGACACGCACTGCCGGTGCCGGCACAGCCCCGAGCGGTCCCCGCCGAGCCCCCCCGGCCCCGCTCCACACGCGGGACGGACACGCGTGGGGGACACGGCTGGCTACAGCGCGGCGGGAGCGGGGCCGGCGCTGCCGTCTCCACAGGCTGCTCCGGGCCCGGCCCGAGCCCCGCAGCCCCCGGACTCCCAGCGGCACCGACCGACGGCTCCTGGGACAGGCCCGCCCGGGGGCCACGTCCCCACCGAACCCCCCAGCCCGGCCCGAGCGGGCCCGCGGCCGCCGCCCACGGAGAGATCGGGACGGGGGGAGGAAGCCGCGGGCCCCGGGGGGAGCGAGCGGGCGGCGCTTACCTGTGTCCGGTGGTCGCGGCGGGTGCCGGGGGGTCCCGGGGACTCCGGGGCTCAGGCTCCCGCCCGGCCGCCGCCGCTCGGCGCCGCTTCCGGGTCCGCCATGTTGGAAGGGCCACAGAGCTTCCGGGAAAAGGGGAGGTGGCGACCGAGCGAGAACCGGGAGTGGGCAGCGGGGAACGGGAGAAAACCGGGCCCGGGGGCAGCGGGGAACGGGAGAACCGGGAGTGGGCAGCGGGGAACGGGAGAAAACCGGGCCCGGGGGCAGCGGGGAACGGGAGAAAACCGGGCCCGGGGGCAGCGGGGAACGGGAGAACCGGGAGTGGGCAGCGGGGAACGGGAGAAAACCGGGCCCGGGGGCAGCGGGGAACGGGAGAACCGGGAGTGGGCAGCGGGGAACGGGAGAACCGGGCCCGGGGGCAGCGGGGAACGGGAGAACCGGGAGTGGGCAGCGGGGAACGGGAGAAAACCGGGCCCGGGGGCAGCGGGGAACGGGAGAACCGGGCCCGGGGGCAGCGGGGAACGAGAGAACCGGGCCCGGGGGCAGCGGGGAACGAGAGAACCGGGAGTGGGCAGCGGGGAACGGGAGAACCGGGCCCGGGGGCAGCGGGGAACGAGAGAACCGGGAGTGGGCAGCGGGGAACGGGAGAACCGGGCCCGGGGGCAGCGGGGAACGGGAGAACCGGGAGTGGGCAGCGGGGAACGGGAGAACCGGGCCCGGGGGCAGCGGGGAACGGGAGAACCGGGAGTGGGCAGCGGGGAACGAGAGAACCGGGCCCGGGGGCAGCGGGGAACGGGAGAACCGGGCCTGGGGGCAGCGGGGAACGGGAGAACCGGGAGTGGGCAGCGGGGAACGAGAGAACCGGGCCCGGGGGCAGCGGGGAACGGGAGAACTGGGCAGAAGGAACCCCCGAGGCAGAGGGAGCCTCCGGGGCCGCCTCCCCCCGCCCGGCCCCTCGCCCTCGTTCAGGAGCGGGCGCTGCCCCCGGAGCGGCGCGTCCTGGCCCACACCCGGCCCGGGGGCTCCTGTGGGTGCCGGCACGGCCCGTTCCCACAGGCTTTGCATCGGTGCGGATCCAGAGTGCTCGCCTTTCGTCACACATCCATCCCTCCATCCACCCATCCATCCCTCCCCATCCATCTCGGGATGGGATGGAAATGGGAGGCAAACCAAAGTCCTGGAGCAGCCTTGGCTGCACACACCATCAGCACCATCAGTCTCCGCAGCCCGAGCGGAGTATGTCCCGTCTTTTTCCTCTCAAAAGAAAAGGAAATGCCGCACTTCTTTCTCCCTGCAGGACCGGGGCAGCAGCTCAACCCACAGAAGACACAAGAGAGCTGGAAACACTCAAACCCTGAGCAGCTTCCAAGGATCCTGCCCACTCCCATGCCACGAGTCCTGCTGTAGGAATTAAATTAATCACATGCTGCTCTGACCATCCCAGGCTCCTCACTCGTTTTCCCCACACTGGGCCTTTTAATATTTTTAATTTCCCATTGCTTGCGTTGAATTCATGCCACCTTTGCAGTCCCAGGGTAAGAACAAAATCCTGAGGGGTCACACAAAAGCCTCCAGGATGGGTCTGTTTTTACACCAGCACAGCAGCAGCCAGAGGGAACCGATTTATCCCCAAGAAGGGAAGTACTGGCAGATGGGAACCACATTAACACCGGGTCCTTGGGAATACTGGGTGTGTGCCAGAGGCAAAGGGGGAACCAGGAAGTTCTGTGACAGTCTCCTTCTCCCCCTGCTAATCCTGCTTCTCCCATCCTTCATTCATCTGCATATAGTAATTAATCAAGGCAATCCTGCCACATCTTCCAACATCCTTCTTACAGGGATCCTTCTATTAAATCCCCCCCAGCTCTTTATTTGGTGTTACACAAATACAAATAAATAAACACAGTGGGAGAACACACAGGGATCCATCCAGCACCGAATCAGTCTCCTCCTAGAACCACCAAACCCGGATTTCTCCTTCCACCCCAGCCCAGATCCCAAGACAGGCAAGGAAGCAGAAGTGATGCTGAGCTGGGGGCACTGGGGCTGTCCTGTGCCTGTACTGGTGGGAGATGAGGGGACATGGCTGAGTTGTGTCCTGGTCTGTTTGCCCCTTTACAGGAGCAATGTCCCTGGAAAACAGCCTGGCTTCTCCAGGAACAGCCCTTCCTGGGCAGCTGGTCCCTGTAAGACACCCAGTCTCAGGAAACTGGGACAAAGACGGGAGTTTTTGGGCCCTGATCCCATGGGCTCAGCTGCAGAGCAGCTCCACATTGGGGTGTGCCCGGCTGCTGTCACCCACTGACACTTCCTGTTTCTTCCCAGAGCCTGGAAATCCCCTGACTTTCCGTGGGGCGAGGGCTGTGGAGCCATGCCACCAGCTGGCCCTGTGCCCCCGGAGCTGCAGGAAGAGGCAGCCAGGGGACAGACCCTGCCCTGTGCAGGGTCCTGGCAGTGTGGGGCTGGCACTGGGGCCATGCAGGGGGCAGGGATGGGACCTGGCAGGAACCATGCTGGGGTGCCAGGGTCCCACAAAACCATCCCATGTCTGAATAAACCCTTCTGTGCCCCCTTGGCCAGGTTGTGGGGCTGTGGAGGGTGAGGGGACAGCTCCTGCAGTGCCCCATGTGCCACAAGCTTGGCAGGTGTCAGCCAGTTCCCCCAGCTTGTGACCTCCTCACTGGAGGGGACGATGCTGGTGCAAATATTTGGCAAAGCACAAGAGCCTCTGGCTTTGCCTGATGCACCCACAGCCCCAGTGGGGGACAGGGCCGAGGGGCTCGGGGGTACCTGGGAACACCCCATGTGAGTTCTTGGCTTGCCCCACTCCTGTGGCCTATTCCTGGAGAGTCAAGGAGGATTTTGCCTTTCAGGGGGGATTGTTCTGCCACCCTGGTGGGAGAGGGAGCAGGACAGGCAGTGGGATGGGCAGGGAGCAGATTGTGGAGTGCCAGGAGCTCCTCCAGCCAATCTTGCCCTCCCACTGCTGGGAACACCTCGGGAAGGGGATGCACAACACACAACACTTACCAGAATTTCGGGGATGGGTTCCAGCACTTTGGACTCGGTGCCAAGACTGGAGTAAATCACCCGAGACCAGGCGCTGTCGTGACAGAAGCTGCTGAGGGAGGAGGGAAAGGCGGTGCTAGCGGGATTGGAAGGGCTCGGCAGAGCAACCCCCTCCTCTACACTCCCTCTTCGGAGCCTTTGGAACCTCCTCCCGAACCTTCACAGGCTCAAATTCCTTGAACAAACCAAATTCCTTGAACAAACTGGAGCGTCGCAGTGCTTTGACCCTTCGGGGACCCAGGGGGCCCTGACCCTGCTCAGGCTCCCCAGAACGGGCTCAGGGCTCTCCCACCTGTGCTTTGGAATCCGTGCAGTGCCAGCAGCTCTCATGGAAAGGAAGAACTTATGGATTTTTCCTGCCCTGCCTCAAATTAACTCATCACCTCTCGGAGCTGGTGCTCCACGTTGCAATCCCAGCTGAGTCTGGCTCCATCCCTTTCGCCAAAGGGTTTGACCCTCAGGCACAGCGGGGCTGGAGGCGGCCGCAGGGGCATCGTGGTTCCTCTGAACTGGCACTGCATGTACCGGCACTGGCTACCGATGTTCCCGGCGGGAGGAGGCACGGCAGAGGCCGGAGCCGTCGTACCGCAACTCCCCGAGCAGGACAGGGGGCTCCAATATCCGGTGAAACCGGGAGGAGACCCTTGAACGGCCCTGCGGGGGAGCAGCGTTGTGCAGCCCAACTCTTACGAGCCCCCGGAGGATGCCCGCGGGAGAAGAGTCTCTGCCGGGGCCGGGGCCGTGAGGGGGTGGCGGCGCCGAGAGGAGCCCATTCCCTCGGGCCGTGCCGGGGTCTGGCCGGGGCGCTGCATCCGTTATTTTGGGGATGCAGTTGCTTGGCTGCACTTACACAGCCACGCTGGGCAGGATGGGACGAGGTGCAGCCGGCACCAAGCGGAATCGCGCGGGCTGGGGGACACCGCGGGGGGAGCGGGTTCACCCCAAACCCGGAGCGGCTGCAGCGCGGCCCAAGCGCTGCCCAGCGGTCGCCGGCGGGGCAGGGCCGGCTCCGGGCCGGGTCCCGTCTCCATGACTCCCGCGTGCCCTTTGCCCTCCGCCCGTCACCTCCCACCGCCCCGCCTCCGAGCGGTGACGGACAGCTATCGCAGCCTATCGTAGCGCGTCGCCGCCGCCAGCCCCGCCCTCAGTCGCGACGGACATCTCCTATGAAGTATCCCATCTGAATTTCACCTCAAGCCCCGCCTCTAGAGGTGACGGACAGCTCAGTTAACCTATCATATAGCCCCGCCGCCGGCC
The DNA here is from genome assembly GCF_024509145.1 of Vidua macroura. Taxonomy (NCBI): domain Eukaryota; kingdom Metazoa; phylum Chordata; class Aves; order Passeriformes; family Viduidae; genus Vidua; species Vidua macroura. The sequence goes on along the minus strand of NC_071596.1, from coordinate 6,462,219 downwards.
GGAGTGGGTGGGAGAGTTGCTCGTAACGAACCAACCGAAATCCGACGTGGTGCAGCCGCAGCCAATCAGCGTTCGAGCGCTCGGGGACGGGGCCGTCAGCGTGGCCAATGGGAGCGCGCGCCGGGGCGGCGCGAGGCGCGGAGCGGGGCGGGGGGGGACGGAACGGCGGGGGCGGGCGGGGACAAGATGGCGGCAGCGGCGGCGGCGTCGGCGGCGCGCGCGCGGCGGGGCGGGCGGTAACGGGGCAGCGCGACCGGGACGAGGAACGGGACCGGGACGGGGCCGGGGCCGGGGCCGGGAGAGCGCCAGGGGGCAGAGGCCGAGGGGCGGCCCCTGAACTTGGGGAGACGCGAGAGGCGGCGGTTCGGCGGGGCGGAGCGCGGCACCGGGGCCCGGCTCGGCTCCCCCGCCTGGCGGCGGGGAGGGGGGACTAGGCCGCCCGCCCCCCTCCCCCAGTTCACCGTTCGGGCCGGCGGGAGCGGCCGGAGCTGACTCCGGGAAAGGACCCGGCCCGGGCCGGGAAGGGCCCGGAGGTCACCGACTCTCCCCCGGGAGTCCGCCCCGTCCCGGCGCTGATTTTGTCGCACTGAAAGTGTCCTGTCCCCTGTCACCCCTCTCTGCTCTCCCGCTGTACCCTGCCAGCCCCGGTGACACCTGTGGGAAGTGCGGGAGGGACCGTCCGGGCCAGGTGGGCATCCCTGACCCCCTCCTCCGTGAGGGGCCGGACACCGGGCAGAGGGTGCCCCCGGGAGGACCCGGGTATAGGGGCACAGGGTCTCCCTGAACCCCGCGGGGTCGACGGGGCCGGGGTGGGTTGTGTTGTCCTGCACCGCTGACACCCGGAGGAGAGGTGGTGACACATCATGTGCCAGGCAGAATCCCGGTGGATGAAGGATGCCCCCGGGAGCTCTCGGTAGGCACCGAAGGCCTCAAACTTTTGTAGGCAAAAGCGAAGACGCAAGAATTGTTTCGGAAAACTCCTTCAAGGAAACTTGGTTCCAGCTCCCCAACGGCTGAACCCCCCCTCCGGCCCGTGCTCCCGGGAGGGCGGTGGGAGCACACCTTCCCACCCCAGCTGGGAATCATGAGCTCCTAGGGATGGAAAGTCACGAGAGGGACTGGGAGCTGCTCTGGTTCCACGGGGTGGCCTGACGGCCTGGAGATGACCTAACTCTCTAGGATCAAACTGGGCCCAGTCAAGGCCAGTTGACTGGGAAGAGCCCCCGGCAGCAGGACCGGGTAGGAAGCAACGCGAGTCCCAAACTGAGTGTGTCCCGTTACAGATTTATGTTCTTTTTCAAAGACGTTCTGGAGCCAGGCCGGGATCTTTTGGCATCCAACTGACCTGGAAGCAGTTCTTAGGTTTGGTTTTCCTTTTTTTTTTTTTTGGTTTTTTTTTTTTTTTTTTTTTTTTTGTTTTTTCCTTCTTTTTTTTTTTGTTGTTTTTTTAATTATTATTCATGTTTGTACAATCTTCTGGATATTTTTTTCCCGAGAAGGAGTAAAAGGGAGTGTTGGAAACTAACAAACAGGATTAAAGCCCTGAGCGCTTAAGGAAAAGAACAGGTTAAGGAACTTAATCCAGGATGGATCTGCAGGAGCCCCAGCAGCTGGGAATGTTTGCGGAGAGCGAGCTGATGTCGGTGGGGATGGACACATTCATCCACCGCATTGACTCCACCGAGGTCATTTACCAGCCCCGGCGCAAGCGGGCCAAGCTCATTGGCAAGTACCTCATGGGAGACCTGCTGGGAGAGGGTTCCTATGGCAAAGTCAAGGAGATGCTGGACTCAGAGACCCTGTGCAGGAGAGCTGTGAAGATCCTGAAGAAGAAGAAGCTGCGCCGGATCCCCAACGGGGAGGCCAACGTGAAAAAGTAAGTAAAGAGTTCTGGGAGCTGAGGGGGTGAACTTGGTCCTTGTTTACCAGCTGAGCTCCTGTGTTGTTTTAGCTGACAGCATGGCTCTGCTGTGGAAATACTTCCTAATCCACAAGTATTTAGGAATCTCTTCCCTCTGAACAGCAGCCAGTGCTCTGGTAAGGCTGGGCACAGGGAAGGAACAGGTTCCCAAGGTCTAGGACAGTCTGGAATACACCACTTTGGTGTCATTTAATGGATAAAATATTGTTTCTTAAAGCAGTTCCTCTGTGCCCTCTCACCTTTCCCAGCCAGCAGCACCTGGGCAAGGTGAGACGTTACGAACACACTTGGTGTCCTCACAGGGTTATTCCTGTATCTGCCCAGGTGTGTTCCAAAGGCCCCGGAGCTCTCTGTGGTGGCAATTCCTCCTCTGACCCATGTGGAAGGTGGCTGGAACAGGATCCAATATATGGGGCACCCCATGGGCACAGGAAATTTTGGGTTTTTTCCTTGGCTTAATTTCTAAGGTCCTTGGGAGTTAAGGCTCTCCCCAGCTGATTTCTGTGGCTGTAAAATGGGGCCAAGGGTTGTCAGCTCTCTGTGCCTCCACCACACCTGGTTACTCAGGGCACAAAGCCCTCATGGAAGTGAACCCCAGGACAAGCCGGCTGTGGGGCTGGATCCATGGGGCTGGTGTGGGAACTTTCCCTTCCCTGGACCTCGCAGCAGCTGCGTCCCAGCCCTGCCAGGAGCTGCTTATCAGCTGTGCAGGAGCCTCTGCAGCCCAAACAACCCATGAGGGTTTATCTAGGCTGGGAGGTAGAGCTCTGAGAGGTCGAGGAGACTCTTCTGGTGTTCTGCTGCAGGTGAGCCCTGACCTGCAGAGTCCTGTGTCTGTCCCTCAGTTTGATTTCCCAGTTTAGCTGTGGGATATTTCACATCCTGTCCCAGGACTGCTGTCAGGGAGGTCTCTCACTTTGCCTTCCAACCTTTCCTGACAGCCTTCGCTGTGGAACAGTCACATCCCAAGGCTGGGACCTCCCTGTCTCTCCCTTCCTGGCTCAGGTTCAGGAACAAGCAAACTTGGTTAATCTGTAATAAAATGTTTCTTGTTTTTCTGGTGGAGGCTGAGTGCCCGGTCCCTGGGTCCCTCCACGGGCATATCCAGAGCTGCCACTGGGGAACATGGAGATAGTTTCCTCCTTAGGGAAGCTTTCAATGTAAATTAGGTAAAAAGAGCTTGCCCACATCAGGAGAGTTCCCCGTTCTCAGAGCCATGGGAATGCTCCTGTGTCCTGAGGTGAACTCCGTAGAAGTTTTATTCATGCCCAGAATGGGGCTGTGAGTATCAGCTGGGTCATTAAGGGAGTTATTAAAAGGGGCTTTCTGTCGATGTTACCTGGCTCAGTCCCACCTGCTCCAAAACACCAAGGCAGATTTTAAGTCGTGCCTTGTACCCAGGGGTTTACTTTAGTTCAAGTTCCTATTTCTGTTCCCTCATCCTTTTCCCTCTGCCCACCTATTCATGTGCTTTATCGGCTGCTTCAGTGGGGAATTTTAAGGCAAACTATTATATTTTGTGATTCCCTGGTCCCCTGGCACTCTGAGCTGATCAGAACCCTTCAGCTCTGCTGTGAGAGGGAGTGAAAGCTGTGTCTGCTCTGGATGTGAGATATGTGACCAAACCCGGGTGTCTGAGTTGTCAGTGTGGGAGGAACAAGGTGCTGTGGGGTCTCCAGGTAGTGCTGGACAGGACACCGACACAGTATTTTAATGTCAACATGGCCAGATCGCACTGGAATTTCACTTTGGGCAGCTCTGTTGGAGCAGCTTTGAGGAGTTTATGCCCGAAAACTGCTCCTGTGCACAGAACAGCAGAAAATCAGTTTGTGGGCTGGATCACACCATTGGGTTCTGCTTTCTCTCTTGGAATCTGATCACTGAAGTGGTTTCCAGTGTTTCCTACCACAGGGAAAAGCTGCACATGAGGCTTGGGTTGTTGGGCAGAGGTGACTGAGTTACTGTGGTGGGCTCCTGCCTCTGCCCCCTCACAGGGCACCTTAGCGCTGCTTCAGCTGTGCTGATAGCGTGTCATTCAAGGAATTCCCTGGAATACAGTTCCTAGACAGTGGCCCTTGGGTAATTCCACAAGCAGTAACACACAGGGGGGAATGAGAGCGCAGTCATGAGCTGTGGAGGATCATACAGGTCTGAGCTGGGCCTTGGGCACCTGGAGATATTTGGCTGGAAATAGGGTGTTAATGCCAACCTTGGGTCACTCCTTGTTGATATCCCAGGCCACAGCCTCATCTCTGTCCCAGCCCTGTCTCCTGGTGTTCTGGAGACCTAGAAATTACAACTAAAATGTGTTTGGGACTTACATCAAGTCAAATTATTTTTCTCTACCCCAAAATACTCCACTTCTGCCCCAGGAAAATGAGCCCTAAATGAGCCCTGAAGGGCTCTCTGAGTCCTGGAGAGGATGTTGAGGGTTTAAACTTCTAAGACACAGTTTCCTTAAATCTGTTGGGAGAATCTTCATTTCTCTTTAGAGTAGGTGGAGGTGGCTCAGTCAGGCAGACACTGCAGAATCTCATCCCTGCAAAAAAAGGGGGTTTAGTGGGATTGCCAAAAAGAGACAGGAAAACCTGTCAGCCTGTGGCTGCAGCAGCAGAGGTTTAATAATGCCGTGTGCTAATAGCCTGCCACGTTAATTAAGTGTTTGGGGCTCTGTGGGATCCCAAGTGCCCTGTGCTGTACTTACCACCTCGGCAATTGCTCTGGTTGGAATTTGTGCTCCTTGGGAATTCCTCAGAGGGTTAACCTGGGTTATGGGGCTGTGCTGTGATAGTTTGTTCCTGGGGTCTGCAAGTCCCAAGCTGGAACCTCCAAACAGGGACATCTCTCCTGGGGAAGGACTTGCTGGAAGCCCTGGAGGTGTGAGCTCAGGTGAGAATGGGCTGATCCCTCCTCCTCAGAGACATGCTCCCCATGGAGCTGTGTGGCTCAAGGGCTTCCTCTGCTGAGCTGGATGTTTGCTTGGGTGAAATGCTGGGACCTGTACTCCAAGGAAGAACACAGATTGTGATGGATACAGAACTTGGAATGCCAGACATCTCTGCGGCAGCAGGATGTGGATGGACCCTTGGGACCAGGAAAGAGAAAATGTGACACCGAAATCTTCCTGGCACTTCCAGCCCTTGGGCTCACACAGTCCTGGAGAGGTGCTGCACTTCCGAAGCTTTCAGGATGTTGTGAGAAGAACCTTGTGAACCAAAGGAAGGGAATGAATCTTTTGGCTGTGTTACTGGGTTTTGTTTAGGCAGGAATGATTGGGAACAAGCTGTAGGAAGAACGCTGGATCTCACAGTGGAGATGTCCAGGAAGGAGAGTCTGCTTTCCTGGCTGCCTTTGGCATGTTCCAAAATGGCGTGGCAAATGGAACGAGGGGGCAGCTTTGCTATTTACAGTTCTGAGCAACAACACCCCCTGTTATTTGCCAGAGCAGGTACCTTGCAGGGGATAAGTCTTAATACACCAGGATGAGCTTAATGGATCTGACAGAGCTCAAGTTAGATCTTTTCCCCCCTTGTCTCCTTCCAATGGAGTTATACTTGGAAGCAGGTCTGGGCCTCTGGCAGTCTGTCTGGTTACACACTTGCAGTGGGCTGTGGTGGGGTTTTGTTGGTAGTTTTGGAAGAAAAAAAAATCAAATTTAGGCCTGTTCTGAGAAGGTGAGACCTATAGTTCCCCTAGTCGAGGTGTTTGCAAAGCGAGATGGGATCGAGGTGACTGGGCTGGCTGTCCCTGCTCCTCAGGCATTCCAGAGCAAAAGAGGTGCTAAAAATAGAAGTAATCTTTCCTCTGGGAAGAGGGTGGCTTGGCCTCTGCCTCAGGGGTGGGGGCACGGCCCTGGCATTTTGGATTGGTTCACAGAGTCCTCCTGGGGGGGGAAATCATTACAAAAATATGAGATATTTATTCGTCTGTTGAAGGTGGGAGGAATCAGCGTTTGTGCTTCCGAGCTGTATTACAGGGAATGAGCTGTTGGGATCAGGATTTTAAATGTGTTCCCAACACTTGGGCCTTAAAGCAGTTGTGTTTGAGTGGGTTTGCTCCCCTCTGGCAGCCCTGTTGGAGCCCTCGGCCCTCTCCCTTCATGCTGCAGGATCTCCTTAGCTCCACACTGACACTGGCTGCTGTTCCTTGTGCTAATTTAATCCACTTCAGCCCTTTGGTCATTCCTATAATTAGATTTGTCTGCCATGTCCACACAATACTTGGGAGTTTTGCTATGGTATCTTGGGTCTCTGCTTAGCTCTTGGTGGCTTCTTCTAAATCCAGAGCTGAGAAAGGAGTCTCTGGCCTTAACTTTGGTAATGAAATAATTGATACTGCTCAGGCATCCTTAAAAGATCATTAAGGATTCTCCTTGCACTCCTGCATCGGAGAAGCCCTTTCCAAGGAGCAGCTCCTGGTTGTTGCTCAGCCTTTGTGCAAGCCCCAGCTCATTACCGGAGCTGCTAATTCTGCCCGTGAGGGGCTCTGAGCTGGCTTTGGGCAGGGGCTCTCACTTCCAAAGCTGTTCTCAGAATTCCTTGTAATGCTGCTTCCCAGCGGCTGAGCTGATGAAGTGTGACCACACTGCTTAAAGCACTCACCAAATCACTCTGGAAGGGAGCTGGGAAGGAGAATTTGGGAGCTCAGCACAGCCCAGCATGGAGCAGCAGCAGAACAAAGTGAAAAGCAGGATGTGCACTGCCAGGCACCAACAGAACCACCCTGACCTGACTGTCCTGCTCTGCCTGTTTCTCCACAGCTGGCATGCAGTGGGATTTTGCCAGATGAGTTTAATGCAAAAGAGACTAAACTGTGGTTTGGGGCAAGTACAAAATCCCTGGAGACAAAAATCAGAACAGCTGACAGAAGGTGACATTCAAGGGACTGTTCCCCAAGCCAAGGGAAGGTGGCTCCTCACTGTTTTACCTTATTTATTCCCCACAAACACAGGATTCAGTTCAGGTCTCTGAGCCATTCAGTCAAGTTAAGTTTGGGTGAAATTTTGGAAGAGATGGAGTTGGGAATAAGCTTTTTAAATGTAACTTTCTCCTTCTCTCTTCCTGCAGGGAGATCCAGCTCCTGCGGAGATTACGGCACAAAAATGTCATCCAGCTGGTAGATGTGTTGTACAACGAGGAGAAGCAGAAAATATATCCTTTTGCACAGGGCTGTTGATCAGGTTTGAACTCCCACTGTTCTATGCTGTGGTTCTGCTTTTGGGAAAGCCCTTTTGGATGTTTCTTAAGCTTAATTTTTTGCAGCTAAGTTGATTTCACTGCTAATAACCATCCTGCCTAACTGTCAGACTTTCCACACAAACACAAATTCACACAGATACTAATCAAGGCAGTTTTATCCTCACTTTACTGGTTTTTGTGTGACTCTGCAACACTGAGAGCACTTTGTCTGGAACCAGTGTGGCAGTTCCTAGAGCTGATCCCTTGTAGCATATGTTATAAATGGATCCTTTTATTTTTGACGGTGTTTTCTAACTACTGTCTTCTTATTATAGTACTCCAGAAAATGAGTAATTTAATTGTGTGCATTAATTAGATCAAACACTCTGCCACCAGATCATTAGGATAAAGCAGCATGACAACTTCTGCTTGTGCTGTGGCCTCGACAGAGTGAGGGGACTGCGAGTCAATTAGTGATAGAGAGATCCTGTTTAATTAGGTAGAAGGGAGGAGGCAGCATGGGGAAAGGAGCCCGAGAGAGACATCGTGTGTTGATACCAGGTGATGACAACCCAAAACCATCCCTGGCAAATGGGATCTCTCCAAGGATGCTCCTTGCTGGACTTCCTGAGCAGTGCTGGTCCAGAGTTGGTTTTCAGTGCTTTTCCCTTGCAAGGACAGGTTGACTTTGTTATTTTTATCTTTATCTGCTTCTACACTCTCACCAAGTTTGTTCCTCCCTGTGCTGATTCTGGCAATAACTGGGGGAATTAGTTTTCACTGGAACTCAGAGCAGGAATTCATCCATGATTTTGTTCAAGCCCTTCCCCAGCTCCTGACTGGCACTGCCTGTGCTGCATGTCTTGGACTGTGATAGAGCAGACCTTGAGCAGCCACATGGGCATCAAGTTTGGGAAGAGATCCAGCAGAAAAGGGACTGTTTCCCTGAGGCTGCCCTGGGGGCAGGGCCCTTAGTCATGCACAGGGCTGTGTTGGTTCCTTGCAGGAGGCAGAGTTGGGGTTTAGGGGGAGATGTCAACTTCCCCATTGGTGATTAAAAAGAAAAATCCTCATTTCCGGAACAAGCACTGTGGGGTTGGAAACTGGGGCTGTGGAAGGAAGGATTCTGTTCCCACCTGAGTGTTGTGTTGCTGGTGGAAGTGCACTGCAGGCTTGAGCTGTTTGTCACAGAATGGCTTGGGTTAAAAAGGACATTAAAGCTCATCCCATTCCACCCACTGCCATGGGCAGAGACATCTTCCCACTCTCCCCGGTTGCTCCAAGCCCCATCCAGCCTGGCCTTGGACACTTCTAGGGATCCATGGGAAGCCACAGCTTCTCAGGGAAACCTGTGCCAGGGCCTCACCATTGTCACAGGGAAGATTTTTTTCCTAATCTCCCATCTATCCCCCCTCTTTGTCAGTGTGAAGCAATTTCCCCATGTCCTGTCACTGCGTGCTCTTCTAAAAAATCCTTCTCTATCTTTCTTGCAGGCTCCCTTCAGGTTAAGACAGCATTTGAGCAACTCACCTAATAAAAACCTTCAGTGATTTTCTGTGGGAAAGGGAAAGCTGTGGTGACTGGACTAAAAATATCAACAACTTTTAGTACTTAAGGGCTATTTGCTGGCCTGCTGTGGCTGGGAGTGCAGAGCTAGTGGTGAATGGAGAGCTCATCCAGGCAGAAAATGAACCCAGTTCCATGAGCAACATCCCAGGGATCCCATTACCAGTGTGTACAGCTGGGTGTGGGAGCAGCAAGCCCTTGAGGAGGAGAACTGAGAACTTGAGGCACCTGTAATAGATCTGCTCCAGCCTGGAAGTCTGTTCTCTAATCTGATTGATCAACCTGAAGTGGATCAGTGACCAGGGAGGGGTGAGGAGCAGCCTGGCTGTTAATGACACCCAGCCAGGCTGTCCTTGAGCCTCTTTGCTCCCCAGGAACTGGTCTGGATTATCTACCATCACTGTTATTCTCCTGACAGTGGGAGAGCTGATGTATTCCAAATCACTCTGATAGAAGTAGTTCACAGATTTCTTCCAGAGTAAGAAAGGGTAGGAATTAGTTTTGGGAGCTCTTTTTTCTGTTCTTGCTTTTATTGATTTACCAAGAGTCTTCATGCCCATCATAAATTCTGGTTTAGGGTATATTTAGAGTATTTTAGGGTCTCTCTAAAGAGCAGCTCATGGGGAATGGAGCAGGAACTTAATTTTCAGTGTTTGGAGCTGCTAGATGAAACATGCTGGAAAGGGGCAGCAGAGTCTTCAGCTCAGATCCCACACAGGACAGGAGTCTCCCTTCTGCCTCTTCTACTTCAGGTGGCTTCTTGGGGCAAAAGTAACTTATTTTGGGTTTAGGTTAAGAAGGCAACTGCCTGGAGGAGTAACTGACCATGCTCAAGCTTGCAGGGGAGCCCTGGCAGCCTCTGCTGTCAGGACACTTCCCAGTGTCCCAGGGTCTGTTCTCCCAGGCCCCTCCAAGCCATACTTTGCCTTCAAAAGCCCAGGGAGAGGAGGAAACAGGCAATTGCAACATCAGGCAGTCTGGTTCCCATTATTTGGCCCCAACATTAAAGCTTAGAGAGATAAAAACTGGAATATGCTGCAAGGGAACAAATGCTGCAAAGTGCCACCAGCTCTTGGCATTCTGTTGTAACTGGTTTTATCCGTGTGGTTTCACAAAGCTTCTCAGCTCTCCAAGGATCCTTTTTCCTGCTACTGGATTACTCCTGTGGGGCTGGGGGTAAGCAGCAGTTGTTCCATAGAGCACACAACTGGGTTGTTTGGGACGGGGAATAAGGAATAACCAACTTTGGGGAAGGTGGCAGGAGCTCGCTGTCATCTCAGGTGCAGAACACTCAGGGCACTGGGGGAACAGGCTGCAGCTCTTCTGCCAGGGAGTTCCCAACTTTCTGTGCCCACTTGAAGGTATTTCCCTGTTCTCTGTCATGCCTGTGAGATCTTCAGCTTATTTTCTGTGGAGTTCCCATCCTGGTCCCAGAGCTGCAGATCCTCATTTGGCAGAAGGATTTTCCTGTAGGTGCTTTCCTGTCCTGTGGGAGCTAGAGGAGCATCCCTCAGTACTTGTGAAGCGCAGCCATTCCCTCTGGGATGAGGCTGCTGCCCATCTGAGGAATGTTTAACACAGAGGAGTATTAACCCTGGAACTTCCTTAACTCTGCCCTCACGTATATGGTGATGGAGTACTGTGTGTGTGGGATGCAGGAAATGCTGGACAGTGTCCCAGAAAAGAGGTTTCCAGTGTTTCAGGCTCACGGGTAAGTTCTGTTCCTCTCCCCACTGTGTTCTCTTGAGTGGAGAGCACGTTCTGCTCTGCTCAGACTGTGTTTGAAAGCAAACCTGGCTTTGTGTAATAATTTCATATTTTACACCCATGGAAAAAAGTGAAAAGCTCTTGAAGTGGCCAGCAGGGATTGCCCTTAGATTCTGGGAGGAAAACCATCCTTCTACTGATTTTTCTGTTATTTTTGTTTTACTTCCTGAGCTGCCCAAGAGCCCTCTCGGTCCCTGTGCTCTTGCCTTGCCAGGGGTGTGAGGGGGGAATCTCCTGCCTAAATGGAGGTCAAGCTACAGTTCAGCATCAGAAAAGACTTTAAAGGCCTTGGGATGGATTAGGGATTGGCAATATCCAGCATGATCTGGTAGCTGGGGTAGTTAGCTGGGATAAGCTGGAGCCCTTTTTACTCCTCAAGGAAAGAAACCTGAGAATTCTGGGAATAGATACAAAATCATTGTCAGGATCAAATCAGGGCACAGCAGCAAATCCGTGGCAACTACATCATTTTATGGTCATATCGTCATTTTATTTTAAGAGTTCTCTGAGATTACAGACAGCCTAAGTGAAATTCAGGCACATTAATATTGTTTCTGGGTATTACGAGATGAAACACTTGCCTTTACAACTGCCAGGCTGTGTGGGTTACAATGATGGCCCAGAGTCTCTAACCACAGCAAAAAGCTCTTTTCTACTGGCTAAAAGTGTTTGATTTTTTTTCCCCTCTGCCTCTCTCTGCAGGTACTTTTGTCAGCTTATAGATGGCTTAGAATACTTGCACAGCCAAGGGATTGTCCACAAGGATATAAAACCGGGGAACCTCCTGCTAACAACCAATGGGACACTAAAAATATCTGATTTAGGCGTAGCAGAGGTATGTGAGAAGCGCAGCAAAGTCAGAAGGGGACGTTCTAGATTGAGGTCACCTCTGTGGTGTCATTGATCTATTGTGCATTTAGGCTTTTGTTCTGTTGCACTTGCAGAGTGCTCTGAGAGACTCTGAATATTTATTGCAATTGGCAAAGCACTTCTTTTGGTAACAGCATGAAACCTCTGCTCAGGAAACACAGAGAAGGAAGATGTCAATCTTGGGTGAGCCCAAAAGTGGGGGGACATGGAGATAAGCTACATAACCTTATCCTTCTTTTTATATGGAGACTGTCTTAGGTAGGAGAGGTGCAAGACTTGTCACTGTGGCATGTGGCTGCTGTGGTGGCATGATCTTATCATCTGTAGATGTTCAGTAGAGGAGTTTTCCCCTTTTGTTTCCCAGGTGGAACTTTTCCAAGAGTCACAGTTTGTTTTCCTTGGCAGCCTGACACTGTTTGGTCTCTCCTGCCTCAGGCATTGCATCCGTTTGCAGAGGACGACACATGCAGGACAAGCCAAGGGTCGCCAGCATTCCAGCCCCCAGAAATTGCCAATGGCCTTGACACCTTTTCAGGCTTTAAAGTCGACATCTGGTCTGCAGGGGTGACGCTGTGAGTGCTCAGGAGCTCCCAGAAGCTTCACAACTAATGACACCCTCAGATAGCTCAATCCTGGCCCAGCTCTGTCATCACCACTCTTGTGTGGTGGGGGAAGCTGAGAGGGGGGGTGCTGCTCGCTCCTGTGGGTGGGTTTATGCTCCCCAAAGTAGCTGTAATTCTGCACAAGGGGATCCTTGCTCTCCATGAGTGACTCTGCAGCTGTTGCTCAGCTCCCAGAGGCACAGCCAGGGCAGTAACAGAAACCACAAGTATCTCCAGTATTTATTTTTAAGTTTTTGCTGTCCCTGACTGTGATGAAGGCAGGCTAAACTTAAAGAGGTTTTGCACATACTGCCAAATATTCCTCTTTTGGTTTCCTCTTGGCTGCTTTTGGCTTACATAGTCAGGTAAGAACTGAGTACCTGTGTGCTGCTTCTCATCCTGCTTCTCCTTCTGCCTTCACAGATACAACATCACAACGGGTCTGTACCCTTTTGAAGGGGATAATATCTATAAATTATTTGAAAACATCGGGAAAGGCGACTACACAATTCCAGAGGATTGTGGTCCTCCACTCTCAGACTTATTGAGAGGTGAGTCTTCCCAGCTGGTTCCAAAAGAGTAACATTTACAGATGCAACAACTCCTCAGCTTGCACAGTGCCAGAGCTTCCTTCCAAGTGTCGTGTAGGGATATGGGATCCTTTTAGCCAGGGAGGTTATACTTATAGCCTTACAAGACTCTGGCAGATATTCAGCACTGGTGTTTTCCTGAGATCCACTAACGCCCTGCACAGCTCACAGCCACTGCTGTGTAGAGTTGGTTCTTGCATTGTTTCCTGTGCTCTGAGAAGCTTTTATATCTAAAGACAAAGCCCACAGGAGGTTAAATTTAAAATGGCATAATAGCATTGATGCAAGTTTGGACAGTGAGAGCACTCAGATGCTGTGTCCAGGCTTTCCGTAATGTCACACACTGAGTACTCAGGTCTACTGTCCCTCCTCATAAACCTCACCTCTGGACTTGTCTCAAGTCCCATTTGTTTCCTTCCCCTCAAATCCAGAGCTGCAGGATATCAGCAGTAACAGGTGCCCAGTTTCACAGCAGGGCTGGGATAGGACCATGAGGACCAGGAGAGTGGCACTTTCTGGGGAGAAAGTTGTGGGGTTTTTTGGGTTTTTTTATTCTCATCATTTATTGCAGCAGTTTCATGTTTAGTGCTGAAGAGTCTCTACCTGTGAAAGCTGAGTGGTCAGGCAGGGCAGCAGTTGTGCCATGCACAGCAGCAGCCTGGTGAGCCTCTTTGGCAGGAGCTGGGATGTGATTCCAGCCTGTGGGAGAGCCCAACCAGCATTCCCAGTGCCTCCATGGCAGCAGAACAGCCAGGTGCAGCTGTGCTCCCCAACCCTCAGCATAGGCTCATCCTCTCCTTTCTCTTCAGCTCTTTGTGAGGAATCAGCCCCCAGATGTGGGATGTTTGTCTTGTTTCACATTGGTTTTCCTGGTCCTTGTGCTCTGTGAGGTTGGTGAGGGGCTGGGGGATACTGAGTGCCTCCCTGCTGGCAGCGTGTCAGCTCTGCAGGGACACAGGCTCCTGGCCTGGTGCAGGGACATGGGCTCGGTGCAGGGGCACAGCTCCGGGCTCGGTGCAGGGACACGGCTCCTGGCTCGGACACGGCTCCTGGCTCGGTGCAGGGGCACAGCTCCGGGCTCGGTGCAGGGACACGGCTCCGGGCTCGGTGCAGGGACACGGCTCCAGGCTCGGTGCAGGGACACGGCTCCAGGCTCGGTGCAGGGGCACGGCTCCTGGCTCGGACACGGGCTCCGGGCTCGGTGCAGGGACACGGCTCCGGGCTCGGTGCAGGGGCACAGCTCCGGGCTCGGTGCAGGGGCACAGCTCCGGGCTCGGTGCAGGGGCACAGCTCCGGGCTCGGTGCAGGGACACGGCTCCGGGCTCGGTGCAGGGACACGGCTCCAGGCTCGGTGCAGGGACACGGCTCCAGGCTCGGTGCAGGGGCACGGCTCCTGGCTCGGACACGGGCTCCGGGCTCGGTGCAGGGACACGGCTCCGGGCTCGGTGCAGGGGCACAGCTCCGGGCTCGGTGCAGGGACACGGCTCCGGGCTCGGTGCAGGGACACGGCTCCGGGCTCGGTGCAGGGACACGGCTCCGGGCTCGGTGCAGGGACATGGCTCCGGGCTCGGTGCAGGGACATGGGCTCGGTGCAGGGACACGGCTCCTGGCTCCGTGCAGGGGCACAGCTCCGGGCTCGGTGCAGGGACATGGCTCCGGGCTCGGTGCAGGGACACGGCTCCTGGCTCCGTGCAGGGACACGGGCTCCGGGCTCGGTGCAGGGACACGGCTCCTGGCTCCGTGCAGGGACACGGCTCCGGGCTCGGTGCAGGGACACGGCTCCTGGCTCGGTGCAGGGGCACAGCTCCGGGCTCGGTGCAGGGACACGGCTCCAGGCTCGGTGCAGGGACACGGCTCCTGGCTCGGTGCCGGCCGTGCTGGCGGCAGGTGGTGCTGTCAGTCCAAGCTCTTCTGCTGCTCCCACCGGGGCTTCCGCAGCCTCTCGGCACCAAGGAACTGCCAGACCCCCGCAGCCCCCCTTGGAGGCTATTTTAGCTTCCCTGGCCCCATGCCAATGATGAAATCAGTTATTTGCATGTGTTTCCAAAAGCATTAGCCAGCTTTAGCAGCTTTCTGAAGGCGTTACATAAGGCAGCGCTTCACGCTCGGCACAGCCGGCATCCGGCTACTCATGGCCTGATGTGCTTCACATTGTACCTGCCAGTGCCAGGGAAGAGTGGCCTGAGCTCCATGTGGCATTTGCCTTGTGACTGCTGACTCCCAATGTAGCCTTTAAACAAGCTGGGAATTGCCCAAATGGAGCAAATCCTGTAGTCCTGTTGGTCCAGCAGCAGTTCTCCTAAAGCATCCAGCAGAACTCCTTGGAGGTTTGTGATCAGCCTCTCAGCTGCACTTAGTGCTTTCCCCAGGGAAAAGGAGCGTGGCAGTTTTCTCTTTTCTTGTGCTGAGGATATTGACAGCTTAAAATCTTGTGCTTCATTAGCACAGTAACTCCCCTCCTAGTTCTCTTCCCACCCCTGTGTGAGATCTGGAGCCAGAATTACCTACTCTTCCCTCTGCCTGATTTTACATGGCGGAGCCTTGAGTCTGGTGCCCTTTGTCCATCTCTTACAGCCTGAGTCTCCTCCTGCATCCTGACTGCTGTCAGTTTGTCTGTCTGCATCCCTTCTGTGCTTGTGCACCACAGAGGTGGGAGTTGAGTGGGTTCGGCGAGGAGAGGAGCTTGTCTGGAAGGAGATGACTAGACTGCTTTATATCAGGGCAGTGGGAAGCCCTAAGGATCTGTTTTCCTGTCCTCTCTCCCACTTGAGAACAGTCTTCCACCCCTCATCTTGCTGTGTACAAGCTGCTACATTGCAAAAGCTGGCATAACCTTCTGATATTCCCCTTGCTTGGTGTGAGACACATTTTCCAGTGGTCAGTATGCCAGGTGGCCTCGAGGGGGGTGAATTTTGGGGTGGGATTGCCCCAGCCCTGCCTACTCTGGAGGCCTTAGCAGCTCCTGAGCATCTGCTGAGGCCCAGGGCTGAGCCATGCAGCCGTGGCACCACGTAGCTATGGTGACAAACCTGGATGCTTTATTTAGTTCCTGCTTTTCCTCCAGAACATCTGCATTTCCTGGCTGGTGCCTGTTCCTCCTGCAGCAGGCTGGAGCTGAATCCATTGCCTGTGGATCAGATACTGTAGGTGGCTGTGTTTGTGTGAGCAGCACAGACAACCCCAGCTCAGCTCTGTTGCTCTGGTGGTTTTGTCTCATCTTTGTGTTGCTTTGAAAGGCTCTAAAAGCCTTCACAGGGCTGCAAGCGCCTAGTCTGGGTTTGAGTGAGGTAGAATTCAGTGCAGCAAAGTGCTCATTTCCTCTGTCTGCCAGGGCTGTGCTGACCACAGGCACCACAACCAGGCTGTGAAGCAAACACAAACACACTTTGTAAGGTTTTTTGTTCTTCTGTTGACTACTTTTGTAGTGTGTTTTTACTTTTTCTTCCCCTTGAGCTTGTTCTTATCTTTGTTCCCTTTTTCCAGAACAGCAGAGTTTAGAGGACTTAAAGCTTCAGTGGTATTTAGCTTGTAAAGAGACTCATGACAGTATATCCTCCAGATTAGCTGGGAGACTGCTCCTCATTTTGTCTTCCTAATCAGGGATGAAGCTTTATTTGTACTCTTCAGGGATGGAAAGAAGAAGGGCTGGTGCTGTTTTGTGTGTGCAGTCAGGAGAGATGTGTCAGAGTAGAAGGGTTTATAAATAGTCTTAAGGTTCTTCTGGCAGCATCTGCCCATGCCTTATCAACTCCTGTGCACTTTGCTTCTGGACCAGAAGAATGCACAAGGTCAGCTTTCCTCCTCCTGGTCTAATAGACTTTTACTGGAAGAGGAGGCTGCAGCTCTGCATTAATCAGCATCTGGATTGATTTCCAGGCCCTGAGACCTGAGGTTGGATCCTCAGCAGTTTGTTTTCTTACTTCCATGACCTTCCCTTGCTGGGACAGTGAGAGGATGCATCCTGGTGACAGTGGGATGCTTTAATTCTGCTGTGGCAGGGGTCCCCAGGGCTGTCTGTGCCCTTCCAGAGGCCTAGCCTAGATCACGGGCTCAAGATTTGCCTGCAGAGGGAGTTTGTGAGTGGAACAGCTGGCTGAGTGCAGGGAGAGGGAGAAGGTCCTGCCTCATTTAGAGATTGGCCTCACACTGCTTTTACAGTGGTTGTTAAATGTTGATCCAAGTTGGAGACTGAAGTAGAGTCCAGGTTGAGTCCATTAACCTTGCTGTTGGATTTCTTCCTGCTTCTCCAGTCCCAAAGCTGAGACTGTCCTGTGTTCTGAACTCCAGGAATTCTTCCCTGGAGCTGTGCCTGTCTGGGATCACTGGGTGTAGGGGCTGGGGGTTGTGAGGAGCTTAGGGCAGATCCATGATCTCCAGTTTCTGGGTTTTTACTTGATGTGATTTGAAAGGGTTTTGAAACTGTTGATGTGCTGCAGAGGACACGATAACCCTGTCTGTGCATGACTGTGTGGTGTCTGTTCTTACCAGTTTAATACCTGATAATTCTTGATGAGGGAACTTCATATTTTAGGAATAATTTCCTCATGGAAAGGGTTGTCAGGCACTGGAAGGGGCTGCCCAGTGAGGTTTGGAGCCCCCATCCCTGGAGGTCTCCAAAGAACACCTGAGCATGACAGTCAGTCCTCTGCTCTGGGTAACAATTTGGGGATCAGCCACAGGTTGGACTTGGTGATTCTGTGGCACCCCTGTATGCACACAGCAAATCCTCTGGGAATACTGGGGAGCAGAGGTTAGAGCTGGGCCTCCTGAAGCATTCCCTGGCACAGCCTCTCCCATCCCTGCTCGCAGATAAACTCCAGGGAAGTCTTTACCCTAAATGGCCGCAAGCGGCGGCTGCTGCAGGCAAGATGCTCCAGGATGACTTGCCTGGTGAATAGAACATGATGTTTTGTCTTGCTGAAGCCTCTCTTCAGTGCAGGACTTGAGCCACAGAGCTGCCACGAGTGACTCAGAGCTGAATGTATGAATGTACATTTTCAGTGAGGACACCTTCTGTTTTCTTTCAAATGTTGCCCCAAATGCGGTCATTTTTCATTGAAGTAAAAATTCCTTTAGCTCGATTATTTTCCTTCTGCCTTTTTCATGGCTTGAGAACAACAGCTCCCTGTGCCGTGGCTGTTTGTGACTACTGCTCTTTTAATCATTTACCTTAAACTTTTTATCCTGCTTGTACCAGTTTCATCTGGTAAATGCCTTAAATTTCAAAAACACTTTGAAGTGTGGTTTTTAAATAAATCGGTGGGGGGAGTAGGTGGTGTCCTGACTTCCTTGTTTCTTACTACATGAATAAGAGAACTCTACCAATACTTGTCCCCTAATCTTCATGGGAGAGCTCTTTGCAGCCCTATTTCTTAAAAAGAAAAAAAAAAGCCAACTCATTTGGGAAGCTCAGCTGTGAAAGCATCTGATCATCTTATTAATAGGTTCTTTAATTAGGTGTGGGATGTTTTTTTTTTTTTTCCCTCTGAACTTATTTCTTTTTCTGTAATGTGAGGAGAAATTCCATCTGAACATGAGAAAACTCCTTTGCTGCCAGGGTTGAGCTCTGGAACAGGTTGCAGTGGTAGGGGGCGAGGGGGGGGGGGGGGAAGGTGTTGTAGAGTTTCCATCCTCAGAGACCTTCAAAACCCAGTCCAAACAATCCAAAACTCTGAGGAATTGGGCTCTGACAGGGGACAGGGAAGTTTTCTGGAGCAGTTTTTGGTATCACATGTGCTGTGGTGATTTATCTCTTCCATGACCTTTGAATTGTATGTTCTCACCTGCAAGGCCCTTGCAGCTTCCTGCTTGTACTAGGATGTGTCTTTCCAGCCCTCACTTCCCAAGTGTCCACCCAGATGTATCCCCTACCCTTGTGTTCTCAATGTGTCCTTGTGGCTCTCCCCAGCACTCTGCACTGTTTGCTTCTGTCCTGACTTTCTGAATTCCTGTTTGACAGTGAGTGCTGCTTCCCAGACTTTTCTGGTTGCTGGTGATGGGCTCCTCCTCTTACAACCCATCTCCAAACCCTCATTCTTCGTGCAACCTGTTCAAGACTTCACAGTGCAGGTGCTTCAGGAGCAACAAGAGATCATCCAGTAAAAGCAAAACTCCTTGTAGTGTTCAGCTATGAGGGTTTGTTAATGTTCAGTAGGTGAATATATTCCTGGAACCTTCATTGGAGAATATCTTGGATGCTGCTGGATGAAACTCTCAGGGTTCCATTGGCTCATTTCTGAAGAATATGGCAAAATTTTCTCCTTCCCTTCTGTTGAGTTGTGAAGCTTCTGAAAGGCAGTGGAGCACAGAGGGCATCCCAGGAGACTGTTTAAGGAATCCACCTCCCTTTCTCACAGAGGGAATAGGGATAAGCTGTTTTTCCTGTCCCCACTCTGCTCACCACCCACCCCAGCTACCTCAGCAGATGATCCCAGAAGTCCAAGTCCTGGCCAGGGCACGGGGATGGGCAGCAGGATGACTTCTTTGGTTGGTTCTCCCCTGCTGCACCTCAGAATAGAATTCCACTAGACCGGAGGATCTGGGACACTGAGCAAGTGGACGTACACTGTGCCTGAGGCTTTGGCTCTTCCATGGAAGAGGTTCAATGAAATTATCTCTGAAATGCAAAATCTTGATGTTCTTTGCTTGGAGAGTTTCTTGGAGCTGTGGTCGAGGGCTGGACAAGCCTCAGTCCCTGCCCTGGGAGGGAGGGATGGGCTGCACCTGCAGGTGGGAAGCTGAGAAACAGACTGGAACAGGTCAGCAATGGGATTGGGATTTTATGCTGAGTTTCCTGTGGCTGATGGAGCAAATCCTGCCTGGAGCTGCCAGGACTGGACACAGCATGGCTGTCAGGGAGGGAAGGGCAGAGTTTTGTGCTTCTTGGCTTTGACTCAGCTGAGAGTGTCTGTGATCACACCTGGACTTTTTTTCTTCTTTTCAGGGATGCTTGAATACGATCCAGCCAAGAGGTTCTCAATACAGCAGATAAGGCAACACAAGTGAGTGTTCTCTTCCTGCTCCTCCTGTACCTGTGCTCCTGCTCTCACTTTCTGTTTCCTTTTGGCAGCAGACACATGGAAGTCACTAGATCTCCTTCCTCCAGCTCTGCTGGGGCTCTGGCAAGCTCCACTTGGCTTTTTTCCTCCTATTAGAGCATCCGGTGAAGCACTGGAATTGCTAACCAGTAAATAAGGATTATGTTGGAAGTCTGTGGCATGCCTGCTTCTGGATAATTAAGGGTTCTGGATAATTTTTTCCAGAGGCCAGCAAGTACTAATGGAGCAGAGCAGGAGGTCCTGAAGGCTGTGTTATTGTAGTAGGACTGTTCAGTAACGTGTGTTAGTTCTGGCCACTCTGGGGACAAAAATATCCCCTGGTATTTGCTCCATATGGAGTCAGTATGTGGAAAAGCGTTCCAGGACAATAGGATTTTTTTTTTTTTCTTTCTCTTGGATATCACAGTCCTCCCTCCCCCATATCCTCTCCCATTTTCCATGCCATAGTCAGGGGGGAAATGCCCCGTTATCACTGAGGGTTTTTTTAAGGATCTGTTTGAACATGCAGGCTCCAAGCAGAGATTTCCTGGGCGGATAAAAGTACAAGAACAAAAAGCATCATGAGGCTGCTTCACTGCGGAGGCTGCATTAGCTTATCTCCTCTTGGAATGGG
Source organism: Vidua macroura (assembly GCF_024509145.1). Lineage (NCBI taxonomy): Eukaryota > Metazoa > Chordata > Aves > Passeriformes > Viduidae > Vidua > Vidua macroura. The sequence goes on along the minus strand of NC_071596.1, from coordinate 6,442,055 downwards.
AAGTGCTTCTGAGGACAGGCAGAGCTGCCTCTGGACTGCAGCTGCTTGGCCTGTGAGCCTGCCCTGATCCTTTTGGGAGCTGTAAAAGCAAGGATGTGATCCAGGGTGGTGCCGAGCCCACTCCATGCTGCTTTCCTCTTGTGTCTTTGGAAAAGCCACATGCTGTCAGGTGACGGTCCCTGGGAGGTGCCCAAGGAGCCACAGCCAGAACCTGAGAGGCCTGAAGTGCACCAGGGTTCCACAGGGAGTGAATGGGACCAGCTCCAACAGGGATTGGAGGGACCAGGGTGCAAGCAGAGCTGGGCTTATGGCAGGGGTTATGGAGCTTCCCAGGCGATTAATTAATTGTAAGGACAACTCTTTTGTAGTAGCCAAGCCCCATGGCTGGGCTGTGTCAGGGGCTCTGGGCGCTTACGGGCTCTTCCATTCAAGGCTGCCTTTCTCGCACGTGCCTCCCAGTACCAGTGGCCATGACCAGAGGGGATCAGCTTGCCATGCTTTGTCAGGAAGCACTGCAAAGAAGCAGAAATTAAGTCTGTGGAGTCATCAGTAGGTGTTGAGAAAAGCACTAAAAGCACGTCCCTTCCTGTGGCTGCAGTGGCCACCCCTGAGCTCAGGAGCTGCCCTGGGCCCTCATGGGTCACTGCCAGGTGATTGAACTACTTCCCCAAATCCAGATACTCCATTTTGCCCTTTTCCCTGGTGGCAGTGATTTTTTGTGTCAGTGTTGCCCAGCTGGAAGCACAGAGGGGTCTCCAGAGATGCTGCCTGTAGTTAGAAAGCTGAAGAAACTGGAGCACACCTCTGGCACAGGGCAGCCACCGAGCTCCTCAGCTGCTGTGCCGAGGCTTTTTGTCCCACAGCACCGAGAGGAGCTGAGGAGGGGCTCTACCTGCAAACCCAGGAGCATTTCCAAGGCTTAGGCTCTTATTAGTTTTGTGTGAGCTTAGCCAGTGCTTCTTAACAGGCTTTTCTCCCCTATTAGTAATTGCCTCCTTCCTCCTGCTGTGGCATCTAGTAATTGCATCAAGCACAGCAGAGCTTGTGGCCTGGGCCTTGGATGTGTCTGTTTAGCTTCTTTTTGTGCTAAAGAATCCAGAGCTTGGTTCTCCTGCCTTTTCTTTAAATAGAAGCTTAGCCCTGATGCTTAACCTGACCCTGGGTTTTTTGTTTTTTTTTTTTTTGGGTTTTTTTTTTTTTTGTAAATGGAGCACAGCAGTCAGGAACAGCAGGCAGCCATTCGGGTATTGGCAAAAGGGGTTTGGGAAAGCACTTTAGTAAGAAGACATTTGATTTCTAGAACCCTTAGATTTCATTTATTGGGTTGAGTAAATCATTAATGATTGTGGGTTTCTCTACACTCCTCCCCCCAAAAACATGTGCTAAGGACAGGAACTAAACCAGAAAAACATCAAGCAACTTCCCCAAGCTGCCCTGCTGGGATGGATGCCATCTCAAACTAGAATCACCCTGTGCCTTTCTATGCTGCTGGAAGTCTCCTTTTATGTCTTTGAGCTGCAGTTCCTGGGGACTCACTCATATGGACAGTCGGGATTATCAAAGTGCTCTGAAATCAGCAGGAATCAGCCCTGGGCCCCAGGCAGTGGTTTTGCACTCAGGCTGCTGGACCAGGCTCGTGTCAGGATGGTGGGAAGGGGCAGTGTTCCCCTGCCCTGTGGGAAGGGTGATCGATCCCAAGGGAAGCATCAGAGGGCAAATGTCCTGCAGCCACAGAGTTGGGGTTCAGGATCCATCCTTCCCCACGTCCCCTTCCATAAAGTGTGAAGGCCCTTGCAGTGGGATCAGGGATAAAATCAGTGGCTCAGGGACACTGAGAAAGCACCAAGGGAGCACAGAGTGCTCTTCCATAGGGAACAGAGCTGCAGGAGGCAGGGAAGGCATCCAGGCAGCCCAGCAATGGTAATCCAGCCATTCCTCCCATCATTCCTGTCAGCTATTCCAAATGCTTTTGCCCTGCAGCAGCAGAGGAATGCTGGAGGAAGAGTCTGCTGAGTTTCATCCCTGCCAGCTGCTTTCCTCCCTCCTCACTGCTGCAGCTGAACTGCATCAAACTCCTGTCTCTGCACTTTTAGTAGAGTGGGACAAAGCAAAATGCTGCTCTGTTCAACCCAGTCTGTGCAGAGCAGGCCTGGAGCTGGAAATGGAAATGAGTTAAACTTCTCCCAGCCTGTCATCTCAGAATTTAGGAACTGCCAGAAACTGATCCCCGAAGTAGCAGTGGAAGAGCCTGAAAACCTGCTTTCCCTGGAAGGATCTGAGTGGGATGATGTTCAGTGGAAAACCAGTGCTCATAGCTCAACTCTATGAATATTTGAGGTGCTCCTGGGATGGGGATTGTAGGGCAGGGAGGAAAAGCTGCCAAGAGCCTGGGAGTTCCAACCTCCTCCCTATGGATTATCCACCACCTCCCCTCTGCCCTGTGCTTTTGCTGAAGGACTTCTTGCTCATACACTGCATTTTGTTACTAATTCACTGACTTGCTGCAGCACTTAAAGTGATGAAATGGATGCAGAATTCTACCTCTGTCCCTTGTTTCCAAGGTAACCATCTTCCCTGTCTACAAGTGTCACACTTAATTTGTTCAGGCGCAGATCTGATTGCAGGAGTTCATAGCACGAGAGGGGAGGCACTTCCACCTTTTGTTAGTGGAGGTGAATATTAACCTGCGGGCTGAGGTCTCCTCCTGCCCTCCTGGAGCTGCTGTGCTGCCTTCCCCAGCTCCTTTGGGGTTTGGAATGTGGCTCTGGGATGCTGTGCTGTTTAAACCTGGGTACCAAACCCCTTGGAAATCTGTGTGGTGCTGCTGAGGGCTCCTTTGCAGGGGCTGACTGTGCTCCTGGGCTGTGTTTGAGGGAGGGAGAGGGGCTTCTCTGAGCCTCTGCTGCTGCCTGTGCACTTGTGGGCTTTCCCCATCCCTTATCTGTAGTGCCAGGCAGTGATCTCCCCTCAGCAGGACACAAAGAAGCATTCCTCTACCTTCCTGAGGCACCTGGCTCAATCTTCCTGCCCTGTGGTAGCATATGGAAGGGATCTTTCTTTTTTTTACCCACATTCTGCAAAACAGTTTTGTAATGTGGTGTGTTAAAGGACTGAATCTTCAGAACTTCTTGTAGGAGCCTGAGCCATCCCTGCTACCTTTTGTCCTGACACCAGCTGGGAGAACCTGCTGTTTTTATACTTTCGTTTGTTCTGAACCTGACTCAAGAGCTTGGACATCTCTTGATCCAACAAGAGCTGGAGCAGTGATTGCAGGGACACTGCTGTGTGTGTGTGTTGCCTTTCCCTGGGACATTGTGTGCCTTCCACAACTGCCTGTGAGGGAGCTGAGCTAAACTGGAACCCTGTTCATTGCTGCTTGTGGTGACAGTGACCTTCCAGGGAGCTCGAGGCCCTTACATGGCATCACAAGAGGTGGAGAATTGCTCATCCTGACCCTGGTTGGCAGGGCAGGGATCTGCAGTTTGGCATCTGCTCTCAGAGAAAACCATCCCTGTGCAAACCAAGCCAACTGCAATGTTTGTGACCCAAATGGGAAGTGAATAGCTGGGAGCGTTGGAAAGCTGCAGCTGTGCTTACAAGATTCTTATTTTAACCTTGCTTATACCAGGACTTGAAAAGAGCAGAGGGAGGACTTGTGATGGGAGATCTGAGCTTGGGAGCTGCAAACCAAACGGGCTCATTAAGCACTGGGCAACCCAGATTCCTCTTTTCTTTCAGTCCTTGACCCTTGCTGTCTTATCTCCCTGTGGCTGACAGCAGCTGTCCGGCCACTTCTGCCTAGCAGGATCACAATTAACGCTTGTGCCGCTGCTGGCCGGGGCTTCTGAGCTTTGCAGGTGCCTCAAGGAGCTTGTGGAATAGGAAGAAATAATCCCTTACTATTGCTGCCTTCACTCTCAAGCATTTCTTAGCCACTTCCAGCCCTTTGAAACATAGACCAGAGAGGAGTCTGCCTCTTGCAGAGGGATGTTCTGCACAAGGGGTGCTTCTGAGATCCAAAATCTTTTCTTCACCCTCAAGGTTAAAGCAGCTGCCACAAGCACCAGGTAACTCTGCACGTGCCAGTGCAGTTGGCTCAGAAAACATCCCTGAAACTGGGAATAACTGGTGGAACAAGGCACTCATCAGCAGAGCTCTGACCCAGTCCATGTTTTGGGTGGTGGTGAGGGCAAGGTTGAGGAGGGGCTTTATCTCATGGCCATCACTGACCAGAAGCTGCTGCTTTCTGGCTCAGGCAGTGGCTTCCTGAGGCAGATGAGGGTGTTCCAAAAGCCAGTGGTCCTCACCTGAACAGCAAATCTTCAGTGACAACCTCCAGCACCAGCACAGAAAGCAAAATGTCTGTCCCTGCTGGAAAATCCTTGCCAGGAAATACTCCACTACTCCATACAGAATTGCTCAAGGCTCCTTCCAAGAGGTCTTTGAGTTTTCTTAGAACTTCAATGGATTTCTCTTTTCACTCTCTATCCTCATTACCATATATGCATATGCAAGTGTTTGAAATCACCTCCCAGAGGATGAAAGCATAATGACTGGAGTACAGTGATTCAGGTTTCTGCTGCTAATAAAAACCTATTTTTACTCTCCTGGTAAGTAGGACAGGAGGGAAGAGTGAGGCAGAGCTGAAATACAGCAAAATAAAAACACCAGTTGCCATAGATTTCCAGGCTTTTTCCCTTTAAAATTGTCCTTTCAACAGCAGTCACTCTGACCTTCTCCCGAGGTCTCTGGTGTGGAGTTTGGATCCCTCAAGCCCCAGTGCCCCTGGCAAAATCAGCTGGTTGCTGGTGGTTCCTCTGCCCCTGTGCTGCTGATCCTGCCAGGCTGGATCAGCCCAGGCTGGATTTGCTGTCTTGGCAGTCGCTTCCTCAATGAACACGGTCTCCAAGGAAGGGAAATGGATTGATCCGATTAGGAGAGTGGTGTGCCACGCATGCCACCGAGAAAGCCATCCAAGGAAGCCATCCATGGCATCTCTGAAGGGCCCTGGGCCAGAATCCAGTTAAGTTGGTCCAGCAGCTGGGATGGGCTTTGTTTAACTCCTGTAGTGCCCCTTCAGAGACTAGAGGTGACAATTGCCAGATGAGATCTGAAGCAGTTCCTGTCCCTCTCCCCGAACAACACCTTCCTTCCTGCAGACAAGGGGCTGCAAAACTCCATTACTGCAGAGAAAACAGTTTAAAGATGCTAATGGTGAAGCAGTTTCTGGATGAGAATTCACCCCTCCCTTGAATCCTGCCTGATTTGTCCCAGTAGCTGCATTTCCATTTGTTTATCTCCTCACTCCTCGCTTTTCCTGATAGTTTTGTTAGAATCCCACTTTTTTTAGGCCGGCTGTCAAAGCAGTGTAAGACTAGAACAAAATGATAATTACAGCTCTGCGCAGGAGGTGCCTTCAGCCTTCCTTCCTGAATGGAATTTGGAACTGGGGTGATAAAAACCAGATGGCTCAGGTTGGTGAGAGTTCTTGGACTGGCTCAGGCCCTCCTCCGTGGTTGGAGGCCAGGAGTTAGGGGATGCCAACTGCAGGGTGGGAAGCACTTGTGTCCCGTCAGGCTCATGTGGGCTGGAAAGTTGTGTAAGAGGTACCTGAGTCTGGAGGAACTTCTGCTCCCACCCACGTTTAGGGGGTCACTGGGAGTGTGGAGTACTCCAGCAGCACTTCTAGGAAAGTTTGGGTGCCCACATGCAGTACTGGGAGATGTCCCAGACAGTCTGGAGTCAGAGCTCTGCTATGGGAGTACGATGAAAACCTAAGAGGTTTATCCCATCTGGCTCTGGGATGCTGCTGGGAAGCAGCCTGCTGGATTCCTGATCTGATTAAGAACTGCTTTCAGAGGCGATATCCTTTCCTGGCCAGATGGCAGCACAGGGTTTGGTGGTGATAGGAGTCCCTTGAGACAGGGCGGGGTGATAAAAAGATAAAGTAGGAGCATTTCTGCTGTGGCCTTTTTGCAAACTGGCTTTTAGAGGAAACTGCTGCAGTAACTGCCCCTCTCCTCAAGCTGGGAGATCCTGCAAACTTGTGTCTGTTGGGCTGGATCACTCTCAGCTTCAGGACAGGGGAAGTTCCTTCTATCCTGCTTGCTTGGATAATAAAACTCTGGCAGCTCTGCTGATGTGTTTTGACTTTCAGGTAGTTTGGGCTGGAGTTGGTGATGGAGAGAATGGTCCTGAGCTACCCTCTGTGCCTGTCCCTCTGTTCCTATCCTATTCCCAGTGTGTCCTTTAGCACACCCCAATACTGACACCTGACCAGTCCTTTTGGTTTCTCCTGACCTGGCATGGGTGGAGCTCCCAGCTCGGAATATTCAGGTGGGCTGGGGCCATCCTCATTGGAGGACTCCTGCATGCCTTGTGCACTGACCCAGCTCTGCCCTTGGGCTCTCTGCAGCTGGTTTAGGAAGAAACACGCTCAGGCAGAGGCGCTGGTGCCCATCCCTCCCAGCCCCGAGACCAAGGACAGGTGGAGGAGTATGACGGCGGTGCCTTACCTGGAAGATCTGCATGGCTACAATGAGGAAGAGGACGATGACTTGTATGACATTGAAGATGATATCATCTACACTCAGGACTTCACAGTACCAGGTAGGGGAGAAGTGGCTGTAGGAGATTTTTTGTGTTTAAAGCTTTTTTATGAAAGGCCTCTAGGTCTGAATAATCCTTTCAGCAGACGAGATTCTCGGTTGTGGAATGGTGTGAGTGAGCCATGATGCTCTAGATGCCTCAGTCCTTGATTTGATCAACCAGGATGCCCATCCCAGTGTTAGCCCTGTGCCAGCTTCTTCCCTTCTCCCAGGAACAGCTGCTGCTGGACTCTGTAGTTAATTCTTTGGTCCAGTTTTGCTAGAATGAGTTATTTGTGAACAGAGCCCTGAAATTACTCTGCCTTCCGGGTATGTGGCACACTTGGGGGATCCCCTGCATGCTGGGAGACTGGTCCCAGCCTGGTTCTTGCCTTCCTCAGCTCCATGTCCATCCCAGCCTGGCCACTGCCAGTGCTCCCCAGCTCCATGTCCATCCCAGCTGAGCAGGGTGAACCCCACGCAGGCAGTGTCTGAGGTTAAGGATCACACTGGGAGCACTGACACCAGGAATTTCACCCTCCTCATAAAAACAGCACCATTTAAACCCAAATCACAGCTGTCATGGCAGATGACAGGCAGATTACTGGAAGATCTTCCATGTTCTCTATGTAACTTGTGCTGTTTCAGAGGGATTAGAGACCTAAAGGATGAGAGGGGTTGGTGAGGTGGGATGTGCAGTGTTTGTGGTGGGCAGGAATCCCCTCAACACTGGGAACACACTCGTGGGAGGAGCAGGATGAGGAGGGTCCCAGCACAGACCCTCGGTGGGTTTGTGAGGCATTGCAGAGGTGGGGGCAGCTGCAGAGGGAATAAATGTGAATTTCTCCACCAAAGTCTTCCTGCAGCATCCTTTTGAACCTGCTCAGTGCTGCATTTCTAGCAGTGATTCCATATTAAAATATAAATTAAAAGCCCCCGTGCACATGGGGGATCAGTTCAGCTGTGGCTCTGCTGGGCAGCCAGAGCAGGAGTGTGAGTGACTCATGGGTGGGGGTGGTTGTTGGATTTGAGGCGGGGAAAGAGGAAACCTCATTAAATCCTGTGTTCTTCAGAGGAAGAAGGGGCTTTGAGGAAGTGCTTTCATTTTTAAAGGGTTATTTAAAGATTCATGCAGCTCTGTGGGGAGATGTAAATGTTCCAAGCCCTTGGTTCAATCGGTGTTAAACATCCCATCCAGGGAAGTGCTAGGAGAGGATGGAGGAGAGGATTGGCTGTGGCCTGGAGGCAGAATCCTCAATCCTCTCCCCCTCTTGTGCAGTGAAGGGATGTGATGATCCTCCTGGTCTTGCTTTTGTGCTGCCTCAGGTCTAGAGGCTGAGGCTGAGCTCTGCTCTTTCCTGTCCTACATTAACCCCTCCTCTGCTGCAGCCCCATCCTGCAGCACCTGCTGCTGGGTTTTTCAGTCTGAGGCTGGAAAATACAGCCAAGACTGGAGCTTCTGAGCCAAGCCTGGTGCTCAGGAAGCTGCATTCCTGGCTGCTCATGGTGCCTGTGTGCTCAGTCTGACAAACAGCGATTCAAAGGCTCTTTGCGGTGATACTTTGAAACCTTTTTTGGTGCCTGAATGAGCTGGATGCGGAGCCATTAAGGATGTGAGGGGCGGCAGGGATGAGCAGCCACGTTCCTGGTTCCTCTTTCAGCTCTCCCTTTATTTATATTATTTTTAGCCCTGCTCGTGGTGAGGGTGAGGTGGGCAGGAGCTGCTCGGGCAGACACAGCGCTGGGTCAGCGGTTCCGCGGGGGCAGCAGTTGCCAAGACTTCAGCCCGTGCTGAATTTTTATTTTCATTAATTTGAACGTCAGCAACTGTCATTGGTGAAGGAGGTAAAATTAGCTCACGATTCACCTCCCTCCTTGATATCCATAACAGACTCCCGGGACTGTGCTTTTGAAGCAGGGAAGGAGGGGAGGAGGGAAGAGTCACACAAAAGACAAGTGAGCTGTTTGGATAGATTCTTTTTCCCTCCCCAGTCAGAAATGTTAATTGACTTGGCCCGAGTTCAGCTGAGGGAGGGGAAGGAGAAGTGCTCAGCTTTGCTCTGAATGGGGTTGTTTGAGGCTCTGCAGTTGTGCTGGTGGGATGGAGGGATGGCAACAAAAACCTGGAGCCCTGGGGTGCTGCAGCCAAGCAGTGCTGGGCTGGGGCTGTGGCCTGACCCATGGGAGCTCCATGCCTGGAGGCTCTGGGGCCTGTGTGTTTCTTCTAGAACTTGGACCCCTGAGCCCTTTCCAGCCATCACTCTTCCAGAGGGGTCAGGCACTGGAGGAATCCATAAGCAAGGCCATGAGCTTTGTGCTCCTGAGCCTCCTGCTGTGCCAATCACTGCCAGAGTACTAGAGGCACTGGCAGAGGAGCCCTGTGTTTGTCCCCCCTAGCTCCCAGCAGTGGGGTGATGGTTGGCGCAAGCAGAGCTGACGTCCCACCCGGCCTTGGCAGAGAAAGGATTGAGCATCCTTTAAAGAAAATTATACATAATCGTCTTACAGCCTTTGCTTCCACTCAAACCTCTGAGTCATAACTGAAGGGCCCTGGAGCGTGACGTTCCTGCTGGAAGGAAATTGCCTCGGCTGGATCCGGTAGGGGGGAGCCAGGGGCCTGACGAAGCCTCTCTTCAACCCTGTGTTTGGCTGGGGGCTGCGCCGTGTTCCCGGTGGGAGCACCCCGGGATGCAGCCACATCCCCAAGTGAGGGGATGTGACCCAAGCCCCGGCTGTGGCAGCAGGAGATGCCTTTGGAAATGGCTCTTCACCTGCTTTGCTGAGTCACAAGGAGCTGAGGAGGGAGAAGGGGTGAGGACACCCGTGGGGTGTTCCTTCGGGGGACAGCGACACAGCTGAACCCCAGCCCTGCCAGGAGAGGCTGCGCTGCCCCATTCTGCAAACACACCCAACCCCTGGTTGTACCCCAAGTTGGTACCTGAGGCTGGGACCTGCAGAGAAGGCAGGAGGAAGAGGAGTGACCTCATCCACTGCTGCCCCTCTGCTCCCCAGAGGAGCTGGGCTGCTGCATGAGGTCTGGGGCAGGGCACACAGTCCAGGGAGGAGGGCACACTGTGTCTGTGGGGCCAAACCAGTCCTGGAGGGGAGTGGGGCGGGAGGTGCAGTCTCAGGCTCCCAGCCTTGCACATCCCAGGTTGGGGATCCCTCTACTGCGCTCCTCGCAGCCGCAGGAATGGGTTCGGATTTCCTGCAGGAGCAGGATCCATCCCGGGCACTGGGAAGGGGATGCTCCTTTAGAGTCTGCTGCCACCCCCTCACTGTGGCCGTTCCCTTGCAGGACAGGTGCCTGAGGAGGAGGCCGGGCAGAACGGGCAGAGCCGCGGCAAGGGGCTGCCCAAGGCCATGTGCATGAACGGGACGGAGCCGGGGCAGCTGAGCGCCAGGGCCAAGGGCGAGCGCCGGGCCAGCGCCTCCTCCAACCCCTCCCGCAAGGCCTGCTCCGCCAGCAGCAAGATCCGCAAGCTCTCCACCTGCAAGCAGCAGTGAGCTCCGCCCAGGTACTGCTGGGGCACGCCGGGGTCTGCCCCACGGAGGAGGGGGATATCTGAGCCTGCCCCAGCCATGGGCACGGGGAGGGAGTTGAGGGGTGTTTTGTAGTCTGGATTCTGAGCATCCCTCTGCAGAGTCCCTGGTAGCCAGGGCCTGGATCTCCTGTGGTGCTGGGGGTGCAGAGCCCAGGGGAGACCCCCCCCATGCCCTGCTCTATTCTGCCCTGTCATGTGAGAGGTGCTGTAGTGATCTCTCTCCCCTCCTGAGCTGTGGCTAGGCTCTGCCATGACACCCCCTTTCCCTGGCACCAGGGCCCCTCTGCCCTGCTCCCAGCCTCACCACCTACCTGGATTTGGGGAGCACAGAGGGATGCTGAGCCCCAGGGTGTCCCCCAGAGAGGCCCCCATGGGACCTGCCCCTGGCCCAGGAGGTGGCCCTGTCACCCATGGCCAGGCCACTGCCATGCCCAAGCCACTTCCAGGGGAAGCTGAGCCCACTCGCTGCTTCTCCCCCTCCTTCCGGCTCCCTCCTCCCCAGCTCCAAGCCCTGTCCCCTCCTTCCCACCCCTCATTCATAACGGAGCCAGCAGTGACTCATGTTCAGCCTCATCCGCCCCCGGCCTCATGCTCGTCACGGCGCTGCTGGGGCTGAGCTCTGTTATCTCCTGGATCACGACCAGCTTTGTGGTGTGAAAAAAGCCCAAAATATAAAAGCCGGATCCTCCCCCTGCAGCTGTCAGAGGCCCGTGGCAGCTCCATCTTTAATTCATGGGGGCAGTGAGTCACCTGCGGGAGTCAGTGCAGCCAGAGCCTGGGATGGGGCTCCCCGGGACCTGCTGCTCCTCCTGCCCCTTCCCGCTCAGCTGCTGCTGGAAGGGGAAGCTCCTCGAGGGCTGCCCGAGCCTGGCTGGGTCCCCTTAGCCTAGAAACCTTCTGAAGGAAGGGAATGCTTCCCTCCTTGGCATAAAACATTCCTTGGCGCTGTTTTCTCCTCAGGGGTTTTGCTTTGGGTAGGTCTGGGCTCACCTGGCTGAGGGACCACAAGCTGTGAGAGCTTCCAAAACCTTCCAGGGACAGCACAGGGATCCTGGGCCCCTCGCTCCCATCCAGGATTCCAGAGGGAGTCCCAGGGCAGGGCGCAGAGCAGGAGTAGAGCCAGCACCCCAAATTGGGCAGCCCCTGCCACCCCTAACCCCCTTCTCTCTGTTATCCCCACAGCATCCCTGGGCCCAGGCCAGCCTGTGTCCCCCTCCTTGCCCCAGCTCTGCCTCTCTCCTGGGACTGGACTGTGCTTGCAATCCAAAAGGAAACCAGAAGAAACCAACCAAGGAGCCCAGCCCCCCTTCCCTCCCCGCACCCCCTGCTCTGGCCAGCGTCAGGACACAAAGCTGCAGTGGCCAGACCTTCCCCATCAGACACCTGGAAGTTGAACTCTGCGGCTGCCAGGACGCTGCCCCCTTCCCCCCGATCACTCTTTGCCAATCAAGACACTGATTCTGTTTTAAATTTTGTGGTGGGAAGGGTGGGATGAGGGGTCGGGGGCTGGGACCCTCTCCCTCCCCCCTGCCAGGCCCCCCAGCCGTGTAGAGTCGTGCAAAGCCATTGCCGTGCACTTTATGTTTTAGACTACTGTTATATATTATATATTTTCCTCTTATTTTTGGGGTTTTTTTGTTTGTTTGTTTTTTGTTTTGTTTATATTTGCGGTATATTTAGAGATTCCTACACATCGTGATGTGTTAAAATAAACCAGATGAGGAAAAAAAAAAAAAAACAGGTATTAAGACAAAGCAGAACTCTATTACACCTGCATGCTGCACGGGGGCTCGGAGGGGCTCAGAAGGGAACAGGGCCCAGGAAGGGCTCAGAGCTTGGGAGGAATCTGGGCTCCAAAGGGATCAGGGCGGTGGCAGCCACTTGGCTTTTTTTCTGGGTTTTTTTGTTTGTTTGTTTGTTTGTTTGTTTTTTTCTTGCTTTTCTTCCCCCCCTTTTTTTCTTTTCTTTTTTTTTTTTTTCTTTTTTAAAGAAAAATAAAGTGAAAACAGCAGGTGGGTTTCATGTCCTTCCTTCTGCAGCAGGTGGGGTCAGGGGTATGACCAGCCCCTCCTCCTCCTTTTCCTTTTGGAAAGGCACGGTCCCCCAGGCAAACCCTACACTTGTGGGGCAATGCCAGGCCCGGAGCCCTGCTGCCCCCAGCCCCCACCCCCCCCACAGCAGGCACCATCCAGAAGAGGGGCAGAAGGTAAGAAAAGAGTTCAGAGATGTCACAGTTTGTTTTGGTTTTTGTCCTTTGTTTATAGACTTAAAAACGCAGAGGTGATGGAAGGAGAGCTTTGGGCAGAGCCTGCACAGAGGGAAGGGGCAACCCGGCCTCTACTCGCATGCAATGGGGGTTTGGGGGGGCCCTGCCTGTCCCCCCCCCCCCCACTGCCAAGTCCCAGGTGCCACAGCCAGGGAAGGGCTGGAGCAGTTTCTTTTTTTCTCTTTTTCACCCTAAAAACCTAATCAAAAGTGAACATGCCCCCCCCCCCCCTCCGGAGCAGCAGCAGCCTCTGTAAAAATCAATAAAGATCCTTGAGCCCCCACTGAGCTCCTGGGGTGGTGGGGGGCACTGGGGGTCACCCACAGCACATGCTGGGGATGCCCCGCTCTGCTCTCACCCTGTACCCTGGGCCGGGGGGCAGCCCTCACCCCTCCGGGGGGTATTTCTGGGGCTCCCGGGCCGATCCTTTCCCCTCAGCTCTTGGGCTGCCTCCTGGGGGCCCCCCAGGAGGTGCTTCAGCCCCTCAAGAATCCCCCTGACCCTGCTTCCAGTTTAGATCCCAGGCTCCCTGCAGATCTTGGGGGGCAGGGTTTGGATTGAGGCGGTGACTGCCCCCCCCAAACTACCCCTGGCCAGGGTGGCACCACAGCGTCCCCCAGAGCGGGGACGCCCAGCTCCGGCCCCTTCCTGGCGGGGACATTCCCGGCCGGATGAGAGGCTTATTGCTTGTAAAACCACAGAGAGAGGGGAGAGCGAAGGTGCTACGGGGACTCAGCGGGGTGAGGGCTTCAGCAAAGTCCCTCAACGCTGACCCCCGGCCAACGCGCGGCTTCTCCACCGTGCCCCGACCCCCGGGGCTCCCCCAGCCCAGGCCCTCGCTCCCGGGAGCCGGGGGGCTTGGCCACCCCACGCTACCAGACCCCCGTGCTGAGGTTACAGCTGGGGGCCCCCATGTGCCCTCCTGGCCTGGGCCAGGACCCCCTTCCCTCACTGGGCACCCCGTGCCAGCAGCAGGAGGGGATGAAGCCCTGAACCCTGGTGGGGGACGAGCCCCCCTGTGCCAGGGTGTCTCCCCCTCATGCTGGGCCTAGACCGTGCTGTGGTCGGGGGAGGCATCACTGGCCACCACGGCCACCGCGCACTCGGGGGTTTCTCTCTCTGCCGTTTTCCTCAGGTGCCCATAGAGCCGCTCCTCCAGGCCGCCCGCAATCTTGTCCATCAGCTCCGAGCCGGAGCCCAGCCCCAAGCACCTCCCAGGGCCGGGGCAGTCATCATCCTCAGGGAGCTCAGAGCCAGCCTTGGTCTCGGGTGCTGCCTCTCCAGGCTCCTCCACGATCACCTGGATCTCGGGGTCAGGCAGCGCCGGGGCAGGGGGTACCCCATCAGATGCCTCTGCTGCCTCCTCGTCACCGGCGCTGACAATGCGGGGCAGGGGGCTGTGGAACCGGGAGTCCAGGGGGTAGTTGGCACTGTCGCCACGGCGCAGAGGTGTCCGGTGCCGCTCCAGCGCCGGGTACCGCACGCCAGGGTCGCTGAACTGCTTCGTGTGCTGCCACTGCTTGCGTAGGTGAGTGCGGGAGCGGTGCTTGCCCCGCAGCGGAGACTCGTCAAACTGGGGGTCGTGGCGCACGAAGGCATTGAACAGCGCGTCCGTCTTCTCGTCGATGCTGTAGTCCCGCCGGGGCAGCCCCTCCCGCCCCGGGAACATCTGCCCGTACGGGGACCAGGCCAGGGGGCTGTGGGGACGGAGGTGTCCCCCACCCGCTGCGCCCAGGGTCGTGCTCCCCCCCTCCTCCTCTTCCTCATCTTCCTCCTCCTCCGGGTCCCGGCCCTCGAAGCTCTCAAAGATGGTTCCTTTCCGCCCGGCACTGGTGAAGCAAATGCGCTTCTCAGAGGCTGTCTGGTCCTTGGGGGGGCCCTCCTCACCCCCCCGGCTGGGCGCCTCGATGGAGGCGTAGCCACTGTCCATCTGCAGCAGCTTGCGTGTGCCGGGCTCTGACTCCTCCGTCTTGGGCCGACCCCAGAACTTCTCCTCGGGGCCTTCAGCCTCATCCAGGGAAGGGGAGGGGCAGGGGGGCACGCCGCTGGTGGAGGAGACGCTGTCCCCGCTGTCGCTGCGCACCGAGTCCTGGTCGTTGCTGCGCTCGGAGGCCGCGTACAGCTCCAGCGAGGCGCGCAGGCTCCAGATGTCGTGGTAGGCGCTGGGCTGCTCGGGCACGCTGGACTTGCTGGGGCTGCCCGCACCCCCCTCGCCTGGCTCTAGCCTGCGGGCACCATCCCGGTGTCACGTCAGGGACAGACCCCGCAGGCAGCGGGCAGGGATGTGCCAGCCCGGCCCCTGCAGGTTCCACAGCAGTGCCATGGTGCCACCTGGTCCTCCATGCTGTCGCAACCACCGTGCCCATGCCCCAACCCAACCTCCCCCTCACCAGCCCCCCCCCAGACCCCTCACCCCAGACCCAGTTGCCCCACAAGAGCTGCAGAGGTGGGAGCCCCCCATGCCCAGGGCCCCTCTACCCTGTCCGGCTCACCCATCCCCATCCCCTCTTATCTACTGAAAAATACCTGCCGAGAGAGGGTGGGGGGCTGGCAGGGGAGGGCAGGAAGGGGCCCCCCGCGGGATGGAAGGACACATCGTCCGTGTGGGCAATGTACTGGATGATGTCGGTCTGATGGGGGTCCCGGTCCTCCTGGTCCATGCTCTCGCTGGCCGCCCGCTGCCTCTGAAACTGCCGACGCTTGGGGGATCCTGGGGGGCGCAGGGCAGGGCTGGGGGGACAACCCAACCGGCACCACCAGTCCCCCACCCACACATGTCCACCCACCCTGCACAGGCCAGCGGGGCCTCCGCTGACCCCCACCTCTGGTGTCCAGGCTGGATGCCCGCTGGGTGCTCTCCAGCTTCCACTTCTTGATCCTGAAGTAGGGGCTGGCCCCGTCCAGGCTGGCATGGCGACGCAGGCGGGTGAAGAACTGCAGGACGGTCCCCTGGGGGGGGGTCGGGGGTGGCTCCTCGGGGCCGGCACTGCCTGCCCCAGCCGCCTTCCCACTCCTGGGTGCTGCTGTGAACTGGGGGTACGGGGAGGCCGTGAGTGCCTGCTCGGACCCAAGCATGCCTCCCCAGCCCCCCTGCATCCCACTCGGCTCCTTTGTCCACTCTGAAGAGCTGGGCTGCAACAGATGCACAAACGTCCCCCGGGGCAGGGACGAGGTGGGGGTGGAGGTGGGGGGGCAGAGCCTGTTTCTAGCTGGATGCCCACGTCTCTTCCTGAGCCCTGGCACGGAGCGAGGGGGCAGGGATGGGATCTGGGGGAGCAGGGAGGGAGCAGGACAGGACCCTTGGGGCTGTGCAGGCTGGGAGCCCCTTCCCAATCCTGGCCCCCGCCCCTGCACTCACCGAAGGCCCCTCCCCAGAGTCGGAGGAGGCAGACGGGCTGGCCTCTGTGAAGCTGGTGTCCACGGTGGAGTTGTAGGTGTCCCCGGGCAGGGCTGAGCTGGGGCCCACAGCATGGCTGGGGAGCACTGGCCGGGGCAGGGCCCCTGTGGGGGGCTGCAAGGCAGAGCATGCTCAGGGGGTCTGCACGAGGGTGGGGACAAGGAGGGGCCCCTGCACCCCAGGACCTCCTGTCTCTACTTCCAGCAATGCCCTGAGACTCGCATCTTGGGCCCAGCAGTGCCTCCCTGGGGTGCTGCAGGATGCCTGGCCTCCATGTCCCATCTGTCCCTTGGGCACTGAGGGCTCACCTGGAAGATGGCAAGACCGGGCTTGGGCGGGGGCAGGCGGGGGGTCATGGCCAGGCTGTTCTCGCTGGACTCGCACTCGTGGATGGTGACAATCTTGAGGGCAGGCGGCGGGAGGTGCAGGTGAGTCAGGCGGGCATTCTTCAGGTGGTGGAAGTCCCCCTCTGTCAGTGTGTACCTGTGGGACAGCTGGGTCAGGAGGGGCAGCCCCAACTCCTTGTCCCCCGCTCAGCCCAGAGCTTCACCTCCTCCCCTTCTCCTGGGTCTTCTTCCCCTGGTCAAAGAGCGCGGCCTCGTTGAAGGAGACGCGCCGGGCAGTGGAGGAGCTGGAGGACAGGAACCGCTCACTCTCCGCATCCCGGTAGCTGGAGGACGACAGGCACTCAGGGTCCTCCACTTTGCCAGTGATATCTGCAGAGAAGAGGGTCAGCAACCAGCTCCCCACACTGTGGTGTACCCCAGCTTCCCCAGCTGAGGCTTGGCAAACTTGTTGCACTCGTGGCCTCAATGCCAGCCTGGAATTCCCTGCTCCCAGCTGCCCGTCTTGCTCCACAGCCAGGGATGGGTAATGGAGGGCACAAGGGGTGTGTGGTGGTCACTGTTGCGGGATCAGGGGCTGCACCTTGGGAGGGGAGGGCCCAGGAGCTGCCTCACTCCCTCCCCAGATCTTGGGATGCAACTGGGGGGGATCAGCACAGCACTCGGGTCACTCACCCTGCGCCTGCTGCGAGTCATCCAGGTAAGTGGTGTTGGTTTTCTCGGGGTCATCGCTGGCTCTGCAGGGGGAGGAGGGTCAGAGGTGCCCGGGCCAGGCCCCCTGACGGTGCCACACACCCCGGGGACAGTGATGTCACCCCTTGCCCACCTGGAGTGCCGCCGGTCGGCCTCACAGCAGCGGCGGCAGATGATCAGGATGCCCGAGAGCAGGACCAGGGTGCCCCCGATGAAGATGGAGAGCAGGGCGAGGAGCAGCACATACCCATCCTGAGGGGACACCTCGCCGGGCACCGCCTGCTCGGGGCCGAGGGGCTGAGCCGCGGGGACCCGCCGGGGGGGCCCGGCCCAGCCCAAACCTGCCCCCGCCGCGCCGATGGCAGCGCTGCCCCCGGAGCCGCCGCGCCCCCCCCACCCCCCGCCGCCCCCGGGCCCTGCCTGCACCAAGGCAACGGCAGCCGGGGAGGCTGAGCCGCCCGCGGCCCCCCGCGCCGAGTGGGAGTGGGAACAGGGTTGGGAATGGGGACGGCGGCAGGACCCCCAGCCCTGCCCCACCGCGGGGGTCGGTGCTGTCTCCCCCTGCCCCTGGAGAGGGGCTGGTCCGGCAGCAGCGCCCAGGCCCCTGGACCCCCGCAGCCAGAGCATCCCAGCAGCGCACAGGGCACCGAGAACTGTCACCCACTCCCAGCACTGGCAGAGCAGAGGGTGACAGCGGGGCTGCTGCCGTCCTCACTCGTGTGAAGACGCCAGCCCCACGGCAGCCACGAGAACCCCAGAGCTCCGAACATGCCTCCCCCCTCCCGCGGGACCCCGAGGCTGGCGGCCTGGGGAGGGGCGGCAGAGACAGGCGGGGGCAGGCAGGGACAGGCAGGACTCACCGTGGCGCTCTCGGTCCCGTTGTCCCAGGGTGTTGGGTCATCGCTCATGGTCTGTCCCGGCCCGAGCGTGTCCTGGGGCGGGGGTAGACAGAGGGAGGCACCGGCCGGGACGGCGGAGCCGGGCCGGGGGTGGCGGTGGCGGCTCCTGCCCGGCCCCTGCCCGGCACCGCGGTGCGGAGCTGCCGGGAGGGACCGGGAGGGAGGGACCGGGATGGAGAGATGGAGGGAGGGACCGGGATGAAGGGATGAAGGGAGGGTGTGCTCAGGGGAAGGAGGAAGGGATGGAGGGTGTGGTCAGGAGCGAAGCACGGATGGAAGGATGGGGAGGAGAGGGCAGAACCGCTGCCCCTCCCCAGGGAGCCCCTCACCCCCTCCGGGCACAGCCACCCCCCGCGCCCAGCCCCCGGACTCGCGTGGGCACAACCCCCGACCCCGCGAAGAGCGGCCACGGTCCCCGCGCCCGGCTGGGGCCGGAGCCCCCAAACGGTGGCTATTGCCGGTGGCCAGATCTGGCCCGGGGGTTGAAATCCCTGCCTCAGGTCCGGGGTGACACCGCGCTGCCGTCCCCGGGGGCCAAACGCAGCCCCAGCCCCGCCGCCGGAGGACCCCCTGGCCGCGGAAGCTCGGGGGGAGCCGCGCTGGGGGCTCCCTGTAGGGACGGGGGGCAGGTGGCCGCCCCACAGCTCGTGGCGTGGGTGTCGCCGGAGCGCGACGGGTGACGATCGTGAGTCATCCCGAGAGCGGCTCCGTCACCGGGCTGTCCGCGCGGGGGGGACACCGAGGGGCCGGGCCGAGCTCCTGAGGACCGAGAGCCGCCGGGACAGGGGTCCTGCTCCCCTCCTCCGCGGCATCGGCCCTGCGGCCTTTGGGGACCCGGCGGGGACCTCATCCTCATCACTCTCCCGCGTGCCTGGCCCTTCCCGGGGGCTTCCGAGCTCCAGCTCCCGCTGCGAGGCCGTGTGTCCCCTCCGTGCGTCCCCAGGCTGCTGAAGGGGCTGAGCCCGGCCTGGCTGGGCGATGCTGTGTCGGGGACCCCCGGAGCAGGCAGGGGTGGGCACTTGGAAGCCGCTCAAAATTAGGTCAGTGAAAAATGTGAATGGTGCCCGTGAAGGGGTGGGGACTGTCACTCGTGGGGACAGCGCAGGGGTAGCCGTGTCGCAGCTGGCAGTGAGGCACAGCTCAGAGGGATGGCTGAGGGCAGCCCTGTCATAGGTCGGGGTATCAATCCCTTGGAGGGATATCGGGGTGTTGGGGGCCTCCTGAGGCAGAGAACCCCCTGCCTACACCGGCCCTCACGCCTCTCCAAGGTGGTGGGATGCAGCACGAGGTGAGGGGATACACCCCGCGACCCCCGAGAAAGGCTAAGAGGGGGTGGGGGGGGTCCCGCTTCCGACAAGATGGGGGGATCCCAGTCGAGGGGGCTGCGGCTCCACGTGGGATGGGCGCCCCATCGGCGGGATCCCTGTGGGGCACCCTCAGGCCCGAGGCAGGGGGAGCGGGGGGCCAGGGGGAGCGGGAAGAATGTCCCTCCTGTTCCCCATCATGGAGGAATCCCGTCTCCATGGCGACCCGACAGGAACAGGACGGCCATTGTCTGGAGGAGGGGGCCGGTCCCCGGGCTGTCCCCCCCGGGGGGGACACGGGGCGGGACCCGGGGTCGCCGCCAGTGCCCGGGGCGGGGGCTCGGGGTCGGGGGATCCCGGTGGTGCCGCGCCTCCGCACGTGGGAAGGGGTGCGGGGGGCGGGCCGGTGCTGCGCCCCACGCGTGTATGCGACCCACGGGGTCCGGCTGGACCGGGGCTGGGCTGGGGGCGTGGGGGGGACCCGCTCTGCCCCCTGTGACTGCAGCCCCGCGCCCCAGCCTAGTGACGGGATGCATTCAGGGATGTGGGGCGGGGATGGAGGCAGGGATGTGGGATTCAGGCAGGGATGCGGGATGCAGGCTGGAATGTGGATCAGGGACGGAGACGGGGATGTAGGATGAGCGATGAGGGATGCGAGCAGGGATGTAGGACAGGGATATGGGGCAGGAATAAGGGATGCAGGCAGAGCTGGTGACAGGGCTGCCGACAGGGCTGGTAACAGCGAGGCAGAAGCCCCCGGGACCTCTACGCGCGGTAGGGCGTGATGGTCTCCCCTCGGCCGGGCCGGCTCCCTATGTCGCGATAGGGGCTGTCGCGAGGCGGCGGAGCCAGACACTCACCTACAACCGAGACCGGGGCTCCATCGCCGCCGCTGCGCTCGGTGCGGCGGGGCGGCCCCGGGATTTATGAATGAACCGGAGCCGCCCCCGCGCGGCGCGGGCGTCACGTGGGGACAGGGGCTGCCCCAGCCCTGCCTGCACCAGCCCTGCCTGTACCCCCTGCTCCTCTGCCTGCCCCACAGTCCTGCCTGTAACTCCTGCCTGCGCCCCTTCCCGTACCTCTGCCTGTACCGCTGCTTTTATTCCTGCCTGCCACAGCCTTGACTGCACCGCTGCCTGCTCCAGCCCTGACAGCACTCCTGCTTGCATCCCTGCCTGCAGCACCCTTGCCTACACCAGCCCCGCCTGCACTCCTGCCCTCACAGCCGTCTGTACCGGTCCTGCCCTCACCGCCCCTACCTGCATCCCTGCCTGCACCAGCCCTTCTTGCATCCCTGCCTGCATCCCTGCCTGTACCTCTCCTGCCTGTACCCCTGCCTGTCCCATAGCCCTGCCCGCATCCCTGTCCCCACCCCTGCCCCGGAGCGCCCCGAGCCGCTGGGGCACGGCCGGACCGGGGCCCGGGGGCGCGGCGGCCCCTCGGTGCGGAGGCGGGCCCCCCCGCCCAGCACCACGACACTCGGCGGGCAGGGGAAACTACAATTCCCATAAGGCCAGGCGGTGTAGCGTGCTTTTCCTCCGCCGGGCGGCGCGCGGGGTGTGTCGGGTGCTGTGGTCCGGTGCCGTCCCGGCCTGCCCCGCGCTGCCGCCGCTGCCGCCATGGCCGCAATGTTGTGCGCCCGCCGCTTCCTCCGCCTCGCCCGCCCCTCGCTGCCGCTGCCCCCCACCCGCGGCTATGCCGATCCCGCCGGCGGCCCCGCTGCCATGGCCTTCACCTTCGCCTCACCCACACAGGTAGGCCCGCCGCGGCCCCGGTCCGGATGCCCCCGCCGCCGCCTCGCCCGGTGTCTCCTGAGGGCCCGGGGCGGGCGGGGCGCGGCCGGTGCTGCCGCCCCCGCGGGGCTGTCCGTTCCCGGGGGCTCTGGGGTTCCCGGGGCACGGCCAGGCTGTCACAGGGCTGTCACCGGGTTGACCTTGGCCCTGACCTCGGGCCTTGCCCGCCTGACCCGGGCGCTCAGTCCCCGCCGCAGCGCTCCCGGGCCTGCCTGAGGCCGGTGCAGCCCTTTCAGCCGTGCTGCTGGACCCGCTGTGCTTGCCAGGCCCGGCCCCGCCGCAGCGCCGCCGGCCTGGAGCGGGACACGGCCGGTCCGCCCCCGCCAGGCCCAGCCGGGGCTGTCCCCGGGGCAGGGCGCGGGCTGGCGCTGGGGACAGGACAGCCCGGCAGCGTAGGCCGGAGTGGGGACGGCAGCTCAGGGCTCCCCACGCGCTTCCCAGGCTGTGCCGGTGCCTGTCGCCCACTCCCGACTCTGTGCCTCCATGTGCCGCCTCCCCGCCGTGCCCCTGGGAGCTGGGAACGCTTCCCCACTGCCTTTGCCAGGACCTCTCCTCTGGAGCCCGGCTCCGCTCCCACCCTGTGCAGGTGCAGCCTGTCCTGGGCACACCTGGACGTGCTGAACCTGCCAGGATCTGGGAGCTGAGCTGCTCCCTTGGGATGGGCTCCTTCCTGGGCTCTACAGAGCCGCTGCTCTCCATCCCCCCATCCCTGGTGACTCCGCCTTTTTGCCCTCTTCATCCAGGTGTTCTACAACGGAGCCAACGTGAAGCAGGTGGATGTGCCCACACTGACCGGCTCCTTTGGCATCCTGGCATCCCACGTCCCCACGCTCCAGGTGCTCCGGCCGGGCGTTGTCACAGTCCATGCTGAGGATGGGACGGCCACCAAGTACTTTGGTGAGCGAGGCAGGAGGAGCTGGAGAGGAAAGATGTGCGTGGGGATGGTGTTCTTGGTGCTTCCACAAGGGAGGCTCTGCCCATCCAAGTGTGGCCTGGTGCACTTCCAGGGATTTCTGCTTTCCCAGCTTGCCAGGGGCTTCTGGAAGCTGATCCTGGGAGCTGTGGGTTGGGGTCAGGTCTTGGTTCTGCTCAGGCTTTCTGGGACCATCCCCTTCTCCAGCTTGCCTTGGGGTGGGAGCTGAGTCCCTGAATGCTGGAAATGTGACAGGAGGGGGCTGAGGATTTGTTCTGGGAAAGGATGGTAAGGATGCCAGGGCTGAGCCCCCCCATGTTGTGCCTTGCAGTGAGCAGCGGCTCTGTCAGTGTCCACGCCGACTCCACGGTGCAGGTGCTGGCAGAGGAGGCAGTGACCATAGACATGCTGGACCTGGCTGTGAGTACCCAGAGATTTCACCAGCCCTGGGCTCCCTCCCTAGGGGGAAATTGCTCCCCTTCTGTGCCATGGGGTCCTTGTATTGGGAGCTTTCTGTGCCCAGAACCCAGGGTTGTGTCTGCACCCCCACTACATTTTGGGATCAGGGGCTTGGGGCTCCTCCTTGGTCAGCTCTCTGGAGAGAGGGAGCTCTGCAGTCGTAAATCTCCACACCATTTCCCACCCCTTGGACAGACACTGACCTTGTCCTCACCTCCAGAACAGCTTTTCCCTGCTGATAAGGTGTCTGGGGCCAGCACAGCTGTGTCTGTAGCTCTGTGAGGCTCCCAAGTCAGTGGGTCCTTGGCATCCATATGAAGGACCAATGGCTGCAGGGGAGGGAGGGAAGGACAGTCCCCTCTCCTGCAGTGTCTCCCAGTGACACACATTCTTTGTGCCCTCATGTCCAGACTGCGAAATCCAACCTGGAGAAAGCTGTGTCAGAGATGGCAGCAGCGTCTGATGAAGCTGCTAAAGCAGAAGCTCAGATTAAGGTAGAAGCTAATGAAGCCCTGGTAAAGGCTCTGGAATAAATCCAGGTGAGGTTCACCTGCGGCCTGGCTGAGCATCCAGACCTGCTCTAGGGCCTGCTGGGCTGGGCAAGGGATCTGCCTTGCTTTTGGGGAGCAGTGACCACAGCTGTCCCTTGCCAGGGTCAGGCCTCAGCTCTGGGGGGCTCATGGGGGTCCCCAGCCCAGAGCTGACCTGGGGCTGCAAGGTGGCAATGGGGCCTGGGGCTGGGCTGTGGCACTGTAGGGTCCAACCCTGACACTGTGGGATCCCGCCCAGCTGTGACACTGGAGTTCAGCCCTGACAAGGCTGGGTGGATAGTGCTGGGACAGACAGACTGGGAACTGTGGTCACTGCTGGGGCCTCACTGGTTCCCCAGGTCCCCACTGGGACTGGCCACATCTGGGGACAATTTGAGGGCAGAGTGGGGATGCTGGGCCCCACAGGGAGAACAGCACGTGATCTCTGCAGCACATGCTCCCACTAAAGACAAACAGCTTCTGTCTCAGGGGAGGTGAGGCTGGGCTCTTACCTTGCGGCCTCTTTTTGCTCTGTCCTGCACAGACTGTGCCTCATCCCTTCCCTTCCCACGTGCTGGCAGCCGGGAATTGCGGCAGTGTGTGCTGTGGAGGGCTGTGAGTCACTGGCAGCCTCCACCGGGCTCAGCCTGGAGCACAGGAGGGCACCAGCTCCCGCTCTCTCCTGATCTCTGGTCTGGGTGCTCTTTGGTCCTGGAGAGCTGGTGGCTCATGTTTACTCACAGCAGTTGTGCAGCTGGAGTGGGGCCAAGCCCTGGGATTGGGATCCACGGCCCAGCCGAGCCCACCTCGCACAAACCTGACCCCACTTTGTGTTTTGCAGGAATCCCACTGTGGATGCAGAACTCCCAGCCTGTCCCTGTTCTGCTCCCTGGCTGTACAGATGGAACAGGACAAACGGAGGTGGAGAAATGGTTCTGATCAATTAAAAGGAAATGTGACCCTCTCTTGTGGCACATCGCCTTCTTCCCAGACAGCAAATTGCAGCTGGAGCCAGGAGCAGTTCCCAGCTCCTGCCCCAAGGCAGATTCACCCTGGGAAGGGGTCACCAGCACTGCCCTGGGGTTTGGCTGGGCATTCCCAGGGGAGACTCACCCCCAAGAGGTTCATCAGACAGGTTTATAATACCTTCCCTGTGCTCCAGCCACCTCCATCTCCAGTAACCACTTGGACTGTGGGATTACGGGAGCACAGATCTGTTCCAGAGCCCTCCTGTCCTAGCACTGGCTCTGCCTCAGCCTCCTGGCTCCAGCGCTGCAGGAATCCACATTGACGGGCAGGGTGCTTCCCACAGCTGGACAGCAGCTGCCGGGCTCTGCCCCATCCGCTGCTGCTGCCAGTGGCATTTCCCCTGCTCCTGGAGATGGGCTGGGTGCGGAGAGGGAAGCAGATGCTGTGCGTGATGGAAATCTTTCCTGCTTCCGTTCATGCTGGGGATGGCTGGAGCTGCTCTGCTGAGCTTGGTGCTTGCTGGGTGCAGCCCTGTCTGAGGAGGCCACCCAGGGTTCCTCACAGCCCTGGGAAGCAGGAAAGGTTCACTAGTCTGCAGCACCACTGGAGGGGGTAGGTTTGGGCAAGGGGACAGCTCTGCCTGTGCCAGGCATCTGGGATGTCTGTGCTGTGTGTCCTGCTGCACCAGCTGCTGCCGGGCCCCTCGCTCCATGCCACCCTCCCACACCTTTCCAGAGGGATTTTGGGTTTCCACTGCTGTGCAGAGCTTCTGTCCCTCCCTCTGCATCGCTCTAATCCCCTTTTCCCTGCAGTGTTGCAGCCCGGGAAGGCGCGTTGGCTGCCTGTGAGGTCAGTGCTTGCCACTCCGGCCTCCTGCGTGCCCTGCGCGGCTCGCGCCGCTCTGCGCTCAGAGCAGGGCAGGCTATTTTTGGCACTGCCACCCAGGATGTAATCTTGGCTGCCTCCTCACCACCACCTCCTCCCCCTCCTCTCACTCACTCTGTCTTTCTCTCCCCCCCCTTCACAAGTGATCAAAAATAGAGCCTGTGGTGTTAAATTTCTCACTCTGTGGCTTATTAAAAGCCTCCGAGTGCCTGACGTGGAGCCTATTTGAAGCTCAGCCGACTTCCAGCTCCTGAGCTGCTCCAGTGCCTTTTCCCCTTCCCCTCTCATTCCCTTTTTTTTTTTTTTTTTTCCTAAAAGGTCAGACATTGCAGTGAACATGAACAAAGCTTCAGAGCCAGAGCTGTACTAATTAAAACATCTTGGGAAATACTGGGGCTGGCTGGCTCCCTTCCCTCTCCTGCTGCCCCTCTCTGTCCCCAGCTGCTATTTGGGCTGCGTGAGCCTCCCCCAGCACACGCAACCGCGCTGACGGAAGGTGACTGCCTTGGGTTTTTCATCTAATGGAAGAGCGTTGGCGAGGCCGGGAAGCTGGGGAAACGGCCAGCTGCTATTTTTAGGACGGGAAAAAAGTGTCTCCGTCAGCGTCCTCTCACCAGCTCTTCCCACTGCCTCCCGCCATCGCCGGGGGAGCTGGGGGGGCCGAGGGATCCAGTCCTGCCCCTCTCACCGAGTGCCCTTGGCTGGGTGCTCCACAGCCTGCTACCTGCTGGGACTTGAAGGCTGCATTTGGGGGGAGCAGTGGGGGACCCTTCCGTGTCCAGAGACCTTGGGGATGGAGCCTCATGGATGCAAGGACAAGGCTTTGTCCTGAGCCAGGACTGGAGCAGGACTGGGTAGGGACTGTGGATGCCTGGCTGGCAGCATCGTAGCCCTACTCACCCTGAGCTGTACTTTTGGGGGTGCAGGGTGCGTGTGGGTGATTAATTACATGTGCTCCTCCACACTCCCAGGCCAGCCGGCTCCCTGCAGCCTCGGCTCTGAGCCCCTCACCTCTGCCTCCAGCCCCTTCCCCTGCATGCTCATTATCTGGCTCTCCACAGCCACGTTCTCCTCCTCCCCTGGCCCCTGCTGCCCATGCCAGAGCCACCATCAGTCGCATCCTGCTGGATGCCACAAAAATGTCCTGATTCGGTGCAGGAGCTGTGTGGCTGCGGCTGCTCCAGAGGCAAAGCCCTTTCCTGCTCCCGGCTCACTGTGCAGGTACTGCAGGGATGAGCCCAGCCTGGGGGCAGGCAGGGAGGTGGGGGACAGCCCTGGTGTGGATCATGATGTGATTCAGCAGGTCACTCTCCCTCTACCCTGCCCCCACATCAGCCTGCACTGTGACACCAGTGTGGCACTTTCCTGTTCCTGGAGTGCTGGCACCTGCCTTGGGGCACAGCAGCCTCCATCTGTGGTTCCTTCCTCTTTTTGGGGTGATGGGCGCCGAGGTGCCCCTGCCTTTGGGTCCCTGCCTCTGCTGGGGCCATGCAGGACCGGGAGCCCGGGACCTGTTTGTCTCCGGCTTTGGGCTGGGGCGTGGTGGGTGTGAGAGGGGAAGGGCTGCCCGGAACGTGGTGGGAGCGGGAGAGGGCTGGTGTTGGTGTTGCCCCCCTCCTCCCTTTCCACCCAGGGCTCTCTCCCATGACTCGCATCCTCTGCTACCAGATGGAGGGTGGGGAGCGGGGCCGGGAGCGCTCGGAAAAGTGAAGCATCATGGATTCTGCCGGCGGCGTCGCTTCTCCGGGGGATGATTTCCGAGACGGGCCGGGTTCTGCCGGGCCAAATCTCCCGGTGCTGGCGGCCGTCCCTGCGTTTGGCCGCGTGGCATTTCCCCGTCCCACCCAGTCCCGAATGCAGGCGAAAGGTTCCAGCTCTCCTCTCTCTGTAGGAAAAACAACCCCAAACCCCACCGCAGCCCCAGGAAGCCCCGCTCCCGCCGGGCTGACTCATCCGGCAGAGCCGCCCCTTTCCCTGCCCAAACCTTGGCGCGCTGGTGGATCCTGCCTGTCTCAGCTGCTGACCCGCACCATCGGTGCCCAGCCTGCAACATCAGGGTGGGGGTACAGAGGTTGCCCCCACCCCTCTCACTGCCAGGGAGCTGCAGGATGTGGCAGCAGCTCCCCGCAGTGTGGCGACCCCCCCCCCCCGGGATGCCGGGCAGCTCCCTGCCTGTCCTGGAGGCTCTGCAGCGGCTGCGTGCAGACCTGGCCCCCTCCCACCCCAGGCCCGCGGGTGCTGCCGCTCGCCCCGGCGTGGGAAGGTCAGCGGAGGCTCCACACGCTGCTAGCACAGCCCGGAGCGTCCTTGGGCCACGCCGCCCTTGGGCGGCTCGAAGGCCGAATCCTCACAGCTTCCTTAGGATGGGGGGGCTGCTGCTGTATAATGATTAACCCGCCCGTGTTAATCATTCCGGCCGGCAGCCTTTTTCCTCTGGGTTTCCAGCTCTGGAAAATGTTCCTTTTCCGACGCCCTCCCACGCACGTGGCCCCGCAGAGGGAGTGTGGCACAGCTCAGGGGAAACCCCGTGGGGAGGAGCGGGACCTGGCTCGGGGTCTGGCACCGGGATCTGTCCTGGCGGGGCCCCTTGGTCCCGGTTCTGGGGGTGCCTTGCCTGCAGATGGCAGCGGAGCCGTGGAGAGCGTCGCCCCAGCGGCCTCACCCCCAAAATCCCGACACAAGAGCGAGTGCCGGCGGGCATTGAGGAGGGCGGGTGTTGCAGCCAGCACGACAGAGCTTGTCATGGTGCTCCCGGGCCAGCAGTCCCAGAGTGCCGCGCCGGCCACGCAGCAAACCTTGGCCCGGGGCGCGTTTCTCTCCTGGGGAAACTGAGGCACGGATTGGGAAGAGCCACTGGCAGGCCGGGGAGAGTGGGAACGCGACGTGGGAATCTCAGACCGTGCTGCTGGGCTTGGTGATTCCACCGCTGTGGAGGAGGCCCCCGGGGAGCTCCCTGCGAGTTGCCGGAGTCGGGCAGGGGGCGGTGGGGGCAGCGCGTTGCCCTGGGGGTCCCAGGTGCCTTGGCAGGGGCTCGTACCCGGGGACCATGGGCACGGCCCTCGCTCTGGGCGGCCTTGGAGGCCACTCGCACTTGGCTCTGCTGGAGGCGACCCAAAGCCGTGGGGGGCCGGAGGGGGTGCGTGGTCTCGTGCTGGGGGTTCCAGCAAAGTCCCCTCCCAGCATCTCCCGGCCAGGGCCGTGACCCGCGAGGGACAGGGGGAGCCTGAGGAGGAAGCGGCTGCCAGCTGAGCTCTTCGCCGGCTACAAAGGCGGCCCAGAGAGCCCAGCGGAATGAGGTGGCATCCGTCCAGGTTCCCACAGCGGCCCTGGTGCAGAAAATACACCCCGGGCTGATGGCTGTTGCCACAGCAATGGGCTGAGTGCCACGCAGTGGAGGGGGGCACGACCCCGGACCCGGGTGTGCTGGCACAAGACCCCGGTTCAGGGCAGTGGGAGCTCCGTGGAGTGGTGGAGCCGGGTGCTGGCAGGGACCAAAGGCTCCCGCTGCCTCCGCCCGCCTTTGATGTGCCGGGACTTCGCCCTTGGTAAAGCTGGGAGGTTCCCAAGGAGCTCCCAGCTCCCAGGAACATCCAGCACCCAGGTGCCTGGTGCAAGCCCCCCGCGAGCCCTGGGGCTCCATAGCTGCTCGGTTCCCTTTGTCCCGCTGCAGTCAGGGGCTTGGAGCCCCTGCGGGCTCCCCAGTTCCTGGCAGGGCCGGGAGGAAGCGGCTGCAGCTGGTCCCGGCGCTGGGGCTCTTCCTGGCGGGGCTGGCGCCGGGCTGGGGCGTGGGGTGGGGAGGGAAAGCCGGAGGGCTGGGGCCGCTGCCCTCCGGGATGCCCTGGCATGCGGCAGGGAGAGGTCGGCAGCGCTTCCATCCCCATTCCCTCAAAGGCCACCCCTCCGCCGGGTATAAATAGCAGGATTGAGCCTGACACTGGAGTCACTTCTGCCACCACCACCTTGGGTGTCCCCCCCCGCCCCGCGGGACGTCAATGGGGTCGTTGTGCACTGCGGACCCGCAGGGCACGTCCTGAGCAGCTGCTGGGCCTGACCCCGGCTGCCTCCCCCATGTGTCACCGGCATCGATGGGGCGCGGGGGTGCCCCCGCAGGGTCCCACGCAGGGAGGGGTCACGATTCCCGCTCGCCCTCCCCGCAGCAGGGGAGGGCCAGGCGCGGGTGGGCAATGGCTTCTCACCGTCCTCGTCCCCACCAGGCCGTGCCGGCCCTGCCGCCCCCTCCCTGCCCGGGCAGCGCCGGCAGCTGGGGTAATGACGGGGTGTGCCCGCCCGCCCCGGGCTGCGAGCGGCGCGGGAGGCTCCTGCCACCCAGCAAGACGGGGCCAGCCGGGCGCGGAGCTTTGCTGCCGCAGCCGGCGCGGCCACACCTGTGTGGGCTGAGCGGACCCCGCTCCCACCCGACACCTGCCCGGCCCAACCAGCTCCTTCGCGTCTCGGCCGCCCGCGGACAGGCCGCTGCAGGCAGGGCCCCCCGGGCCAGGCAGGTGCAGGAGGCGGGAGCACCAGGGGAGCTGGGGGCACGCAGGGGATCTGGAGGAGTCGGAACTCCGGGTGCTCGGCAGCTCTGGGGACTGCAGGGGCTGCGAGCCCACTTGTGCCGACGGGATGTCCCCATCCCTGCTGTCCCCTTCTCACTTCCCCACATTGTGTCCCCCGTCCGGCCCCACATCCTGTCTTGGCAGATGGGCCGCGGCCCCGACCCCGGCTGGCTGCAGCCCCTATGTCCCAGGTAGGGCACCCCAAAGGTGCAGGGTCCTGCCAGGGGGCTGCAAAATGCCTCCCCCCAGCTCCTGCAGGCTTCGGGGCGGGGGGGGTGTAGGAGGGGCAGCATCTCCTGTGGGCAGGAACCCTCCGACAGGGACAGATGTGAGGTGCTGCAGCAGCCTGCGGATGTGAGTGGGTGGGTCCTGGGCAGGGCTGCCTCCCCCGGGCCTGCACCGGCCCAGGTGGCCATGGACTCCGATGGAGCTGAAAGCTCTTCAGGGAGCCCAGGGTTTAATGAGAGGCTGTCGGTCTCCCTGTGATCCTTCCGCCCATTATCTAATCGGAGCAGTGCATTTAGAGGCCACGGTGCAGGTGAGTCACTTCCCCAGCCAGTGCCTCAGTTTCCCCACAGGTTGGGTGCTGGGATGAGCTGAGCCCGGCTCCTCACAGCGTGGCTCGGCACTGGGGAATGTGGCACAGTGGGTCTGGCCCAGGGCTGGATTCCTCCTTCGGCTCCTTGTGACACACCTGGACCCTGGGCATGGAACCTCCCTTGAGCCCCCCATCTGGGCATGGGGCCCCGCTCCAGACACAGAGTCTGGTGGTGCTGGGACATCCCAATGCTGGAGTGCCTGGCAGTGCCGGGCAGGGGCACCCACACTCCACACACAGCAGATTCGTGGCACCCAGCCCATTCCGATGGCACACGGCTCTTTTCCCGGTCAGGATTTCCTGCTGCTGTTCCCAGAATGGGCCGTGGTCCTACATCCGTGGGGTGATCCCGCACAGCGGGTGGCCGGGAACCATCAGCACCGGTGCCAGGCACGGGAGAGGCAGCAGCACCAGCGGTGCCCCGACAACCCCCCCGGTGTCGGGAGGGCCAGGCAGGCAGCTCCATCACCGTAAACAGGAACTGCGGCCGCGGGGGAGCACAGGGGCCGGGAAGGGAGGGGGTGCCTGCGCCCATGGCCGGGGTGTGGGAACGTGGGTGTGGGAGCGTGGGTGGGAGTGCAGCACCCAGCGGGGCCGAGCGAGCCTGTGGGAGTGTGTGCACACATGGAGCTCCTGTGCCGGTGTTTGTGCAGGGTGAGCACGTGCAGCTGTGCACAAGCGTGTGCCCCTTTGGGGTGAAGGAGTTGAACTTGTGTGTGAAGGGACAAGGCCAGGAGGAAGTGCCTCCTCCCGTCCCCATCCCGCCCGAGTCGGGGTTTCCTGGGGCACATCCTGCCTGCATGGATTCTGTTCCTCCTTCCCGGTTTTGGGGGTCGAGGGATGCCAGCCCTACAAGGGGGCAGGGACGGCACTGGGCCCACACCAGGGCTGTGTCTGCCCCATGCCATGCTGGGCTGGGGGGCTGTCAGCCCCCCCCGTCGGCTCCCCAAGGCGATGGAGGGTGGAGAGGTGCCCGCGGCCCCGTGCTGGCACCGCACTCCCTGCCCGGGTGAGGTTCCCGCATTCCTGAGGCGGCTCCAAGGGGAGCCGGGGGCAGGCGCGGGGCGGGAATGCCGCGGCGCTGAGTGTGCGCCCGTGTGTCAGCGCATGGGGCAGCCCGGCGGGACACCCGCCCCACGCCCCCCTTGCTCCCCCGCCGGGCACCGGGATGCCCTGCTGGCATCACCCCCGGCTCTGGGCACGGGCTCGGGATCCATCCCACATGGTTCTGCCACCCTGTGTGCGTGCATTCCCAGGATTGGGGATGACGCCTCACAGGGTGAGCCCACGGTGAGATCAGAGCGCTGGAGTGCGATGGGAAGGGTTGGGATAGGGTGGGATGGGATTGGATACGCTGGAATAGGGAGTTACTTTCCTTTGGGTTTACAAGCCTGGGTCACCCCAGGAACAAGGTTCAGTGTGTATCCAAGGAGGCTCCTGAAATCCTGAGTCCTTCCCCTCCCCAAGGCTGGCAACTCGCTTAAGCATTTATAATAATAATAATGATAATAACAACAATAATAACACCACCACCAACAGCTGAGCTGTCGGCTGACTCCTGGAGTCTGGATTTAAAACAAACCAAGAAATCTGGCAGCGTCTGGGAAACAGCCACTGGCACTGAGAGAAGCATGGGGGGTCAGGGCTCTGTTGCCTCTCGGTCACAGTGGGCAGGGGGTCTGTGCCCTGGGTGCCCCTTCTCACCTTGATAGTTTCCTACCCGCGTTTCCAGGGCTCCCCAGGCACAGCAGCTGAGTTCTGCCCTCTTGGGGGGTCTCGGGGACCGTGAGGGCCATGCCCAGGGGAGGGTCCCATTGGTGGGCACAAGCTGGCAGCGTGTGCCCATAGTACTGATGGAACCAGCAGGAGCGCTCCTAACCCGAATTCTGCCATTGCCAAAATTGCCACACCAGCACATGGCTGGGGGCAGGATGGGGCTCAAGGGGCACCAAGACTGCAGAGGGACAGAGGCAGAGCTGGGGCATGAAACAGGACAGGAGGTGGCCAGGGATGGGGTCCACGGTTCCCCCTCCTCATCCCATCACAGTTCCAGGCTGAAGCAGGGCTGGGGCCCAAAGCTCTGCCTGCCCCCAGCTGAGGGGCCCATGGAAAGGGAGGCAGTGAGGCCAGGGGATGGGAGCCACTGGGATGAGAGCAGGAACTGGAGTTCAGCGTCCTGATGGGGCCTGTGAGCTCAAAGAGCCCAGAATAGCCCTGGCCTCACCGTGGCAGCAGGGCCACGGCCCAGCACATCCAAGTATGGCTCCACACCTGGGTGCTGCTAAATCCAGAGGGATTCACCATCCTTCTCGGGCCCATGGCCAGGTGGGTGAGGACCTCTGGTGACTCCCCCCAGCCCCAGCCCCCCACAAGAGCTGAGTCACCCTGGGGTCTGGCCTGAGCCGTCTGGCCTGTGCTGGGCTCCCCCTGCTCACCGTATCCCCAGCCCCCCAGGGGGGGCTGCCTGAGTTCACTCCAGGGGTGACTTCATCCCTGGGACTCTCCAGGCCCGAGGCCAGGGTGGGGGGCAGAGCCCCGCGAGTGTGGGGTGCCCCAGAGCCAAGGCATGGCAAGTAAGGCCAGGCAGGGCCACTGGCTCCGGCTGCATTGGGCTGGCAGCTGGAGTGTCCCCAGGCTGTGACGCCTGGACAGTCTGCCAAAGGCCACCAGGACACGTCCCGGAGAGCCGGGAACACACAGAGCCGGTTGTGTGTTTCTAAGGACACGCCTGGGTGTTTACAGCCCCGCCAGCGTCACCGGCACAGGCACCGCCGTCCTGCCCAAGGACATCCGTGCCCGTCACAAGGCCACCCCGAGCCTGGAGGGATGGGGGGCTCCGGCGGGGGTCCGTGCCCAGGGTTGTGTCGGGAGGGTGGAATCAGCAACTCCTTACTCACGGCAGCAGCGGTGGCTCACCTGAGCACGCCGGGCGGCTGAGTCACCGCTGCCACCGTGACTGAGGCTGAGCCACTCGGCCCCGCGGGGCTCAGGGGACGGGGACCCCCAGCCCAGCACCGCTCCCACCGCGGCGGTGCCGCCGGTGCCCCGGTGGGCTGGGCCGGGCGGGCGGGTGGAGTTGCAGTGGTTCGGCTGCACCCTCCTGCCGGGGTGTGCCCCGCGTGATCCCGGCCGCTGGCCCCGTGCCCATGGGAACGCTCCCACTCGCTGCGGCAGCTCCATGCAACGCCCCAGATGGGCACCGCGGGCCTGGGAGCCCCTTGGAAGCCACGGAATCGCTCCCTTCCCCAGGCGGAGGGCCGAGGGAGGAAAAGGATCCCCGTCCCACCTGGGTTCCCCCAGGCTGCAGCCCGGCTTCTGCAGCCACAGGAGCGAGAAACGCCCCCTCTGCCCTCCTCTCCCCTCCTCTGCCTGCTCCGGAGCCGGAGTCAGCTCTGCCCTAATCCCATGACCCCGCGCCTGCGAGTGGAATGCAGAGACTTGCGATAAAAATCCCCCGTTTGCCAAAGCTGAGGAATCAGCCAAGAATTCAGCCCAAAAGGGGCGGGGGGGGTGGGGGGGGTGGGGAAGAGGGGGGCGGGCAGGGGGTGGAAAGAGAGAGAAAAGAGAAAAGAGAAAAGCTGCTGCCCGGGGCTGGTGGGGGATTTCCCCGAAGAAGGAGGGCTGGGAATTCCCTTCCTTCGAGGGAGAAGACTTCCAAGAATCAGCCTCCAAAAGATTCGGGGCTCCCAGCTGGAGCTGGGGCCGGCGGGACCGCGGGACACAAAGGAGCCAACACCACGGTCCTGCCCTGGCTCTGCCGTGACACCGGGATGTGCCCGATGGCCAGGCCCCGTGGGAAGTGTCCCGGCGGGACCCGGGTAAGCCCCTCTCCTCCACCCCGTGCCCGCGCCGCCCTCCCGGGTGCATGAGCCTCCACCGGGGCTAATCCCAGGGCCCAGGTTAGCTAAGAGGATTGCGGGAGCTGCGTGTGGCCTGCAGCAGGATTTGTGTAGGTATTTGCTCGTTGGATCGTCTCTCCCCGAGCTGCTCAGCCGTGCAGGGTTTGGAGAACGCTCCCTCTGGAGACGCAGGAGCCTCGGATGCTGTGCGGCAATTATGCCCAAGTCTGCCTGTAATCTTTAACGATTTATTCCCAGGGCAACACAATAAACTAAACACACAAAATCCAGGCTGCTGGGAATCCTGGGATCTCCCAGCTTGTGTCTCTGGAGGTTCCAGATACCTTCAACCATACTGAAATGTGCACACACTTCCTAAAGCACCAGCTCCTGGAATCATGGGATTACTGGAGGAGATGAGCTTCCTCCCAGGAAGGAGATGGAGCCGTGTGAGGAGAGTGGCAACTGGGAAAGGGGCTCTTCAGGGCTGCCAGGATGTGGGGAGATGCCCTGCCCTTGGGGCATGGCTGCTTTGCCAAAGAACCCAAGCAGGCTACACTCCCAGCCCTGGCCACAATGTCCCCTTGTCCCTCCCCACAGATCAGGGCTGGGAGCTGGCGGCCAGACCCTGCTCCCTGCAGGAGTGGCTCTGGTGTGACACCTTGTCCCCACCATGGCCCCTCCCGGTGCACAAGCCTGAGCTGTGGCGGGGCCAAACCCAAACCTGTGGCCCTGGCTGTCCCCTCTCCTCGCTGCTCCAGGGCCTCACCCCGCACAGCCAGCTGGAGATGTGGCCCCCCTAGGGGCGGCTTCCCAGGCCCAGGGAGAACAATGGCGCATCCCTGCCCCGGCCCCTCTCCCAGGGACAACAATGGCAGGAGCCGGAGTCGGAGCTGCCTGAGCTCATCTCCCCCCAGAGCTTGGAGGGGGCTGGGGCAGGCGGGGGGCCGTGGGCTGTGCAACAAAGGCTCCCTTCCAGCCCGGCTCTCTGCCTTGCACCAGTGGCCTCGCTCCCACCCAGCCATCTGCACACACCCCAGGGTAGGGACACAGCAGCAGAATTTTGGGGATTCAGAGAGTCCCCCTTGGCTCCTGCCGGGCCACGGCGCTGCAGCTTCACGGGTCGGGTCTCCCTACTGTGGACTGGTCGCCAGATCCCCACTCCAGCTGCTTTGTGTCTTGGTGTGCCAGGGCATTGTCTGCGAAGGAGAGACCCAGCAAGGCAGCCTGAGGTCACCAGCATCTCCCCAGCACCCTCCCTGTGTGCACGGGGAAGCCGCTGGCCCGGGAGGAAGCAGCTTCTGCCCCGTGGCGCCCGGGACGTCACGCCCCGGAACTGGGGCCCACCAGCCCGTTTCTCCCTTGCTTTAAAGCCCTGTAGGGCTAAGTCTTGTCCTTGCTGGGAAGTGGGTGGTTGGGCAGAGGGAATCCCTGGGGGGAGGAATGGTCCAGCCTTGTTATTAGACATCAGAGAGTCTCCACGGGCAGCAGCAGCAGCTTTCACGCTTGGCTCCCAAGGAGAACTCAGCCCATCCGTTCCCTGCCCACGGATTGACTGACCCACGGGGCATGCAGAGGGGAAGAGGTGTCCGGTCTGTCCCCTCCCCACGGTCCGTGGAGGGCAGGTCGTCCCTGCCCTTCCTGGAGCCGCGGCAGAGCCGGGACCCCGACAGGGGCTGAGACGCCCCCGGTGGGCTGATACCGAGATTAGAGGACGGCGAGTTGGGATCCCGGGAGCGGGATCCGGAACGAGGGGTAGGGGCTGGGACCGCTGGTACAGAACTGAGACCCTGGGGCAAAGACCGGGACCCCCCGCGGGAGCAGGTGCGGGTACCGCCGGGGCAGGGGCCGTGGCCGTTGCCGGGGCCGTTGCCGAGGCCAGACCGGTCCCTGCCCCCGCCAGGCTCCACCCCGGGCGGTGCGGGATAAAACTTCGGGCACCTCCCCGGCAGCTCCGCGTCAGGGCTGCGCTCGGACCGGCTGCAGCGCTCAGGAGGTGACACCGCACCCACCACCACCTCCCCCCGGGACGTTTCTGGGGTCTCTTTTCCTCTTCCTGCCACCGGAGGCAGCTGGGCTCCCGCCGCGCCGGGATCCGCGGGGCCGTGTTCGGTGAGTAGAGCCGCGCCGTGCTGGTGGGGGCCCGGATCGGGCTGCGGGGGGGATCCGCGGACCGGGACCGCGCTCTCTCGGTTGCTTTCCCCGGAGCGGGAGGGATGGCCCCACTTCCCCGGGGCTCCCGAGGGGACGCGCGGCAGAGCCCCTCTTCGGTTGTTCCGGAGCTCTGCTCACCCTCAGAGATCCTCCGTATCCTCGGTCACCTGGAGCTTTGCCTGCCTCCGGGGAACGGGAGCGGGATCGGTTGTCCTCGTTCCAGCTGTCGGAACCCCGCCGCTCCCGCCGCGTCCCGGGGAGCGGCTCCTCGCTCCCAAGACCCGGCGTTCTGGGGGGGGGGGGCGGGGAGGGCTGCCCGGGCAGGGGCTTTCCATCCCGGTGGGCGAGCAGCGGTTCTGGGGCGCACCGCGGCCGGGCCGCCTGGTCGCTCGGTAAAGGCCACCCGGTGTCTCGGTAAGGGCTCCCCGGCGCGCCGCCGGTGCGGCCCCCGCGGCCCCCCCGGGCGCAGGAGGCGCAGCGGGACCGGCAGAGGGCGCCCGCGCTTTGCTGACTCATAGCCCCCCCCACCCCCCCCCCCCCCGGTGCCGGGACGGGGCCCCGGGGCTGCGGGGTGTCCCTTCCACTCCCCGGGAGCCGGCAGGCGGGGCTGGGGCCTCTGGGGTGGAGGTTCCAGCTGGGGGACTGGGGGGGCAAGAGCGTGCTGGGGGGTACAGGGGGCTCAACCCCTCATCGGGACAGTTCCCCGCAGCTGTAACGGCGTCACCGGGAGGGTGACCGGGCGGGTGCGTGCGACCGGGCGGGTGTGACCGGCCACGGGTGACTGTGCGTGTCCCCCCCGCCCTTTCCGCCTCTGTGTCCCGGCGTCACTCGGCTCCGGGGGTTCCAGCTCCCGCCCGGCCCCGCGGGCAGTCACCTCCCGCCGCGGCCTCCTCCGGTGCGGGGGCCGCTCACCGCCCCCGCCGCGCCTCTCCTGGCCGGCGCCTGCCCGTGTCCCGCGTCCACCTCTCGGTGGCGCCCGGGCCTCGCACGCCAGCCCCATGGGCTCCCCGGCGCTGCCGGAGCCCGGCCGGACCCCCGAGCCCCCCGCGCCCCTTTGTTGTGCGCCGGGATTATGAATGGCTCCAGGCGCGGCGCGAGGGCGCGCGGGGGGCGGGGCTGGGGCGGGGCCTGCGCGGCCGCGTGGGCGGGAGGAATCCGGCCGGGCCGCCCCGCCCACTGGGCCACGTGGGGGAACCTGCGCCCGCCTCCCATTGGCCGTCACCGCGGATGTCTGGGCGCTCGGCGAGCTCCCATTGGCCGCGGCCGCCGGAGGAGCCGGAGTGAATGAGGGCGAGGCCCCGCCCCGCGGGACGTTGCTACATTGTAACTTCCCTCCCCCCCGGTGCTCCCACGGCAGCGCGAGCGGCGGCCGGTTCGGCGGGTCCGGCCCCAGAGAAGGGGGAGCGAGGCGGCCTCCCCGCCCCTCGCCGCGGCCCCGGGCCTCACCCCGCCCCCAGATAGCCCGCACCGAGAGCACAGAGCGGCGGCGAGGAGAAAGAAAGGAGGCGGCAGGCAGGAGCAGGCAGCGCCGCTTCCACCACCACCCCCCCTTCCCGCGGCAGCCACCGGAGCGGGGCGAGAACGGGACATTTCATATTTTTTTTTTTAATTTTTATATTTATATATATAATTTTGGTTTTTCCGCCTGGGCTGCGGAGGGCACGGCCGGTGCAGCCTGTTTGGGGACCCCCCTCCTAGCCGCCTCCCGCCTCCCGCCTCCTCCCGGCCCCCGCCCGACGCCTCACCGCGTAGCCGGAGCTCCCGTGGGTCCCGCCGGGCGTGTGGTGGAGCGGGCCCGGCTCCCTCCTTTATCCGATCCCCCCGCCGCCCCCCGACACCGACCGCCGCTGCCCCCGCAGGTCGGCGGATGGACCCGCAGCCCGGCGCCAGGAGCTGCAGCCGCGGGGCTCCCGCCTGCGAGGTGGGGCCACCCGAACCCCCCATGAACCTCTACATCCACACCACCACCGGCACCCGCTATGAGCTCTCGGTGCCCGCCGAGGAGACGGTGGAGGGGCTGAAGCGACGGCTGTCCCAGCGCCTCAAGGTGCCCAAGGAGCGTCTGGCGCTGCTGCACAAAGAGAGGTACGGCACGGCTCGGTACGGGGGGGTCGGCGCGGCTCAGGAGGCCCGGGGTCCCCAGCCCTCGAGAGCGGAGCTGGGCGCGGGGGCGGCCCCCTCGCACCGGGCTCGGCACCGCACAAAGGCTCCCGCCCCCTCCCCCTTCCCGGCCCCATTCCTGTGCGGGGCGGGGGGGGGGGGCAGCCCGGGGGGCCGCGGCGGGGGCGAGCGGGGGCCGGGCCGGAGGGAGGGAAGGAGGGAGGGGGGGGCTCCGGGGCGGAGGGAGGGAGGGGGGCGCCGGGCCGGGCCGGGAGCGCGGCCGCCGCCCCCTCGCCCGGCCCTGCCGGGGCTCCTTTGTGGGCGGCGGGGCCCGGCCGTGCCCCGGTCCTTTGTTCTGGGCTCAGCCCCGGCGGCGGCGCGGCCCGGCTCCCCCTGAGCCCCGGGCGGCGGGGGGGCCTTTGTCTGCCGGGGGCCCAGGCCGAGGGGCTGCGCACCCCCCGCGTGGAGCCCGCGTGGGGTCGGGCCGGGAGTAACTTGGAGAGTCTTTCCCGGATCAGGGAGGAAGGGGGGGGACACACGGGGACACCACATCCATCTGCCGGCACCCGCGGGGTGGAGGGAGCATGTTCCCAGTGCTGCCTCCCCACCTACACTGGTCCCAACTTCTCTCTAACCGCCCCCCCGCCAGTGGGCAGGTTTCCTGTGCCACGAACCCTGTGCTCCCACCCCCCTCGCAGCTCAGCTCCTCTCTGGCCCCCTCAGCGCTGCCCAGGGCAGGGCTGCCCCGTGAGTTCCCCCGGGGCCCAGCTGAACTGTGGGGTGCCAGGGTTTCCTCCTGCCTGTGAAGGCTGGGAATTTCTTGAGGTTGGGGTGCTTGGGGGCCTGTTGGTCCCCCGGGAGCAGCCAGACTTGCAGCTGGTGTCCCCCTCTCGTGTGTACCCTCTGGGGGAGCTGCCCGACCTGCACTGACCCTGCTTTTGGCATCTCCTCCCACAGCCGCCTCAGCTCGGGCAAACTGCAGGACCTGGGGGTCGTGGAAGGCAGCAAGCTGACACTGGTGCCCACCGTGGAGGCCGGCTTGATGGTGAGTGGCCTTTTCCTGCTGCTCCCTCCATCCCTCCCACTCATCCCTGTCTATTATTAAAGCCCCGGGCAAGGATGAGGATGTGATGTGCTGGCAGCCCGGCGGCTCTGCTGCCCCAGCTCTTGCTGAGGAGGCAGCGCTGGGTTGGGCACGGCAGCAGGTTTAGTATTTCACTCCTTTCTCAGGGCTTGTGTAGAAATAGTGGAAGTGACATGTCATCCCTCCCTCCTGCTGCGGACGCCCCCTCCTTTGCTGCATTTGTAACGTTAATCCCCCCCCCTCCTCCTTTTTTTTCCAGTCCCAGGCGTCCAGGCCAGAACAGTCGGTGATGCAAGCTCTGGAAAGCTTAACTGAAACTCAGGTGAGGGGCTGGATGCCGGGGCAGGATGGAGACAAAGGCGGAGGGCGGGGGGGAAGAGAGGACAGCTGCGGCCTCACTTGGCTTCCCCTCCCAAAAGCTTTGGCGTTGGTGCCTCGCTGAGGTTTCACCTTCACCATGGCTGGGAGTGCTGAGGGCGGTGCCCGGGGCAGGCGCCGTCACCCAGTGCAGCGCCGGGCTCGGGGAGGTCCCACGCCGGCAGCCCAAACAAGCTGGGAGCCGGGGAGGTGAAGTGACTCACTCAAGGTCACGCTGCAGGTTGGAGGCAGAGCCGGGCGGCTCAGGGCCCTGCCCGGGGGTGTGGGGCTGCAGCCCCCTCCAGCTGCCTACACTGGGGTGCAAGGAGTGGGCTGCCCATCTGCCCCACAGCTGTGATGGATGTAAAGGAGGCTGGCAGCTCGTGGGGCTGCAGAGCCCGGCTTCCCCCCCAGTACCCAAAGGGGTCCTCCTGCTTTCCTTGGAGCCATCCTTGGGGGTGCAGATCGGCCCTGCTGGGGTGTTCTGACCCTCTCTCGTCCCTTCCTTGGTGGCCGTGTGCTGTGGCGCCAGGTGCCAAGGAAGGGGCGCGGAAGGGGCCAAGTGGGCGGCGTTGGTGGGGCTGTGGTTGAATTGCTGTGGAGTTGTTGGAGGGGTGTGAAGTGGGTGGGCGGGGGGTCCTCACTGCTGGGGGGGGTCTCGGCTGCGGGCTGGAAGTGTTCCCAGGGTGGGAGAGCCGTGGGTGAGCCGTGGGTGCGCGCGCAGCCGCCAGCTCCTGCCGCGAAGGTGGAATTTACCCCCAGCCATGCAGGCCCCACTCCTTTGTTTTCCGTTTCTGTTACTGCTCTGAAACTCTTTCCTTCCTTTTTCTGGCCGATGCTGCAGCTTTGGTTTTTGAATGGTTGGGTTTTTGAACGTTTTCATAACCTGCCTTGCTGAATTCTGGGAAGGGGCTGAGCCCCATGTGGTGCCAGGGCTCAGAGAATGGGCTGGTGGGGCACTGCTGTACCCCCCCACCCCGGGGATGTGGCAAGGGCCAGGCTGCCCTGCCTGCAGGGACACGGAGTGCCCCTGGCTGCCCGGGGTGACCTTGACTTTTGGGAGCTGGTTTAACCCCGTGTGGGGGCTGGGGGGGGTCAGCCTGGACTGGAGCCCTGGTGGATCCCCAGTGCCAGACGCTGCTGGGGTCCCAGGGAGGGGTTGCAAGGTGCCGCCCATCCCAGCTGGGGTGCAGAGCTGTGGGAGGGGGCTGCTCCTGGCAGCCTGGCCTGGCAGGTCACAGTGCACGTCCTGGCCTCAGGGCTGCAGAAATTTCTGATGGGGCTGACCAGCTCTGCTCTGGTGAGAGCAGCGAGGTGGGGTGGAATGGGGAGCCAGGAGCCTGTGGAGCTCAGAGTACCCCCCTGCACAGGGCTGCGGCCCCTCCAGACCAAGCACAGTGAGCGGAGGAGGGTGGGTGGGCTACGGTCTGGCAGTGGCTGCGGGAAGCGGCTCCGCACCTCCCTGCCCACCGCAGGTTCCTCCGGTTGGTGATTCAGGAAGCCAGGGCTGAGCAGGAGGAACCGCCAGCACCTGGGGGGCGGCGGGGGGGGGGGGGGCAGGAAACCACTCCTCCCATTCATGCTTTGCTGGGCTCTGCCTGCGTCACACAGCCTCCGGAGCACGGGGAGAGCGGAGCGGCTTCCTCTGAGGGCGGTGGGGGGGACGGGGCGCTGCCACCCCCTTCCCAGCCTTTGGGGAAGTGACTGTTGGGCACGGGGGGCTTCCTGGAAATGCTCTTGCACTTCCTTCCTCCCCACATGGCTGCCCCCACTTTCCAGGGACGGCAGGCGTTCGGCCCCACTGCTGACTCTTCCTTTCCCCAGTCCCTCTGCCCAGGAGGGCTGAGGGGGAGGAACAGAGGAGGGGGATGACACATCCTGCTCTTCCAGGGCTGGGGGAATGTGGCCGGGGGGCTCTGTCCCTCTGCCCCCTTTGGCACAGACAAACCCCTGGGCACCAACACAGGTGGCTGGATGGAGACCCTGCAGGGGCTTGGGAGGGCATTTCCTGCTCCCCCTCCTCATCCTTGCCTTGGCCATCTGGATCTCCCAGGATGGTTTCCTTGTGCCCGTTTGGGGGTGCTGCTCTCCCCATCGGGCCAGGGGCTCGTTGGGGGCAGCTCCCGCTCTCTGCCAGCCCAGAGCTGGGGGCTCGGGGGTCTGTGGTGCTGGGGGCCGGGGTGACCCGGGGCCAGGCGTCGGAGCAAGGCGGCAATGCCGCGTTCTCTGAGTCATCGGCGTTTCTGAGAAGCAGCTGGGAGACACTTCCCCCATCCCTGCGGGCCCCGAGCCCGGTACAGTGCAGCTGAGCCCCCCCAGGGCTTGGCAGAGTCCCTGGGGACCCCTAAGTGCAGGACTTTGAGGGGCTCAGTGGCCCCAGCCCCGTCGGTGAGGCTGTCCCGGCCCCCGCGGTGGAGCCGGCTGGGAGGGACGGGGTCCTCCCGGCGTGGGCGGCCAAGCGGGCGGCTGGGTGGGACGTGTTTGCATTGGAGCGGGCTGGTTTCGCCGGGGGGGGGGGAGGTTGGCAGCAGCGTGGGGGCGGGTGCTGGGAGCCCCGGGGCTGGGGCGCCGCGGGGACCGGCCCGGCTCTGTGCCATGGCCCAGCCCCGGGGGTGCCGCGGGGGACCGTGGGACCCCCCGTGCGTGGGGATGGAGGGGTGTTCTTGGTGCTGCTGGGAAGCGTCGGCAGCGCGGGCCTGGCCGGGTTGGGGTGCTCTGGTTTCTCCCGGCGCTGGCGAGGGGTCAGACAGGGCAGGGGTGAGTCAGAGGGAGCCGGAGGCGGCCGTGGGGCTGGCTGACGTCAGGGGGCCCCGGGGAGGTGCGCGGGGCTCCCCCGGGCACACCTGGGTGCTGGGATGGGGCTGGGAAAGAGCCCACTCAGGAGCCCAGTGGGAGGAGGACCCAGCTGGGACCCCTTCCCACGCTTTGGTGAACGGTGCCTGGACCTGGTGTTGGGGTCTGTGGGGTCCCTGTGTGAAATGCACCCCCTACAGTGCCTCATAGAGCAGCAGCAGGGCTGGGGTGGCCCAGCAGCCGTGGAGGACTCCATGCAGGGGCCAGAGGTGGCCAGAGCTGGCATGGGACCAAGCACTGAGGATGGGGCTGCCAGACTGGCATTAGGCCATCCAGGCTGCTATAGGAAGGAAAACTGAGGCAGGATGGGGGCTGGAGTGATGCTTTCCCTTGGCCAGGTGCTCTGTGCACGCACACGCGTGTGCACACGTGTGTCCATGTGCGCACCCGCCGTCCTCTCCCGTCCCTTGCCCTGTAACCTCCGTGTCCAGAGCTGCAGCGTCTCCTTCCCACCCACCCCTTCCTCTGCAGCCTCCGCCTGACACGCTCGGGGCTTTGCTGCTGGTATTTTTAAAGCTGCTTTTCCCACGGCTTCTCAGAACCGGCCTCCGCGGCAGTGAGGTGTGGGGGAGCGGGGCCGGGGCTGGGGGGGCCCAGGGGGGCCCTGCTCCACAGGGCTGGGGACAGGGGCTGTTGGGCCCCCACTCGATGGCTGCACCCCAAAGGTGCCATGGGATGTGGGTGGGCGATATCAGGAGCTGCACATGACAGGCTGGGAAAGCTGTGTGCCCTGGAATAGTGAGGGGGGTGTACAGTGAAGGGGGGGCATTGTCCCCATTAACCCATCTGGGCTGGCAGGGGTGAGAGGCACAGCCCCCCTGCAGCACACGGGAGGGCAAGGGGGGGGCTCATGGTGGCTCATGGCTGTCCCAGCCCCCCTAGAATGTGGGGCAGTGCTTGGGGGGCTCCTCTGTTCCCTGCCACAGCTGCCAAGAGATTTATGCGACTGGGGGGAGGCTGAGGGGTGTAAGCTGGGGGGTGGCAGGTGTTGGGCATTGGGGGCCCCCCACAGCTGCAGCCTGGGGAGGGTCAGGCCCTGACTCTTGTCTCCACGCTGCAGCTGCTCCATCACCTGCCGGAGCCTCTGGGCTGGGCAGGGCCCGTCCCCCACCCGCAGCTGCCTTGAGGGAGGGAGGGCAGGTGGGCTGCACTGCCTGAGTCACAATGGCGGGCACGCAGGGACCCGGCATGTCCTCACCTGCCACCTCCTCTTCTCCCTGTGCCAGCAGGGGCACCCCCTCAAGCTGGGGGTGGGACACCCCTCCCGCTGGCCGGAGCAGCAGCGCTGGCCCTTGGCCGAGCGTGCGGCTCTGGGCAGTCCCAGCTGCGGCCCCTGCCCGTCCCTGCCCGCCGGGAGCAGCGCCAGGGAGGGCAGCCAGGCAGGCACAGCCACTCAGTGGTGGGGAATAAAGGGCAGGAAGGGCAGAAGGAAGAAAAATACCCCCCAGCACCATCAGCTGACAGAGCTGGCACCGGGCTGGGGTCACGTGGGGACGGCAGCTGGGCTAGTCTGCCAGCCTGGCACGGGTGAGGGCCTGGGAAGGGCTGCAGGAAGGGGTCACCCTTTCTCTGCCCCAGTGACCCATCCCTATAGCCAAGGGAAACCTGTACGGGCAACTGCCATCCCCTGCTCAGCACCAGGGGGGCAACCACCACCCCACTGCTTGTGCCACGGCTGATGAGGATCCCTCCTCTCTCTCCCCAGGTCAACGACTTCTTGTCAGGCCGGTCCCCGCTGACCCTGGCCCTGCGTGTGGGTGACCACATGATGTTCGTGCAGCTGCAGCTGGCGGCTCAGCAGAGCACCGGGCAGCTCCAGCACCGCCACCTCATTGCCAGCCGCGGCGAGGCGGGGGCCAGCGCCAGCCCCCACTGCCGGACGCTGCACGGTGCCAGCGGCTCAGGCTTCGCCCGCATCCCCGTGGTGCCCTCATGCCAGCAGAGCCCGGCCCCCAGCCCCACGCCCACTGCACCGGCCCCCCCCATGTACTGTAACGCCCCTCACGCCGCTCCTGTCACCGCCGGGATGTTCCGGTCACACGGGGCCAGCACGCAGACGGTGAACAGCAGCGTGGTCTCCTCCTGCTCAGAGGTGAGTCTGGGGATGTCCTGGGGCCTCTGGGAAAGGAGAGTGAAGCCGTGACGTTCCCAGCTCAGCTGTGGTCATGCCTGGCCCTTCCTCAGTTTCCTCATGTGTGGAAATGGGTTGTCCCCAGTCTGGTCTCCAGAATGTCCCCAGGTCCCAGGGAGGGGCTCAAGGACAGGGTGTAACCCAAGCTCTTACCCTACCCTGCCTGTCCTTACACCCTGCCTGTCCCCATGGCTGGGCAGGAGCTGCTGCTGTTGCTTCCCTTTCCCCCTCGCACAGCACAGCATGGTAGGGGGCCTGTTGG
Source organism: Vidua macroura (assembly GCF_024509145.1). Lineage (NCBI taxonomy): Eukaryota > Metazoa > Chordata > Aves > Passeriformes > Viduidae > Vidua > Vidua macroura. Next base: position 6,397,537 of record NC_071596.1, on the reverse strand, counting down.
GACCCCCAGGGTGGTTCCTTACATGCCAGGAGAAATGGGACTGGTGCCTGCTGCACCTGCTCCCTGTCTGGGCTCTCCTGACCTGGTTTTTTTTGCTGGGTGGCAGCAAGTCAGAAGCAGGATTGTGTGCCCCACCAGACCCCTACCCCGAGGCTGATCCCATGTTTCTCCCCTCCCAGGTGGACTGTGGTTCCCGCGGCAGCAGCTCCCCGGGCAGCAGTCCGGCCGCCTCGGCCCGATCCCGCAAGCCCGGGGCGGTCATCGAGAGCTTCGTCAACCACGCGCCTGGGGTCTTCTCAGGGACCTTCTCCGGTACGCGCTGCTCGATTTCCGGGGGGCTCCGGGGGGATGCTGGGGGCAATGGGGCTGTGGATCTGGGGGTGGCTGCTTGTCTCACACCCCCTTCTTCCCCACCTCCAGGCACTTTGCACCCCAACTGCCAGGACAGCAGTGGGCGGCCGCGGCGGGACATTGGCACCATCCTGCAGATCCTCAACGACCTCCTCAGCGCCACGAGACACTACCAGGGCATGCCCCAGTCCCTGACACAGCTCCGCTGCCAGACGCAGTTCTCCTCCTCCTCCTCCTCCTCTTCCTCCTCCTCCTCGCCGCCTGCCTCTCCAGACCTCGCCACCAAAACTACCTCAGAGCCGCTGCCGGCGGCCGCCGCCCCCACCCTACACCCCGTTGTCCAGTGCCAAAGCCAGATCCGGATGTGCAAGCCCAGTGGTGAGTCTGGCTGCCCCGAGTGGAGAGGGGTTGGGGTTTGAGGTTGGTACCTCTTTGGGGGTCCCTGGTCCATGGCTGGGATGAGTAGAGAGGGACTCGGAGCTGGATGATTGACAGGTGTCCATCAGGAGGATTGCATGTTCGGGGGCAATCAGCACCCCTGGGGACTCGTCCCCCCACCCACCCTGCATTGTCATCTCTCCCAAACACTGTGGGGACAAAGTGTCCCTGTGTGGGTGGGGATGTGGGGGAGTGGCAGGTGGCTGCAGTGTCCGTGCTGCCCTGGGAGTTCAGGGCCTGTCCCTGCTGTGTGGGCAGAGGTTTTGGGGTCACGCAGACTCTGGCTCCCTCTTTCCAAACCCATCTTCCCAGACTGGGGTGAATGTGGGCCTGGCTGGAGGGCCTGGCCCGGGGCATGGCAGTGGCTCCCCCGGCATTTTTGGGTGCACACCTGTGAGCCCTGTGGCCGGAAGGTGTCGCAGGCGCCCGTACCAGAGCCTCTGTGATTTGCTTAGAGGAAAGAAGTGAAACCACCAGTGCTGGCTCAGCCCCCTCAGGGTTTGTTCTTCCTTCTCTCCTAGCCAGGGGTGGTCCAGGTCCCCATAGGGGGTGGCTCCATGCTGGCCTGACCAGGTCTTCCAGGGCCACCTCCAGCTCTGCTCTGGGCCAGGACCCTTCCCCATCCATCCAGGGGGATAGAGGGGATGTTGTGGTGGGGACCCGGCACCCCAAAAAAGGGCTGTAGGCCACTGGGGATCAGCCTGGTGCTGTGGTGGGCACCCTGTTTTGGGGATATCCAAGGGACTATGCCATGGTGGGGGGCTCCGTGATCCCCCCAGTATGTGGGTTAGGCCACCCTCCCGTAACCACCTCACCCTTTTCCTTTTGGGGGGCACCTGCTATCGGGGTGTCCATGTGCCTGTGCCATTGGGGGCTACCTGCTGGGCTGTGTCCCCCCAGCTGTGGATCAGGGAACCCCACCGTGACCCGTCCTTCTCCATTACAGGGGACGCCCTGCCTGTTACAGGGGTGGCCACGTGTCCGTGCCACACGGGGCTGCCTGGGGGCTGGCGTGACCCTCCCCGGCATCACGTGGCAGCCCCCCATGACCCCCTTTTCCCTTGCAGGGGACCGGCTGCGGCAGACGGAGAACCGGGCGACGCGCTGCAAGGTGGAGCGGCTGCAGCTGCTGCTGCAGCAGAAGCGGCTGCGGCGGAAGGCGCGGCGGGACGCGAGGGCTCCGTACCACTGGGTGCCCAACCGCAAGGCCGGGCGCACCAACAGCAACAGCAGCGTCTCCAGCGAGGGCAGCCTGGACCTGGACTTCGAGGACTCGGTCTGGAAGCCGGAGGTCAAGGCCGAGATGAAATCCGAGTTTGTCGTAGCATAGAGAGCCAGGGCCCCGGGGGACTGTGCCGGGGGGTCCCACTCGCTGGCCCCGCTTTGGGGAGGCAGTGCTGGCATCGCGGGCCGGGGCTCCTCGAGATTTGCCGTCCCCTGTGACCAGACGCGTTGGGCTGACCTGCGTGTTGGGGGGAGCCCCCCGTCCCCCTGCTCGGTCGGGTTTGGGGCGATGGGGAAGAGCAGTAGGAGCTGCCCCCTCCTTGCAGCCTCCCCAGCCGGGGGGTCCTGGCACCCGGGGGGGCCCTGGGGCGTATCGAAGCTGCTGCTTTGCTGTGAAGAGGGACACAGCCGGGTTGGCTCCGGCCCCACCGCGTGCCACCCCACCCCGGTGCAGGCAGGACGAGATGAAGTCTCTCTCGGAGGTGCTGGAGCCCCCCTGATTTGGGGGCTGTTTGTTTTCCTTCCCTTCTATATGTAGCATTGCTCGGCTGTGGGGCTGGGCCCCCCCGGGTGGCCGGGGGGACATGTGTGCCTGGGCCCCACAGCTGCAGCCTGGGGAGGGGGGACGGGGGTGGGGGGGCTTTGTTTTTTGCGGGGTGTTAATTTTGTTTGGGGAGGGAGAAGCCAAGGCGCCTTCCCTCCACGGCCGAGCCCAACTTCCGAGTCCCTGGATTCCTTCCCACCCGCCGCTTGGGTGGTTGGATTTTTTTCTTTTTTAACTTAAAAAAAATAAAAAAAGAAGAAAAAAAAAAAAGAAAAAAAACCCTGAATAAATAACCCCAAACTCGGTCCTGGCTGCAGGGCCGGTATTTATAGACATTAATGACCCGACTGAGCCAATACTGACATAGTCTTCATAGGCCGTAGGATCCTTTTTCTCGTCCGACTTGGATTTTTTTTCCGTCAGGATCTGTGCAAATAGAGCCCCCACGTGATGTGTTTTTTGTCTGTAAAAGTCTTTTTTTTTTTTTTTTTTTTTGTGTGTGTGTGTTTTGGGGAACGGGGGGCGGGGGGGAAGAGCAAGGCTTTTTTGGTCTTTAATATTTTATTTTTTATTTTTGAAATAAATTTGGGCAGTCTGGATGCAATCGTGTCTGGTGTCAGTGTGGGGAGACAGCAGCTGCTTGGGCACCCCATCCGTGTCAGAGGGACGTGGCCCAGCCACAAGTGCCCTGTACCTGTGCACATACCTGCTCAGCACTCACACGTGTGTACCTGCAGGAGGAAGGAGGGGAGTGATGCCCCATCCTCCCTGGCAGGGGAACGGGTCTGGGGTCTCCTCGAGGTGTTTTCAGCACTCTCAGGGTGCCAGACCCCAGCCTCTGGGTGCTCATCTGACTCGGTGCTCCCAGTCTCATCCCACTGGCCACTGCCCGGAGGAGCTGGGCTGGTTGCACCAGCCGGGCTGGCCGTGAGTGCCAGGTTCCTGCCAGCTCCCTCCCTCCCTCCTGCGTCATGGCAGGGTGGTTGCGGGCCGGGGCGGGGCGTTGGTGGTCATGAATGTGGCTGTGCCTCAGTTTCCCCACCTGCAGTTGCCCCGGGGAAGGTGATGGGGTGGGGTGGCCCTGGGGATGTGTGTTAGCACCATCTCACCCATGCAAACCTCTTCCTGCAGCCCCCAGCATCCCTGGGAGGAAGCCGGAGGCTGGGGGGGCTCGGGGTGTCGGTTGCTGTGGGGGGAGACTGTGGGCTGGGACACCCCTGGAGCTGTGCTGTGACACCGACGCGGTGACACTGTCACCTCCAGGCACACCTGCGGTGGGGTGAAACCTGACTGGGTGCTGAGCTGTGGAGCTGTTATGTGGGGAGGGGCAGGAGTGGCTGCTCATGTCCCCTCTGCCATGTCCCAGCCTTGTCCCCGCATCCTGGGTTTGGGGACAGAGAACAACAACCAGAGCTCCATGGGACCCTCAGCACCTCACAGACAGGATGGGAAGTGAGTGGCTCTTCCCTTGGGGAACACCCAGGAGCCCAGTGTGGGCTGGGGGAGGGGGGCCTGGCCAGACCCTGAACTCCCAGGCGCAGCCAAGCGCTGGAGGAAGCTGGGAGGGAACGGAAGCAGCTCAGGTTCCTGCGGTGACTTGTGCTGCACCGGGCACCCCGCGCCCCGCTTTGACGTCATTTCGGGTAGAGCAGACCTCGGGCTGCCCCCCCTACAACCCCTGCCCCCCCCACACCCCCAGCCCGTGCCAAATTTGGCAACGAGAAGAGCTGCCGACCACAGCAGGAGCAACACGGTGGCCTTGTAAGGCAATCGCTGCCGGGAGGGCACGCGGGGGACACACACACGCGTGTGCACACAGGGACAAGCGCCAGCAGCCGCGCACGGGGGGACATGCAAACAGTCCCGCTGTGGGTGCTCCCCTGGGGAGCCCCCAGTCCATCCTTGGGAGGTCCCAACAGCTGCTGCCTCCCATGGGCTCAGCTCAGGGTTTGGGGTGGTCGTGGGGGAGCAGGGGGTGCCGCAGGGTGTGAGCTGGGATGGGCCTGGCCCCAAAGCCATGGCATGGCTTCATGGCACAGGACGGAGCAGGCACCTGGAGGAGGTGTCTGTGGCACGGAGAGACAAGCCAGGGCACAGGGCGCTGCATTGTGCCACGCCACAGGGTGACATCACCACGCCCAGGGCCCCCAGATGCTGCTGATAACAGCGGGGTCACTGGTGGTGGGCAAGGCTGGGCAGAGCCCTCACTGCCCAGCCCGGGTGTTGGTGTGCTTCACACCCCCTGCACCCCATCCTGGCTCCTCTCCCCACTGCCCCCAGCCCTGCCCAGCAGCCGGCACTGCTGCCAGGCTGTGCTCATCCCAGTGTTCCCAGTATGGAGCAATCCACAGCACCAGCATTGTGCCTGCGGTGTGGTGCCCGCTGTGGGGGCAGTGTGGGTGTCACCCAGCAGGTGTGTCCGTGCGCCCACAGCCAGTGGGTGGGGACAGCTGGACCGGGTGCCCCCTTGTCCCTCTGCCCAGCCCTTGCCGCAGAGGGTGCGCCAGGAAACACCCACAGCCGCATGGCTCCCAGGGCTCCCGGCACACCCGTGGGCCCTGTGCACGCCCGCGGTGCCGGGCACACCCCGGCGCAGGCATGCGTGGAGTTCCGCGTCAAGCCTTGCACACCCAGCCCTTGCACACCCACCCACAGCTCCCTTCACCCCACAAACCCACCCGGCCTCCCCGCAGCGCCCGCCCGCACCCCCCAGCCTGCAAACACACATGTGAACCCCCTGTGTGCCTGTGAACCCCACGGCCGAGGGCGGTGGCCATGGGACCCCCACGGCCGCCTCCAGCTCCCTCATGGTGTGGGGTGAATCACGAAGCCCCAGCCCCACAGCCCCCTGGAATCCCTCCGGCTGCACCCGGCGCTGGCTGCGGGCGAGAGACGGGGCTGGCGCGGCGGTGCCAGACGCCGGGTGGGCGACGTGCTGCTGCGTGTCCCTGGCACGAGTTGGGAACACGGCGTCTGCCGCAGCGGGGTCCCGGGTGGGGGCGAACCCCGGCCCCCGTGTGGGGATGCAGATGGTCCCCCCACCACCCGGCTGTGGGGCACCCGCCAAGGCTGGGGCACCCATGGGTGCCCCCTGGATGTCCCCGAGGGTGCAGCGGCCCCCGAAAGGCTGAGCCCCCACATCAGACCCCGGTGCTGCTGTGGGGCCGGGCTGTGGGCAAGCAGTCCTGGTGTGGGGGTGCAGAGGAGGCCGCGGGAGGGGGCCGGGAGCTGCCGGCACAGGGATGGATCCTGGAATTAAAAACATTCCAGGAACTGACTTTGAACCAGATAAAATAACAAGCGCCGTGAGGAATGTCTCACCCCGCCCACCAGCCGCGGCCCCACGGCACTCCCCACAGCCTCCCACTGCCCCACACGTGTCCACGGGCCCTTGCACACGCGTGTGCACGCAGAGCTTGCAGCCAATGTGCACACGTGTGCAGCACAGCCCGGCTGCTGGGGGTTCTGGGGATCTCCGGGGGGGCTGCACACCCCGGCTGCTGTGAGGGGCTGCAGCACACCTGGGCTGGGCTGTGGGGATGCACACACAGCTGGTGTGCAGTTCCACGCATGGAACACAGCCGGACACGCGTGGCTGTTGTGTGCACAGCAGCCCTCCCGCCCTGGCCCCGGCCCCCTCCCAGCCCATCGTGGGGCAGAGGGTCCCCCCGTGTCCTCGCCAGCCCTGGGGCCTCCCCGGCTCCCCCAGCCTGGCCCGCAGCCGCGGCCGGCGGAGCCCGGCGTGCATGGCTGGTGACACCACGGGGGCGGCGGGCCCGGGGGCGCGGTGCCAGCCCATCCCCGCGGACCCCCCCCCGCCGGGGCCGAGGTCACAGCGGGGCTGGAGCAGCAGCAGGAGCTGCGCTGGGAACCGGCACTGGTTGCACTGCGTGTCCCAGCCTGGCTGCCTGCCCTTGACAGCAACAAAGACCCCAAATCTCCCTTTTCCCCTCCGTCTGGGGAACCTCCCAAAAGCATCTCTCAGCTGAGGAGTTTTGGGAGGGGGGCAGCGGCTTAGGCGCCCCCTTTGTCCCCCATTCGCATCCACAGGGGATGGCGCTTAAATGGCCCCAGTGACATCGGCACGGTTGAGGGGTAGCCCCTGTGTGACCCTGACCCCACAGCCTGTGCCGTGGGGGTCTCGTCCCCACACCATAGCCCCGGGCAGTGGGGCCAGGGCAAACACGGGGCTGATGGGGACACAGGGCCAGAGGGCATCGCCGGTGCGTCACCGTGTTTACGAGGACCTCGAGGAGCTCTCGTGACGTCCGTGCGGGTCCTGCCAGCCCAGGCCCTGCCAGGTGGCATAGTGCCACCACCGCCACGCCACCCCCCTGGCCACTGCTCAGATTTTTGGGGCTGGCATGGGGCCACCTGGCCCCTGGCGGCGCGGGGGGCACGGAGCAGGGTGCCCCCCCCCCGTCACAAGGCACCGTGCGAGCGGCAGATGGGGCGGGCGCGGGGCTATTTATAGCAGCGGGACCCACAGGTAGCGACGGTGCGTCAGCGCGGTGACGCAGCCCCGGCCGCACGCCCCCGCAACTGGCTCCCGAGCCCCCCCCGAGCCCCCATCGCCAGGAACGGGGGAGGTCCCCACGTGCGCTGGTCACAGCTGGAGGATGCTCAGGCCTTGGCTGCGCTGTGCGGGGGGAGGCTGAGAGGGGCACGCGCCTGCGCCGCCCCCAAATCCTGTGTGTACACGTGTGTGCGTGTGCGTGCATGTCTGTGTGCACAGGGTCCCAGAGAGTGGACGCTCTGTCTCTGCATGTCCCAAGCTGTGTGTGTCACTCCATGTTCCCACACATGTCACCGCGTGCGCCCACTCCTGTGTCCCCCACGTGCACGGCGGCAGCAGCGCTGCGGTGATCTGCACGCTCGCGTCGCTGCGTGTGCCTGGCATGTGTCCCCCGTGCGTTCTGCTCCGTGCACACGCTGTGTGTGTGGCCGTGGCAAGTCTCTGCGTGTGCGCGTGGCCGCGGTGGCCCGGGGTGACTCAGCCCCCAGGCAGCCCAAGAATGCCCCCTCCCCACCCTCTCCCCGCCCCTGGCCTGCGCTGGGAACGGACTGTCCTGGGGGACGGTGACACCCAGGGCTGACCCAGACCCTGCTGGGAAGATGAGGCGGTGCCCCCCCGCCCCGCTCCCCCCATCCTGCCCCCCCGCCTCCATCCTGCCCCCCCCGCCATCCTGCCTTCTGGGAACCGCTTACAGGGGCGGAGGTGAGGGGTCAGGGGAGGCTGGGCAGGGCTGGGGCCCTGCGGCTGGCAGGGAGGGGGCCTGGAGGAGCCCCCAGGGACAGCCCTCCCCCCTCCCCTCTGCCGCGGGTACTCCAGAGCTCGGAAGGCCATCGCAGAGCTGGGGTCCCCTTGGTAGTCCCAGCAGCAGCGCCCACCCATGACCGGGATGAGCCCTGGGGGTGCCCAGGCCAGGCGTGCACGAAGTGGGGTCCTGCTTTGGAGTCCCTCGGCCACCGGGGCGTCAAGACCTGGGGCTATCCTGGCCGGGGGCACAGGCAGGTCCTGCTCCGTTCCCCTCCGCTCGGGGAATCCGGGCCAGGTGTTTCCCCCGGCCCGCCGGACCCCTGCCCACCGCGGCGGCAAAGCCCGGCCCGGATCCGCAGGCACGGAGCGGGACAGCACTCGTGGGTACCCCGCGAGCCCCGGCCCCGGTTCCCGGCACAGCTCAGGTCGCAGCTCGGAGGGGCTCGGGGCGGGCGGGGGCTCCCGGGAGACCGGCGGTCCCGGCCGGGAGGTGGGGCCGGGCCCCAGGCTCCGCTCCGTGCTCCTTGATCCGTCCCGGGCTTTCCACGCTCCCGGCCCCGCTCGTTCATTCATAGATCGCGCGCGCTCCCGGCCCATTCATCCCGGCGCGCGGGGAGCTCCGTTACCGTGGCAACCGCCCCCCCCCCCGCTCCCCCCGCGCAGCCGGAGCGCTGGAGGGGCCGGGGGCGGCCCGGGCTCCGTGCGCCTCCGTGTGAGGGGCGATCCTGGCGACAAGAGCCCGGCGGTCCCCTCGTTCGCAAGGCTGCAGGCGGGGGGCGCTCCCGCCGGCTCAGCCCCGCCGAGGTTCGGGCAGCGGCTGCCACGTCGGCGGGGGCGGCCCCCCTTCGCTCCCCCGGGCTGGGGCAGGAGCCCGGACCCGGCGGTTTCCACCGTGGGCTGGGCTTGGCGCAGCATAACCTTGACGATCCCTCCCCACCCCCCAGTTCCCACTCCACCCTCCCCCGTCTCTGTGGTTGTGGCACTGAGCTCCGGCTCTGCAGAGTGCAATTTCCCCACCCCCCCAAAGTGGTGGGGACCCCCCAGAGGGGCGGGGTACAGCGAGTGCCAGCGGGGAGCTGTGGGTGCGAACTGCCAGGTGACAAAGTGCGGGTGTCCCAGTACTGCGTGTGAGGGTGGGTGCAGGTCACACGTGTGCACCCACGGCTGCGTGTGTGTGGGGGCTTGTGCAGACCCTGCAGCCCTCCTTCCGTGCACCCCAGGTTCAACTGTGTGGGGAGGACAGATGTGGTGCTGCGGGCACCTATTGCACAGGGCTCTGCGTGGGTGGTTGCAGAAAGCTCTGGCATGCAGCAGGGGCACAGCAGGGATCTGCAGCTGGACAGTTTCCCAACGTCCTCTTCTTCCTCTCCAGGTTCGAGAGTGAGGAGCCACAGCCTCAGGGGCAGGAGAAACTGCTGCTGCAACCCCACAGGTGAGCCCCAGCCCCACAGGTGGGCTCCAGCCCCCGGCCCGATGTATAAACGTGATAGGGCTGTGCTCCAGGTCAGCGTGGGGCTGAGCGTGGATCCTCGCACTGCTGCACTCGTGCGTGCTTTGCACAGACGTGTTCTCCCGAATTTGTGCATGTGGAGGGCATGGGCATTCAAGACGCCGGGTGCACACGTGTTGGTGCTTGTGCCCTCGGGTGCATCTGTGTGTGTGTTCGCACCGATCCCACGGACGGGGCGGGTGTGCAGGGCCCCCTACACGCGGGGGTTGCCCTCACATGCAGCCGTGTGCGCGTCGCGGGCTCCGCACGCCGGTCCCGGGCCCCTGGCGCTGCCGGGATGACTCACGGGCTCGCAGAGGAAGCCGTGACTCAGTGCTGGATTCCTGCCGCTCCCCACCCCCTGGCCGCTCCGGCCACCGCGGCCACGTGGAACCCGCGGGACCTGCGGGTTGTGATGGTGCTGGGGGTCCCCGTGGGGCTGCTCGGGGCCGTGCTGGGTGCACGGCCTGGGCTGTGGGGACGGAGGGTCCCTGGGAACCGGTGCCTTCGGGCGCGCAGGAGGAGGATGCCCCGGGCTCGGGGTGGCACCGCGCACACGCCGATTCCCGCCCCAGCTGGGCGTGGGGTTCCGGATCGGGCACGTTTCCCGGGTGACTCGGGCGGCTCCGGCTGTGCCACCCCCGGGCAGCGGTGCCAGGCGCTGCCCCGAGCTCCTGCCTGGGGAGCTAGGGCTGCTCCACCTGCCCTGGGTTTGCCGTGGATCTGGGCTGTGGCTGCAGCTCCACCTGCCCCTGGCACTCAGCCACCGCTGGCACCGGGCTCCCCAGCTGCTCTGGCTGTCAGCCCAGTGCTGGGCAAGGGTCTGGGGTGCCATAGTGTCATGCAGGCAGGACTGTGGACCAGAGCAGGGACAGGTGGCTGCAGAGGGAGATGATCAGTGGTGCCATGTGATGCCTAGAGTGCTGTGCCAGGAGCCAGCAGTACCTCAGGCACTGCCCTGGGGATCAGTGGCACTGTGCAATGCCCAGGGTGCTGTGCTGGTGATGCCACACAGTACCCAAGGCTCAGTGCCATGGCACGGGCAGCCTCTGTGAGTCAGAGCAAGGTGCAGCAGCTGCCTCCTCCCTGCTTGCCCGTTCCCAGGCCCTGCTTACCAGATTCACTTTTGCAATGACTGGTGCAGCCACCCCAGCTCTGCTGAGCTCGCCCTGACCCACTCTGCCCACGCTACCTGTGGCCTTCTGCCCCCACATCACCACCTGTGACCTGGCACGGTGCTGCTGCTGCTGCCTCGGCCAAACCCCCTTAACCTTGGCCCTCGCCAGCTCCCGCCCCAGGTGCTGGTGAGCTCTGCCTTCCTGAGCGAACCCCATGTGTTCTTGAGGGGCTGCAGCCCCCTCGGTGGGGCTGGGGGCTGGTGGGTGACAGTGAGGGGGTCTTGGCCAGTGGTGAGTCAGCACAGGCAGGTGTGGACAGGGACTGGGATGGGGACGCCTTGACTGGGGACACCGTGATCGTGATCGGGGAATGACTCATGTGTTAAACAAACAAACAGGCGAGTCCGTGTGAAGCTGCGCTGGCAGTTTCCTCCATGCCCCAGCACCAGGGAGCTGCTGGTGCACCCCAGTCATTGATCTCCCACAGTGGTCACAGCACAGGGAACAGTCACGGAGCTGCTGCTGTGTGCGGTGTCACACACAGGCGCACAGGACAGCCAGCAGGACAGACCCGAGGGTCCCGAATGCAGGGCAGAGGCTGATGGACACTGCTGATTCCGGGGATCTCCAAACACCTGCCTTTTGTCCTCGCTGCAAGAGCTGCAGTGGCCAGGGCCAGGCAGGCACCTGGGGATTTCCAAGGTCCAAGCTCACCTGGGCTGGGGCTGTGCGGCCTCTCCCTGGGCCGGTAGGTGTAAAACCCAACCGTAGGCAACTGCCTAGCTCATGGCATGGCCAGCCTGCCCGGGCATCCCACAGCTTGGCCACGTGCCCACTGGGCTGAGAGTGAGCTCTGGGGTGGCAGCTGACTGCCCAGCTCTGGCTTGTCCTGATCCTGCAGCCCTGACCTGGAGGTGCCATCACTGAGCCAGTTCTGTCTGTTCTCAGATGAAAAGTGCTTCCCCCAGGCCCTGCTGCAGCCAGGGCAGAGCCAGCGTGTGGCTGTGAGTGATGCTGTGCCCCAGCACAGGGTCCATCATGTCCCCAGTCCTTGGTGGTGCTGTGCCACCAGCACCGTGTGATCTGGGACCTTGTGCACACACGCACTCAGAACGTCAGGATTGTTTTGTGTTGAGGCTGGAAAAGGGTCAGTCGCTTACTGGATTTTTTTCCACCCTTTCTGCTGTGGGTTTGGCCAGGTGCCCGGGGCAGGCGCAGGGGGTGGGTGTGAGCAGGCATGTGATGAGCCGGGTGTGACGGGGCTGGCGAGAGCTGTGAAAGTGCTGAGCTGGTGTGAACCTGCCATCCATCCCCATCTCCTCCTCTCCAGCCCTTCCTGGAAGAGCTGCAGGGAAGGTCCCTGCTGTGTGTATGGTGTGGGTAGCTGTGCCCATCCCCGTGGCATCTGGGTGCCTCATACAGGAGGGAGAGCCTGTGAGGCTGAAGGCTGCAGGGCTGGGGGTCAGTGCAGCTTCCCTGGGTGCTCCTGCCTCGCTGCGGGGGGACAGGGTGAGGACCCCACACTGGCGGGGGACATTGTTGCTCTGGGAGTCCCTGAGCTGCTTCCTCTTCCCCGTGGCGGGTGTATGGGGCTGGCAAGAGCATGTCCTGCCTGGAGCCACACGCTGAGTCAGGGACAGAACAGGAATAGAGTCGGGTGCCTGAGTCATGGCCCATGTGTGAAACCAGCAGCACTTCCCCAGGAAGGGGGAACCCCGCAGCCCTGACAACCCTGGTACATGTTGGCCACTTCCCTGGGATCAGGGTTCTCCCCTCCTGGATCAGCCCTAGCCTCTTTTGGAGCTGAGAGCTGCTGGCTCTGTCCTTCGCTGCTGTCAGCAGCCACAAGGACAGGAGATCAGGCAGGAATGCAGGCAGGGAATGACTGCCGCACCTCAGGACCCCCTCCGTGCACCCACACGGGGCACAGAGCTCCCCGCCAGCCCCCAGGGCTTTGCCAAGGGGCTGGGAAAACCTTGGGAACGGTGTGCAGGGAAGAGCCAGAGTACTCAGCCACCCTCCTTTGCAGTTCCCCTTACACACGTGTGTGCACAGTGCACTCCCACACAAGCATGCGCATCACTCCGTAAGTGCGACAGCCTGCCCTGCACCCCAGCCCCCCCAGCCATCCGTCTGTCCGTCTGTGTCCCCCGCCAGCTCCCACAGAACACCCCTCCCTCCCACCTCCCCCAGAGCGTTTCCGCAGTGTCTCCATTGATAAATCTGGAGCGTTGCCACGGCGACGCTGCAATGGGGCGCAGCGGGTGCGGGGCTGCCGAGGTGGGGGTGAGGGTGGGGGTGAGGAGGGCCCGCTGGATCCTCGTGTGAGATTGTACACGGGTGACTTCCCAGGTGTGTGGATGCTCACGTGTGGGTGTGCACACATGCAAGAACCGGTGCGTGCTCTGCATGTGCAGGGCTGTGGGAGTTTGGGGACCCCGCTCTGGGGCAGCAATCGCAGACGGGGCCTTTGGCTCCGTCTGGTTCTTCCTGCAGCAGTGCCGGGAGGGAAACTGAGACACTGGCAGCGTGGGGTTCACCCTGTCACAGTCTGTCACTTGGGGCAGGGGCTGCTTGGGGACAGGGGGACCTCACAATGCCACCACCTCTGACCCTTCCTGCACAGTGCTGGGTCTGGCCAGCATCGTCACGCCCTGGTTGCGGTCTCACACACGTGTGGGGCTCTGCAGCGGGATTGTGGGGTGCTGAGGGGGTGCTGGGTGCCAGCATCAGCCCCATTTGCAGCCAGGAGCTGGGGGGACACGGGCAGGACCCCAGGGCACGGGGTGACACGGGGCTGCCGGCGAGCGCAGCGCGGCCGTGGCACACGCGTGGGCTGCGCGGTGCCGTGTGGGCAGGATCGGTGCATGTAGCGTGGCTGCCCTCTGCTGCCACGGCCACGGCAGCGCCCAGCACCCCGGCACCCGTGGGACGCTGCCGGGGGCCGCGGCAGGGACCCCCAGGGTGCTGAACAATGGCAGCTCTCTCTGCCAGCCCCCGGCCCACACCAGAAGCCCCCGGGCTGGGGTGAGGGACTGCCAGTGTGAGGCAGCAGGGCAGTGAAGCTTTGAGAAGCTGTTAAATCTGAAATCCCCCTCCACCCTGTGCCCCCCCCAGCTGGGATGGGGTCATGCAGCAGCCAGGAGGGAATTAAGCTTTTTCTGGGCTTCCATGGGGAAGGGGCTCAGCCTGGGGAGGGCTGGTGTCAGTTCTTGGTGGCTCCCGCTGCTCTCGGGGCATGGGGCTGGCATGGATCTTGCAGCTCCCTCCCATCCTCCATCCCGCTGCGTTGGGAAGCAGGTCACGTCCAGCTCCCGGCACGGCAGCGATGCCAGGCGAGCTCAGCTTTCTGGGGCAGCTCTGGGCTGCTGGGAGCCGCTTCCAGCGCTTTTGGGGATTGTGGGAGGAGGATTTCCAGCGGTGCGGGTCTACGTGGCACTGCCACCCTGGGAATGTGGCAGTGGGGAGCTCAGCCCCCACTCCCCTTCAGCTCATCCCGATGGGTGCTGGGGGTCTTTGCTGCTCTGGCAGGAGCATTGCCAAGCTCCCCCAAAAGCTCATTGCTCCAGGAGTCACGGCCCTGTCTCAGGGCAGCTGTGCTGGGTGGCACCAGCCTGTGCAGTGCCAGGATCCGGCCTTTCCCTGTGGAACGCCCGGCTCCCAGGGCAGGTGTGGTGCTGCTGGAGGCAGAGACGCTGCCTCTACCTGCCTCCATTCGGATCGGTGCGAGGGGGGAGAGCGGGGGAACTTTCCCGACTCGTTTCCCCACATTGAGGGGAAAAAAAGAGAAGGAGTCGCATGACTTGGAGCTTCCCGAGAGGCAGTGCGGGGAGAGAGTGACCCAGGGAGCCAAGAATCTGCTCCGCTGTCGTGTCTCATTCCTGCTCTGCAGCGCGGGGCTGGGAGAGGTTGGGTTACGGGAGGCGCGGAAAGGGGACGGTGCAGGATGAGCTCATGCGAGGGCGCGGGAACCTTCTGGGCAGGAAAAAACGTTGATGCTGCAGTTCAGGGATTTCTGCAATCGCGGCGGTTCCCGCAGATGCCGGCTCACTCTGCCGGGCCACCCCTCGTGCCGATGGCAATAAAATGACTCGGGGACGGCTGTGGGCTCAAGGTGATTCACGTGCCCTTGCAGGGAAACAGCAGCACACAGCGACCCACTGAAGAGCAGAGGGGTCTTGGGAGGACATCAGGGTCCTGGGGAGCCCTGAGACCCTTGTGCAGGGAGCTGGACAAAAGGCCACCCTGCACGGGATTGTAGGGGGTGTGACACCACCGGCCCTACCGCAAATCACAGCAGCAAACTGCAGTGGGAGACATGCCTGAGGGAGTGTATGGAGGAGTCCAAGGGGTCTGGAAAAGTTCCAGTTTCCCTCAACACCTGGGCTGGCCCCCCTCGGTGTGGACTTTACCTCTTGCTGGGGAGGGATACGATGTTCCCAATTCTTGGCAGCTGTTCCCCTGCAGACCGTGATAAACCCTTCCTGCGTCCCCAGCCCTCTGTCCTGCAAGGTCGCCTGGTGTCAGGCGGTCAGAGGCTGTTTGTCCTGTCCTTGGGCAGCATCTCCTGTCCTTAAGAACTCAATGCTGCAAATGCTCTTAGATGATGATTAATGAGCGCTTATATAACTGAACTGAGTCCTTAATGCAGACAGGAGGGCGACAGGAGGGAAGGTGGGAGCAATAAACTGCACGTCACTGCTGCCGCTGCTTTTCCCACACCAGAGAAGCTGCGTTGTGTGCAGGGGGACCCTGGCAGATGTGGGGGAGAGGCCACCCACGGGGAAGCAGCTTGGGCAGCCCCCATCTGGGTTTTCCAGGCAGTTCTGTATCCTGTGGGAGTGAGCAGCTGTTGGTGCTGCCCTGAACCACGTTGCCCTTGGCATGGTCGGGCTCTCTGGTATGGCAGAGCTGGGAGGTGAAGGGTTTATGCTGGAAAAGCATTCATGTGTGACAGTGGCTGGAATGTTGTGCTGGTAAGCTGGGAGTGCTGGAGGAAAAGGGCAAAAATCCCACGGTAACACCTTAGTGTGACCTGTGAGGAGTGATGAGGCCGCTGCTGGAGATGCTGGGTGCAGTTGTTTCTAAATTTGGCTGTGTTTGGGCAGGTAGGGATGGTCTGACACACAAGATTTGGTTTTCCATAATCTAGCTGGGAAGCACCAGCCCTGATAAAGCTGCTGCTCAGTGCCAAGGCAATTACATGGTTGTCATGGTTACCACATGCTTATTTTCACCATCTTCCTCAGCTCAGCCGGAGTGCACCGGCATTCCCAACCCTGAATCCCCCCTGACCTCAATCGGGGTGCACTGGCATTCCCAGCTCCGAATTCCCCCGGGCTCCAGCTAGGTGCACCAGTATCTCCGATTCCAAATCCCCCCTGGCCCTCAGCTCATTTCCTAATACTCCAGTTTGGAAATCCCGACGCTGCTGTGACTCCCGTCACCTCAGGGCAACTTGTGCCAGCCCTGATCTCGTGCACCTTTTTGTTGTGGATCCCATCCCGTTGCTCCCTGTGGATCCAATCCTTCTGCTCTCTGTGGATCTGATCCCTGCGGATCCTGTCCCCCCGCTCCCCGTGGCTTTGTCCTACAGCCCGGTAAATCCCGGTCACAGGGAAGCGCAGTGGCCGCGCTCCTCACCACGGCAACGGCGGGATTGCGTCAGGGCTTTTCTTTCCAAATGCAAAGCTGGATGAGCAACTCCCTCGGGGACAGTAGTAAGGGAGAAGGGAATATTCTTTTCCCTGGGGCGCTTTGGGACTGCCAGTTCTTAATCCAGCCCTGGCTTGGTGTTTGCTCGCGGCTCCAAGGCTGCCGTGGGCCTGACACGGTGGGAACAGTGAGGGCTCCCATGCCAGGGACACCGAGGGGTCCTGTGCTGGGGACACTGAGGCCTCTCGTGCTGGGAAGACTCCGTGTGCCTCCCCTGTGGCACCTCCCTGCTCCTGGTATAAGATGATCTTGCAGGGAAAACCAGGAAGGAGCCAGAGGCTCGGTGTTGGATGGGGTGGAGGCGCAGGGACGAGCTCTGCTTCAGTCCGGCCTCACATTCCCTCCTTTCCTGCAATCCCAGCAAAAACAAAGGCAGAGGAGGCGGCTCTCGCGCCCTGCAGGATGTGCTGGGGCGTGCAGAGCTCCCCCACCGCTGTGCCTGGGAGCAGGGAGGATGGTCCCAGGGGCTTTGCCGGGGCTCAGGAGCAGGAACGCGGTGCCAGCGGAGCGGGTGGGGGAAGGGGGGCTGCCTGGAGGGCTTTGTTCCCTCCCAGCCCCGGGTACGGCACAGCACCAGAGGACGAGGCGTGGCACCACTGCCCCGAACTCCCCTCCCCGAGCACTCCTGTCCCCAGCCCTGGCCCGCGGCGGCAGCCCCGGAGGAGCTGCTCCGGGATTTGGGAACCTCATCAGAGCAGTGCCCGGGGCGGGGGCTGCCCTTGGCTCTCCAGAAGGTGCCGGGGCTGCCGAGCAGGTTTGGGCTCAGCTGCTGCACGGCTCTGGGCAATTCCGTGTGCCCTGGGCCATGAGTGCAGGGACTGGGAAAGGTCCCTACAAACACCACAGCAAGTTGGGGACCCCCAGAGAAAGCCCGTGGTGCTGTGGAAGGAGTGTGGGATGTGCTGGAGGCAGGAGAGAGGCTCATGTTGATGTGGGAATGGCACGGGGTGAAGGCAGGAGGGCAGCACAACTCCTCCTATCACAGCTCCCCCGTGGCATTTCCATGTGGCGCTCTCCCTGCTGTGCTGCCGGACAGACAGAACTTCTAGGAAATCAGATTTGCATTAACAGGATGTGTGGTCCTACAACCTCTGCCCTTGGAAGCTTTAAAAAATAGGTGATAAAAACATCAGTCATGTGGGGGGGGATTGCTTGAATCAGCTCCAGGTGATGCCTGAGGTCCCTCCGGCCTCTGGTGATTCACAATTTCCCATGGCTGCACCTGTACACACAAACAGCTCCGCTTCAGAGCGGATATTTGCACTCCCTAAGGAAGTGCTGGCACTTTTGCCAAATTGGGTCACTACGGCCACAGCCCTGCTCACAGCCAGATCCAGGTGACCAAAATTAGGGCTCATCCAGGGAAAACAGCCATGGGTGCTCAGGTCCAGAACTCACACAGGAGTGAACTCTGCGTCTCCTACGTGGTGTTGCCTGTTTGGGGCCCCTGGCCAGGGCCCTTCTGCTGCAGGAGGTTTGCTCTAAGGATGTGAATCCTGGGCTGTTTCAGTGCTTAATTAACTGCCTTAATGTCTGGTGCAATCTGCCAGGTGAGCCGCTTGCCTGGCAGCTCCCAGCACTGCTTCCAGCCAGAGCCCAGCCTGTGGGACATGCAGCGATGTCCCTGAGCCCCTTGGGCTGTGACATGGGGCAGCTGCGGGCCCTGGGTGCAGCCTGAGCATGGAATATCCACGAGGACTGTCAAATCCACAGTCTGATGCCCCGAGTCAGGAATGATCTGGAGCACTGAACCCTCCTGGCAGCAGCAGCACTGGGGCCAGAGCACACAGTGTCCATTTGGCCCAGCTCTTGCCTTGTGTCACTGGTGACTCTCACTGTCGAAGCAAAGGCATCAACACGCCCCAGGGAGACAGAAATCAAACTTTTGGGACACAACCAAGCAGGGCTGTGCTCGCCATTCCCTGTCACAGGAGCTCCTCTGCTGCCAGCAGCCCTTGATCCTGCTGGGACTCAAATTCCCCCAAAGCAGCAAAGGTTCTCGGTGCTATTGTCACAACACCCGGCCTGCCTGGCTTTGTGTGGAGTCAAATCCCAGTGAATCCCAGTGTTTGTCCCTCAAGGTTTGCAGCGGGGTTAGTGTTGGCCGTCCAGCATCTCAGGCTGGAAAATGGCTCTGTGCATCAAGGTCACTTTATCCACCCTCATCACAGACCAGAAACGCTCACATTAATGGGTCTCTAATTTAATCAAAATGCTGTGCCTGTGATTGCAGGGCTGGGATCTTTTCCTCTCTTGAAGGGCAAAAATCAATTTGCAGTAACAGCAGACGCGTCTGCTCCCTCCTCCAGAACTAGGAAAGTGAGTAAATTTTTTCATGGTATGAAAATAATAATATTGGCCTGGTGTGTCATCCATATTGGGGTTTTTTGTGTGTTTTTGAGCACTTTGGTGGCCGCATTTTGTCCCTGTGGCCCCATGAGCTCAGAAAAACCACAAATGTGGTGCCCCTGGGTTTTGTAATTACTGTATTATCTATGTACAAACTGCCCTTTTCCTGCAGATCCCAAAGGGATCACGACAAATGAGGGAGGAAAAGCCTGATTTCCACGCTCTGGGACGCAGGGAATGGGTGATCACTGCTCGACAGAGCAATCGCAGGCAGGTTTCTTTGCATTTCCCTGTGGTTTGTTTTTCCCCAGTCTCAGGCCCGGTTTGGAAATCGGTCACCAAATAGTGGTGATTTCCGTACTCCAGTGATTTTCTTCTGTGCAGCCTGGCTGTGACTGGAAATACTGGGAGGGAAGGAGGAAGGGCGGAAGGAGGGTGACCGGTGGCTGCAAACTCTGGCTGCGAACCGCAACATGAATTACAAGGAGTTTCTGGAGGCAGAGCAAACGTGTCTGGTCCTTGCCGGGACAGGGGACGCACACACACAGAGTGACCCCTGACGTGTCCAGTGCTGTCCTTGGGCACAGGACACACGCGGGACGCGCAGCCCCGTCCTTGCCACGTTTCCTTCCCGTTTCCTGCACACGGCTATTCCCTGCCGTGCATCTCCTCCTCTCCATTTCTTCACGTGCATCTCTTCCTCTCCAATGTTTCCAAACACTTTTCTATGTGAGATTGTAATTGTATGAAACACTGAACATTTTTTATTTTGAGGCTTTTCAAAGCTGTGTAGCCTCTTGATGAGGCACATCTCTGGCTTTGCCAGTTTTCTCCTTCAATACAAAATTTTTACTGCTGAAGGCATTCTCACTTTTGTCAAACCTCAGGATGGACTTTTAAATATTTCGTTCTTTGGAAAAACAGGCCGAGCAAAGACCTTTGTTTTTGAAGAAAACTTTGACTACTTCTCACTATCATCTCCCAAGTGCGTGTAGGACGACACTGCAAGGAGGGAGCTGAAGGGATCATTCCCCACGGGGCAGAGAAGAGGACGGCAGGTTCGCGGGGACAGGCCGGGCTCCCGGAGCGGGGCGGTGACCGGACGGGCCGCAGCGGGAGGAGCCGCCGGAGCCCGGCCGGGGGCAGCGCTCGGCGCCCAAGATGGCGGCGGCCCCTGAGGCGCCCTTTGTCTGCGGCCGCCGCCGCAGTGCGAGCAGGGCGCGAAACTGGGCCGGCGGGGCGGGGCGGGGCGGGGCGGCCGCGCCCCCCGCCCAATCAGCGGCCTCCACTTCCTTCCCTCTCACAGGGGCGCTCCCGCCCGCCTCCGCGCGCGCAGCCAATGGGCGCCGTCTGCCGCGCCCCGCCCCCGCGCGGGTGGAGGGGGCGGGGCCACGCCGTGGTTTTGTTCGCGCGCCCCTGCCTTCGCCCCCGCCGTGGTTCATTAATATTAATGAAATCCCGCCCAATCAGGTGGTGCAGCGGCGGCGTCGCTTTGGTGGCGTATCGTCCCTCCTCGCAGCGGGCTTCATCTGCATATTCATAAGATAGGCGGGATTGGGCGCGGGCGTTTATAAGGCGCCGCCCCGCCAGGCTCGCCGTACATTTCGCTGAAGCTTTGAAGTGTTGTGTGGACCTCGCGCCGCCCGGGCATCGGTGAGCGCAGTCGCGCGGGGCGTCCGCGACCGCACCGGGCCGGGTGGTCCGCGCTGAGCGGAGCCGTGTCCTAGGGGCAGAGGGCCGGGTCCCGCGGGAGGCTGGGCCGCGGCTCCCGACCCGCCGATCGGTGCCCTCTGCGGGCACGGGGGTCACGGCGGAGCGGGCCGGTCTGGGCCGTGTGGGGGAAGGGGCCGCGGCGGGGGGAAAGGCGTGCGCGGAAACAAAATGGCGACGGGCCTCGGCCGTGCAAAATGGCGGGCGGGAGGGAGGGGGCGGCGGGCGGCGCTGTCCGGCGAGGGCCGGTAGGGGGCGCGGCGGGGCGCGCATGCGCGCTGGTCACGGAGGGGCGGGGGCCGGGAGCGGGGGTCCCAGCGGGAATTGGCGGGACCCGGCCCGGCCGCGGGTTCCGCCGGGGCCCGGCCCCACCGCGGCTGCCCCGCCGCCGGGGCCCGGCCCCACCGCGGCTCCCCCGCCGCCGGGGCCCGGCCCCACCGCGGCTCCCCCGCCGCCGGGGCCCGGCCCCACCGCGGCTCCCCCGCCGCCGGGGCCCGGCCCCACCGCGGCTCCCCCGCCGCCGGGGCCCGGCCCCACCGCGGCTCCCCCGCCGCCGGCCCCGAGCCTCCCGGAGCCCCGGCTGCGCCCCCGCTCCCGCCCACCCTGAGGGACACCCGTTGTAAGGCTGGAAGACCACATAAGGTGTGGGATCGGGGTCGCATGAGTCGTCCGGAAGTTTGGGGTCACATCGGTGTTGTTATAGGTAGTGTTAGAAGGATTTAATGTTTGAGACCTCGCCGGGATTATGTGGATTCTTTGAGTCGCTGACTCGGTTCTGTTGGTTTGGCAGATCAGAATGGCATCAGATGAGGGAAAACTCTTTGTCGGCGGGCTCAGTTTCGACACCAATGAGCAGTCATTGGAGCAAGTCTTCTCTAAATACGGACAGATTTCTGAAGGTGAGACTGGAGAGTCACGATGGGATAGCTTCCCTTACTTAGTATGTTAAATTTCCCTGGTGCTGATGTGTTTTTATTTCCTATATCTCCTTTTCACAGTCGTGGTGGTGAAAGACAGAGAGACTCAGAGATCCAGAGGTTTTGGCTTTGTTACTTTTGAAAATATCGATGATGCAAAAGATGCAATGATGGCTATGAATGGAAAGGTGAGGAGGCTCTGGAGTTGATTTTTTATTTCCCATAAGGGGGGAGGAGAATCAGGGGTGTGCTGCTGTTCAGGCTGCGTGGAAAAACAGAAAAATGCCAGTGTCTTACATGAGATGATATGGATGTAAAGAAATCTGGCTATATGAATTAATACGTAAAAGAATATACACGTATTTATATGCACACTAGGAATACAAATTGATAAAGTTCCATTATGGGACCTGGATGACTGAGATATGACTTTATAGGCATTCCTGTAAATACAATTAATATATCAGTTTTTTTGTCCACTTGGTTTAATTGTGGCATGAAGTAGATGTTTATCTCATGAGGAGCAGTGAGCCCTGGCAGTACTCAGCCAACTGTGAGGGCGTGCAACTCATTCTACATGTGCTTGCTATTTAAATATTTCAGTTTGGCTAACTGTGGTTGTGTTTTAGTCTGTAGATGGGCGTCAGATCCGAGTCGACCAGGCTGGGAAATCCTCCGAGAACAGATCCCGTGGCTACAGAGGGGGGTCCACGGGGGGCCGGGGCTTCTTCCGCGGGGGCCGAGGCCGGGGCCGTGGCTTCTCCAGAGGTGAGTGCGTGGGGGTCAGTCATAAAGTCTGGTTGGGGGGTGTCACTTGTCAGAATGGTTAAAAAAACCTTGTTTCCATGTGTTTCCAAGGAGGTGGAGACAGAGGCTATGGCGGCAGCAGATTCGATTCCAGAAGTGGAGGCTATAACGGCTCCAGAGACTACTATAATAGCAGGTAAGGGCTCTGCCAGCACCAGGGGTCGTGGGCAAGCTGTGGTGGAGCTCATCCCAGCAGAGGAGGAGTTGAGCAGCTGTAAATCCGGTGCTGTTTGTCCTGCAGGAGTCAAGGTGGCTATGGAGAGAGGAACTCGGGAGGCTCCTACAGAGACAGCTACGACAGTTACGGTAAGTCCTGCTTCGAGTGGGAGCGCTGAGTCCGTGTGCTGTAGGAGCTCTGAACCTGCTGAGCCTGAGCCTGGAGCTGGGGCAGGCTCAGGCTGTGGACGTGGTGGTGCCGGGAGATTCTAATTTAATGCATGTGCAGGAGTTGCTCGGATCTAAGGCAAAGCAGGTGTTAAAAAAAGGTGTTCCTGGAGCCCAAACTCGGCTGCCCTAACGCACTGACCCGCGGGTGGGGGATCTCAGTAGCCAAGTAGCCGTAGCCTCAGAGTAATGCAAAGGGAGTAAAATGCTGGAACTTGTCTTTGCTTCAGTGCCTTTACAATTGTGCCTGCTTCTTGTCCTCAGCTACACACAACGAGTAAAAATCCTTCCTGACTCAAGATCGTCCTTCCAATGGCTGTATTTATAAAGATTTTTGGAGCTTCGCTGAAATGGTTATTGTGTAGTACATCTAC
Organism: Vidua macroura; assembly: GCF_024509145.1. NCBI lineage: Eukaryota > Metazoa > Chordata > Aves > Passeriformes > Viduidae > Vidua > Vidua macroura. The sequence goes on along the minus strand of NC_071596.1, from coordinate 6,374,857 downwards.
TTGTATTTTCACTTTTGTAGTATTATCAGTTCTGATCTTGTCATGCACAGCCTGGCAGCTTCTGAAACTAGACTGTCTGATTAGACGGTCTCGGAGAAAGCTCTGCTTTCAAGTGATTTTAATCTTTTTTGAAAGCACTTCAGATTTTATTTTATTCTCCATGAATGAGCCAAGGTGTTCGTTTTTGGTTGTTTTTTTTTTTTATGTTGGGGCCCCAATTCAGTTTCTTTTGAGCTAGCAAGGACCTTGTACCAATGTTCACTGGAAGCTGAACAAGCTGTGGACTTTTTTTTCTTCTTTTTTTTTTTTTTTTTTCCAAGTGCATTACCTTCGTCTTTTGTAACATTCCTTTAGTGTAGCAAGGTAGGAATGCAGCTTGGGTTCCGTTGGAAGGCAAACCACCTTGATATATCTAAAGAGAAACGTGCTTGTATGTTCAACCCGCATAACGGTATTTTTACTGTTGTAATGATGTAAATGACCCAGAACTAGACTTGCAAACTTACCATAAAGAGGTTCTTGAAAATGTTTATTTATATTGTCCTTTTTTACTGGAAGAAATATGCATATTCCATTGCTGTTGTATTTGAAGTGGTAAAGGATTCCTGTATACAGTTTTCTTTGGCTTTACGAAGCCTATTAAAGGACCGTCTGAAATGAACTCTGCTCCTGACATTTACATTTCATTGCACAACACAACCCTTGGAGACGAAGAACAGTCTTGGGAGCGAGAGGAGGAGATTAGGGACAGTGGCAGAGCTGGCCGGACGATTGCCCGGGCGCTGGAATTTAAATCCTAAAATCGGTCTTGACATCTGAATTGGCCAAGAAATTTCACATAAAGTAGTCAAAACTTGTCTGTAGAGGCTGGAAGTACAAACCTGAGGGTGTGCTAGGAGCGAAGTGCAGTTGGAATGCTAGGAAGGATAATGGATGTTTCCTCCAAAGCTGCTGTAGCCTACACTGGGAAGCTGTAGAGAAGAGCCAAGTGCTGTAGTCCCTGGGCTGTTCCCTGCGTGCCGAGCGCGTGTGCGATGTAGGGGAATGCCGGGCTTAGCTTAGCTGTGTCGTTGCTTACAAGTTCTAAGAATTCTTTGCTAGCAAATGGAAACTGCAGTGTCCTTGGAGAAAAGAAGTGTTGTGCCTCCAACAGAAACCTCTGAGACGAGAGCTGCTCTCTTGGCTAGTTCATATGTGGAAATAGTCCTGTAATTCGAGGTAACTCCTTTTGCTCATGTCCGCATCCTTCCTCTTGTTGAGAGCTCATTTGAAAGTCTAATGTACCTGTGAAATATTCCTTTTGACAATTTTGGTCAGCTGCTGGAAAAACGTTAACCCATGCCGTATGCAACCTTTGGCTTGTGGCACACCTTGAGTTCCACAGATCAGAGTTGGGCATGCAGCCGTGTCTTGCTGTAGGTACGGAAGCAAGATTGGAACGAACTCCCTGACTCGATATGTGTTCATCTATTGAGACTCTTCTAGACTTCATTAAGTTGCTCACTTTAATTGTAGCTTTCTTTGCCATCCTACTTGTTGCCATTAACTTTTTCCCATGGCCCACACTTCCTAAGCAGCCATGTCCAAGTGTTAACTCTCTGCTTAGGGGATCCAATCCATGGGCTGGCTGAGCACGGGCAGCAGCCGGCCCGGAACAGTTTTCCCAGACTGTGCTTTGTGGTGTGATGGGTTCAGCGATGGCTTGTGAGACCCTCGTGCGCTGTGAGCTGTGTGGGGAGGTTGGGGGCGAGAGCAGCCTCTGCCCCGGGCCCTTGTTAATGCCTCTCTGCTTTAGCAGGCTGAAGGGACCCGGCACACGCCTCGGAGGCCCAGCGGATCCTGAGCGACCAGAGCTGCGTTCCAGGGATGCTGCAGCAAGTTTGCCAACCAGGTAACATCCCTTTCATGGGTTTTTTCTTTTCCTTTGGCTTCTTGTCCCTGTTCCGTAGCCCTGAGCTCCAAGTGGTGCAGTAACCCTGTTCCTTTCCTGTATCATTATCCACCTTCCAATTATCTTGTCTCCATTTCGTTTCAGCACTGAGACACGTCAGAGAAGACAGAAGGACAGACACTGGAGTGGAGAGATGAAGAGCTCAGAGCAGTGGTGTTGCTCATTTTTACATGAACCAAATCAATCAAGACAGAATAAAACACTGAGATGTGGAAAAAACAAATCTCTGTGGTACTTTTTGTGGGAAACAGAATGTTTTTTGACAAAAGTATTCGGTGCACAGCCCAGTTCAGAGCTCAGAGCACATCATCGCTCTGGTGCTTGGTGGTGGACACACTCTGCTCCAAGCAGATTGATGTGATTGATCCTCATGGAAAATGAGGTCTTGTTGCAGGTTAAATCCCAAAAATGTGGCAGCTCAGTAATGAGGAGGATTAATACAATGTTGGGAGAGGCTGACACTCTGAATGTGTTTCTGGCAGGAGATTGCAGGGTGAGAGCAGTGAGAGTTCTTGAGGATCTCAGCTGCTCCTGCCCTTTTTTTTTTTTTCATGTTAGAAAGGACTTGATTGCTTCATCCTGCCCTTTTCTCCCCATTCTTTTAAACATAAACTCAAGAATTTGGTGATGGGCTCATTCAGGAGCCCTGAGGACTTGCTGCCCAATTCTACTGATAGGAGTCTCCAGACATTCCTGCCTGCAGGAGGGGATTATTGAGCTCACTTCACAAAACCTACTTTTCCTCCTTTAGCCTTTTTCAAATTATCTAAGAGAGCAGCATTTAAAAAAAGCAATCAGCCATGACACACTTCTGGGGGTTGTATTGAGCAATTCACCAGTGAGGATTTTTGCATGTTAATGCAGGAGGATATTAAATATAATGAAGCGTGAGGAGTGTGTGAAGTCTTTGCTGATAAAAATGCAGTCAGGTGAGGCTTAAATGAATTCAGGCTGAAAATACTTACAAATAATGCTTTGTAAGACCTTCCTAAATAGGATGCTTAGAGGCAGGCAGAAATAATGAACAGGTGCAAAAATAGCCTGGTTGAAGGTGCTGTTATTTTTGGCATTGCTAATTATGGCATTGAGTTAATGATGTCTTGCCGGAATGGCTGAGGGAAGCGCTGGAGCCAGGGGCTGGATGTGGAACCCAGTGGCGTCATCGGGAAGGTGTTTGGGTGCTGTGGGTCTGACGTGAGCTCGGGTGACCCAGTTTTAGCCAAAATGCCCTTTTTTTAAAGTAAGCCCTCTGTGTCCAGGCAGCTGGAGCCATTCCCTGAGGAAAAATGGGGAAGTGGAGCAGGGCTGAAGAGCAGTGACTGAGCCCTGGCCAGCCAGAACTGTCTGCAGAGGAAAAGGTGGGGGATAGAAATTCTTGAAATGCTCGAAATGCTCCCGTTTCCAGCTGTGTTCACCACGGGGCGGGAATGGCCGCCCTGAAGGGAGAAGGAGAAGCCCGAGGGGGAAATGGCGGCTCTGCGGGAGAAGGTCCTGCTGTGAGGGGGAAGTGGCGACACTGAAGGAGCAACGATGACCCTCGGGGAAATGGTGGCCTTGAGGGAGGGAGGACAGCCCTGAGGGGGAAATGGCGGCTCTGAGGGAGGAATGAGAGTCCTCCGAGGGCAACGGCAGCGCTGAGAGAGGAAGGATGACCCTGAGCGGGAAATGGCGTCTGTGACGGACGGGCTGTTGCAGTGAGGGAGAAATGGCGGCCCCGCCGAGGTGCGCGCAGCCAGCGAGGGCACAGCAACAACCCTGAGGGCAAAATGCCGGAGCCCCGCGGCGGCTCCGAGAGCGCGTCCCGCCCGGCCCGGAACGGCGCGGCCCCGGAACCCGCGAGCGGTTCCGCGGGGCCCGGGCGGGGCCTGCGCCGCGCGCACCGTCCCGGCGCCTTCCTGCGGCCGCCGCTCCCGCTCCGCCGCCCCGGCCCGGCCATGCCGCGCCTCCTCCTCCTCCTCCTCCTCCTCTTCCTCCTCGTCCCGCACCGCGGCCGCGCCGCCGCCCCCAGCCCGGGGAACAGCACGGAGCCGCCGCGGGCGGCCGCGGGGAACGAGACGCAGTCGGTGTCGGAGCACGAGCCCGGGCCGAGGCTGTCGGTGGGGTCGGGGCTGCCGGTGCTGAGGCGCGCCGTTTATGTGCTGAGCGCTCTGTCGGGGCTGGCCGCGCTCTACTTCATGCTGCGGGCGTTCCGGTGAGTGCAAGGCGGGCACGGGCACCCGACCGGGGCTGTGTCCGTGTTCTGCCGGTCCCGCTCCCGGTCTTGTCCCCATCCTGGTGTCCCCTGACCCGGGGCTGTGTCCCTGCTGGCCCTAGTTCCCGTTCCCGTTGTCCCGGGCTGTGTCCCAGTTCGTCCCGGTTCCAGGTTTTCTGGCCCGGGGATCTACCCTGCCAGTCGTGGTTCCCCCTGGTCGGGGATGTCACCCTGACTGTCCCGGTCCTGGACCCAGTCCCCCTTGCTTGCGGCAGTGTCCTTGCTTGTCCCGGTTGTCGCGGTCCCTGTCCCCCACGGCTGTGCCCCTGCCCGTCCCGGTCTTGCTCTGGGTCCCCCCGAAGCCGGTCACGGTGTCCCCTGTCCCTTGCCTGCCGCAATCCCGCTCCTAATCCCTGGCTTTGTGCCGATTTTCCCTGAATCCCCCTCCCTCCATCCCTCCTCTGCCAGCCGGGGTTCTGCTTCCCCACGCATCTTTTTGGCAGCGAGTCCAAAACGTTGCTGTAAATCCCTAACACTGTTAATTACCCGAGGTAATTAGCGCTAAACCACCCGCTGGGTGGGGACAGCGGCTCACTCACTGTGCTCTCCCTGTCCCTCAGCCCCAGGTCCGAGGGCCCCAGAAACGAGCCCAAAACTCATTTCAGGTTGAAGAAGCCCCAGAGGAAGAAGTACGGGCTGCTGTCGAGCCAGGACGAGAACATCGAGCTGGGCTCCCTCGACAGTGACGAGGACACCGTGTTTGAAAGCCGGAACCTGAGGCGGTGAGGGAACATTTTGTGTGTTTTTTGTGTTGCTCTTTTCCTCACAAGGGGCTGAGGCTCCTTTCCCAAAGCTGTGGGAGCTCTGGCACAGCTCCTACAAACAGATCTGCATAAATTAAAACGCCTGTGTGTGGTCTCTGTGTTGGCACACGGATTTATCTCGCTTTTCCTCATTTTCTGGCCCGGGAAAGTCTCACTGACAGGGTTATTTGGACACTGCTGTGGGGTCATAGAGCTGTTGGGAGAGGCAGCCCCTGTGCCCAGTCTGGGCCTCCCTGTGTTAGACAGGGAAACAGAAATTCCTGGGTTTTTTTCCTTCAGCTTAGGAATTGCTTCCAACTCATATCACAGTTCAAACTCCCAGTCCCATCAGGATATGCATCCCTGTTTTCCCAGCAAAATTCCTGGTTTGTTTTGGTTTTCTTTTTTCATTTTGGGAATTGCTTCCAGGTCTTGTGGCAGTTCAAACTCCCAGTCTCACAGGGATATCCATTCCTGCTTTCCCAGCAGGATTGTGTTCACATCCCACAAGTTTGATTTCTGGGGAGGTTGTTTTAGGCTGAGGAGGAATGTCACCTTAGCTCCCCCTGATTTTGGGTATCTCCTTTTTTTCCAGATGACTCGGGACCAGCAGCACTGGCTGCCCGGAATGATGGAGGGTCCAATCCCAGTGGAATCTCCAGTACTCAAAGTTTTATATCTGCTTACAGTGACTTACTAACAGTTTGAGCCCTCCCATAGCTGGGGCAGGGGAGAGGGGACCAAACCCGTTTTCTTCACGTGCATTCTTGAGGACATTTCTGGGGAAGGATGGGAACTGTTCACTGCACGGGGAAAGGCTGAGGTAAAGGAGATGCTTCTGGATGATTTTCAGCACCTGAGATCTGAGCTCGAGAGCTGCCCCTGTGCCTCATATCCCTCTCTCCTTGCCCTGGAAACATCAGATTCCTTCTCCAGGCTGATCCTCTTTCCTTCATGCAATATCAGGTTACTTCTTTGGGAAGTGTCTCTGTAATCAGCTTCTGGGAGGAGCTGCGAGAGCTCTGTTACACAAACGGGGGTGGGAGGGTGATAGTTCAGACAGAGAAGCTTTGGGAACGAGTTAAACGAGCTAAATTTTGCAGGTTTGGAAATTACTGGGATAATCCAGGTCGTTCACGGGTTTACAGACGTGTTAACAAATGAAAGGGGCCACAACCCAAAGGAATATTTCTCCAAAAGAGCTACCAAAAGGGCTGGGAATGCCTAGACTCTGCCCCAGCCCCAGTTGTGAGTTCACCAGGGACAGGTGTGACATCTGCCAAGCTCTGGATTTTGTGATACCTGAGGAAGAGCCAGATGTGAGCCAGGGAGTGTCTTGGAGCAGTTGATGACTGGAAAAGGGGGACCCCAACCCCTCTTGGCTGTGATTCAGGGCAGCCCTGGATGACTCTGGAGTTTCATTCCCTTGGCTGGTACTCAGCCAGCATCTTTCCTGCAGCCCATTGTTAGGTGGATATTTGGGATCTGACTGTGTAGGACCAAAGGTGAATGTGTCAGGAGGTGGTTGGTGAGTGGATCTGCTGCTAAGTCAGTGAAAACTGCTCGCCAAGTGCTTCTGTCTGTGGCCTTTCCTTGGAAACTGGCAGCACATCCTTAAATCCCACTGCCCCCCACGCTGGTAGTGCCTTTGGAGAACCCGAGGGATTTGCCCTGCGGGCAGGGAGGGTCCCTGTGGCACCTTTAGGGTGAAAAATAAGGATATCTACCTTTTGGGCGAGTATTTATAATGTCTTTGGCTCCTTTCCTTTGGCTTGCAAACCCCCTGTGGATCAGGGGCAGCGATGACTCTTGGAGAAGGGACAGTGATGTGCTGATCAGGGGGAGGCTGGGGCTGGCAGATGCTGCGGTGTCCCGAGGCAGCTGAGGGAGTGCTGTGATCCTGTGCAAGCAGCCACGTTTGTCTGTTCAGGCCGGGTGAGGTTTCCTGGAGAAATCCCACCCCCGTGGCAGCTCTGTCTCGCATGTGCACAAAGGATTTTAAAATACATACATAGATATATTTTTTTAATAACATTGCCACGTGCACACAGTGCTTGCATGTGCCCTGTTTTCCTGTCGTTTGGATCGTTTAACACCTATTTTGGGTGTTCCCTGCTTGTAGCTGCTGCAGATGGGAGCAGGCAGAGGTTCCATGTGGGAATCGCTGGGATGGCTCCACCCGGCTGCAGCTTCCCTGGGGATCATCGGAGCTCTGTGATCCATGGTCAGGGATCTTTCTTGATCCTGCAGGGCTGCATGTGCTGGTAATTCCCTGGCTCTTTTACTCCCTGTGGAAAGTTGTTTCTTGGGGTGCTCAGCATGATCCCATTTCTCTGGGAAGAATCAGCTGGATCTGGCACTTCCTGCAGTGTGAGCAGTGCCAGGCCAGGGCAGGGGGTTTTGGGGTGGATCCTGCAAATAACAGCAGCTTTGAACACCTCATGTGACATTTCCACAAAGGAGCAGTTCAGGTGTTCCTTCCATTACTCTTTCAGTTCCTCCACGTGTGTTTGATACCCTCGTTTTAGGTCTCTTTGCCTCAGTTGGATCTTCCAGTAGCTTTCCAGTTGTAGTTCTTCAGGCTAAACACGGGAATGCAAATGGACCCGCCCGTGCCTGGTCCTGGGCAGGCTGAGGCCTCACCAGCCACTGCTGCACTTTTCCTTCTCCTGAATAAATCAAGGTGTTGGTGGACGCTCCATGTGCCTGTTGGTCTGCAGGATTCCTGCTCATCCCACCAAAAGGAGCCACTGGACCACGACCTGTAACAGTCACCACCTGTGTGCATCGTGACTGACTACAGCAGTCTGCTCTGAATTAATCCAAAGCCAATTTTCCAAAGTTTACATAATCCCTCTGTTACCTTGGAGTCTTTCTGGGATGCTCTGCTGCTGATACTGGCCTGCCCAAACCGACTGGGCCATCTGCAGGGTTAATGGGATCCATGGGAGCGGGGTGAGATCAGCTCTGGTGGTTTTGTTCTGTGCCTGGGATGGGACCTGCAGCCCTGTGAGTGCTGGGACAGGGGCCTGTGGTGGGAGTCAATAAACAGCACTTGAGCACGTTGTTGTCTGAACTCCCCAAGGAGCAGTTCATGTTTTGCCCTCCTGGAACTGCTGATCTGTCTTTAAACAGCCACTAGCCCTGTATCGATCCATGGTTTTCTTGTCATTGCAGCATCCCCTCCCTTGTACCTGGAACCACTGGAATAAAGCATTCCAGCCCACCCGTCCCTCCCTGCTGTGTGCACGGGCTGCCGAGCTCATGGATTTATGGGGTCCTTTGGGTTTTCCCCTTGCCTTGCTCCTGCTCACAGGGCAGTGACACTGTGCTCCCGAGGCTGCTGCTCGGCTTGTGCCCTGTCTGGAAGTGTCCAAGCCCAGGTTGGATTGAGCGTGCAGCAACCTGGTCTATGGAAGGTGTCCCTGCCCATGGCAGGGGGTGGAATGAGGTGAGCTTTAGGGTCCCTTTCAAACCACTCTGATTCCATGATTCTCCAATCATCTCTGCATTGGTTTCAGTTTTCTGAAGTCTCCTCCTTTCTCCCTGTTCTCACATTAATCCCTTTTGTTGTACAGAAGACCAGATAAGGTCCCTGTGAGGCCAATTCCGGCCTCTCAACAGCAGCAGAACCAAGTTCCGTTTTGCTTATTTGGAAGTGAGGAAGGAGATGCTGTTCCCTGGATCATAGAATCTTGGAATCTCCTGGATTGGAAGGGACCCACAGGGATCATCGAGTCCAGCTCGATGGGGTGCACAGACACCCCAACAATCCCACCCTGTGCATCCCTGGGAGCAGTGTCCAAGCACTCCTGGAGCTCTGGCAGCCTTGGGGCTGGGACCATTCCCTGGGGAGCCTGGGCAGTGCCAGCACCCTTGAGGTGAAGAATCCTCCTAATCTCCAACCCTAAACCTCCCCTGACACAGCTCCAGCCGTTCCCTCAGCTGCTGCCCCTTGTCCCAGAGAGCAGAGATCAGAGCTGCCCCTCCGGAGTCTCCTCCAGGCTGAAATGGGAATGTCCCGGCTCCTCCCTGCAAGGAATTCGTTCCAGAACAAAACCAAAGGCGTTCCTTGACTCATACCTGCTTCTCATCCACTTGTGTGGATCAGTGGCACTGAGAAAACAGAAGCCACGTTCCCCCTGTCCCCCTCTGCCACCCCACCCGTGTCCCCATGTCCTGGCTGCTCATGTCCTGGAGCAGAGAGGGTTTTGTTTGCTCCACAATTTACCCTCGTTACTGGTAGGTTCTGGGGGGCAGCGGGGTCGGGGCACACCGGGAGCTGGGGCACGGGGGATCCCTGTAGGTGGCACTCACAGACCAGACTTGAAGCTGCCAGGGCACTGCCGGCACCTGGGGAAGCTGCAAATAAATCCTGGTGCCTTGAAAGGCACATCTGCTTCCTCCAGCAGCTGTCTGGGATGAGCTGGAAGTGCCCTTTGGGGGCTGTGTCTGCCTTGGCGTTGGGGTGGGGGAGCAGCAGGTTTTGGGGGGGCTTCTGGGGAGCTGTTGGGGTTTGTCTCTCAGGGGAGTGTCTCTCTCAGGAGCAGGGGAGGGTCTTACCCTGGCTCCACTTGAACCAGGTTCCACCTGGCCCTGTCAGGACTTGTTTGGGAAAGATTTGTATGATTCTGGGCCTGACAAGGTTTTGGGATGCCCTGGTTTGATGGAGTGATGCCACTGGCTCCAGCACAGACATGAACAGCAGCACCCTGGGGGCACCCCGCCTTTCCTGGGCCAAATTAACTGCAGTGCTAATGAACTAACAGAGAGTATTCCCCCGCGCAGCAACATGGGCACGACACCATCACCCTGCCCATATAGATTGGATATGAGGGAAAATTCCTTCCCCAAAAGGAAGGGATCCAGCCTGGCACAGGCTGCCCAGGACAGTAGTGGTGTCACCATCCCTGGAAGTGTTCAGAAAACCCCTGGGTGTGGCACCTGGGGACGTGGTTTAATGGTGCCCTTGGCAGTGCTGGGGGAATAGTTGGACTTCATGATCTTAGGGGTCTTTTCCAATCTAAAAAAATTCCATGATTCTGTGCTTTCAAGCTCTGTGTGCAGTGCTGGGAGCTGCCACAGGATGTGAACCAAGTGCTTGTTCCTTTTCAGGCTCAGGGGGCTGTTACCCCAATTAGCACTAATTGCTGTGGCCCGTGGTGCTGGACCAGCTGCAGCTGTGCTGTCCTCCCCTCATCCCTGTTCCCTGCTCTGTGCCATCGCCTCTTCCTGAGCTCTCAATGGGGATAGGCTCCGGCTGGTGCTGGCTGGGATTCCAGTCACAAACACAAGCTGGCGGCATGGATCTGCTTGGAATTTATTTTAAACTCGAGGTAAAGTGCTCTTGATGCTTTGGATGCAAATTTCCTTCCCTGGAATGGGAGCTGCGGGGCCGGTGGAGTGCCAGGGAGCTCTTTTGATTCCAGAGCCTGTTTGCTGCTGCGGCTCCTCACGCCGCGCTCCGTGGAGTGCGAAATCACCTCTGCGGCACAGCCCGGGGAGGGAGCACTGCCGGCACACAGAGCTCTTCCCTCTTCTCTGTCCCCTGGTTTTAATGAGGGTTTGTGTCTAAAGCTGGGAGCTTTTCGATTTTGGTGGTTTTTTTTTTTCTTTTTTTTTTTTTTTTTTTTTTTTTTTTGGTAATTTTGTGTGTGACAGCAGTCTCTGTGTGATTTTTCTGGTCACTGTGTGGGAGAAGAGATGGTCCAAGTCCCTCCAGCCCCCCAAGGAGGAAAAAGAGAAAAATATAGACTAGGTAAAGGATGCTCCATTCATGGATTTTGGAGTTCTTTGTTACTGGATTTTTCCAGTACCAAATGAACCTTGGGGTTTTTTAGCTGGCATTAACCAAGGCCAGGTTGGATGGGGTTTGGAACAACCTGATCTAGTGGAAGGCATCCCTGCCATGGCAGGAGGTGGAAATGATTGATCTTTAAGGTCCTTCCAACCCAAACTATCCTGGGATTATTGCCATGGGCAGCTCTGGGTCACGGATTGTCCCCATAAACCCGCTGGGCTCTCGGTCCCACTGGGGCCAAGCCCTGGGCGGGTGACCAGATGAGCGTGGTCAGGGGAAGGTGTCACAAGTTTTGTCCCATTTATTTCTCATACACTCACTGGGTGGCTCTGGGTACTTTGGGGTGACTTTTGATGGCTCTTGGAATTTCCCCACAAATGTTTTCAACTGCACTCACAATTCTCCTGTGTCTGGGGCTCATTGTGGGCAGGGGCTGGGTGGTCTTCCTCACCTTCATTCCATGGACATTGGCATTCCAAAATGTGTCTCTAGGTTGGTGTGGAATTGGGTGGCACATTTGGAAGGAAACTGGGAATGTTTCAAAACCTGCTGCAGAGTCTCTGATGTCTCTTCTGTTCCACTCAACAAAGCACCTCTACACAACAAGCAGATTTTCCTGTATCAGAAATTACCTTTACTTAGTTGGCTTTTTGTCTAAATCCTCCTTCTGATCTTTATTTTTTCCCTTCCATCATGGAAAGGTGAATGGAAGTGGCACTTCAGCCACCAAAGCCTTTCCTTTAGAATCGCTGCTTGTTTTTTGTTTTAAACATTTTCTAAGGGGGCTTTGCAGGGGAGGAGGAAGGAGCGTCCGCTTTTCAAGTGACTCTGGGGAATAAAAGTATAAAGGACAGGAATGATCAGAACTGTGCTGGCAACAGAACAATATTTTATTTTTGAGTACCAGAGCTAATTGGAGAAGGAATTCACGTGACAATTTTTGCAATCTAAGGATAAGTAAACATGAAAGGGGCTCTGTGCTTCTGAATGTGCAATTGCTGTGGGAAGAGGGGGGAACAGCCCAAAAATTAAATTGGAGATGATGTCTTGGATGTTACAATCCCATGTTTGCTTCTCATGATGCTGGATCAAAGTCACGAGCCAAAGCTCATGTCCAGGGATACCTGTTGGAAGGATGGAACTCCCATGCACCCATGGGCTGGAATTGCCAGAAAAAGAGGATTTTAGGTCTGATTTGCTAGAAGCACTTCCACGGGTTGTGGGATTGGTGTGGATCTGAATAGATCCTGTTTCAGCAGGGCTTGGAGAGCCCCTGCCCATGGAGAGGTGTTTGTAGAGAATTACCAGCTGCTGTACTTAACATGGCATGTGGGGAATATGGGGGTGATGGGTTAGAGCAGCTCACCAGGGGGTGGAACAAGGACTGGGAGTTCCCCTCCCATCCAGACCATGCTGGGATTTTGTGGTCACCCTATACCTGGGTGGTTCCTGGTGTGAAGAGGTTCATTGTGGTTCCTGGGTGTGAAGAGGTTCGTGATGTCACATCCAGTGCTGGGAAATGGAACTGAAATGGCTCTGAACTGGTGTGTGGGCAACCTCCTCATTCCCTCTCCCATTGGAAATGTCTCCCAGTGCCGGTGTGATTCCCTCCTGCCATGCTGGAATCCCTAGGAATTGCTGTTGGCAGCACCTGGACGTCCTCAAAATGCTTCCATGTGCCACATAATTCAGAGCCTGGAAATGGAGGTGTTGAGATTTCAGGTTTGCAGACAGAAGAGTCCATTCCAGGGTTATGCTCAGCCCCTGCAGAATACCAGGAGGTTTGTCCTGCTCCGTGTGAGGTGAAGGCAGAAGGTTTCCCTGGAGAGGCTCCAGCCCCTCCCTGGAGCATTCACTCTGCCCCACTGCACTGCTGTTACATTCAGGTGGTTAATTACTCTCGCTCTTTAAAAGAATAAAACCTATGTACTTAAAATAATCCCAATTATTTCATTGTTCAGCCCGAGCTGAGCCCAGCCACCCCCGCTCCTGCAGAACTGCTAGAAAGGCTGCTCCTGACAGGGAAAAACTGATGGGCATTAATGCTGTGAGCAGCAGCTGAGGGGATTGAGGCTTTGGGGGGGCCATGGTGCTGCTCTACCTGCAACCCCCAGGTGCCTCTCCAGGACATCCCAAGGATCATCAAGTCCAATTCCAGCTGATGTATGGCAGGGCCTGTTGCAGTAGGAGAAGGAGTGATGGTTTTAAACCAAAAAAGCCGATTTAGACTGGATAAAAGGAGGATGTTCTTCTCCGTGAGGTGGAGAGGCTCTGATACAGGTTGCCCAGAGAAGCTGTGGCTGCCCCACCCCTGGAAATCTTCAAGGCTGGGCTGGACAGGGTTTGGAGCAACCTGGAATAGTGGAAGGTGTCCCTGCCCATGGCAGAAGGTGGAACTGAATGATTTTTAAGGTCCCTTCCCACCCAAACCATTCCAGTGTTCCGTGACGTTGCTGAAACCCAGGCTGGCAGCACAGGGCTGGCTCTGCCTGCTGAGGACACCCTGGAGGAGCAGCTCCTGAGGGGATGTTCTCCTGGAGGGATGGAGGGATGGCTAGGGGAGGCCTCATCCTACAAAGGGGACCCTCAAAGCAGCCGAGCAGGATCGTGGCAGTGCTTCCATCTCCGTGTGCGCCGGAGGCACAGCAGGACCTCGGGCACGGTGCCTCAGACTCGCTCGTGCCAGGGTATATTGCTGTATTTTGATCCTTTTTCTTGCCAGTGTTATTTTAATCCGCTTTTCTCTCACATCAAACTCCTCTTTCTGCAGAACACAGAGAGGCATCAGGTTTGTGCCCTTTGTGATTGGTAGCAAAGGGCTGTGATAGCGCGTTTTTCCTTTAGAACTGGAGGTTTTATCCCTGTGATAACTTTAGCTGCGCCACAGTCATCATTTGGGCTTCTCAACTGGCTCGGATGAGTGCAGGGAAAATGCTTCCCACATTTATTAGAGGAAGAGAGGGGCTGAGTGTTCTTCAGAAGGTTCCCACTCCTGTCACCCAGGAGTTACCCGGTGGCTCAGGTGGGTTTGGAAAGCAGCTGAGTTCAACCGAGATCACCTTCTGCCTCCATCTGAGGTGGGCTGTGGCTTTATCAGACTTCAGATCAAGGTGTTGGTTGGCACCACTTCCAGGGTGGATGATCGCCAGGAGCAGCCTGGTTTTCCTGGGAGCTGCACAGTCAGAGGAAGCCCTTTTCCTCCAAAGCCTGTGTTTCCTACATAGAAAATAACATGTAGAGAATGTTTTTTTTTTCCAAATGAAGGAAGGATTAAGGCACAGCAAGAGCTGATTTGCCAAAGGGCACCCGGGGATGTGGTGATGGATCAGAGATGGAAGCGGAATCCTCAGCTCAGTCCGCACCTGCCCCACCACCCTTTTCCTTCCCTGCTCCCTGGCTGCCCAGGTCTTATGGGATAACCAGGACTTGGATTTCCATCCTCTTAAAAGAGGCAATTTAAGGAGCTTTCCAGGGGAGCAGAGCTGCAGGTCACCTCCTTGCTGCTGAAGATGTTTTTCTCCGGCTTTATCCATCCTCGCGCTCCTTCAGAGCCTCTTTACTCTCCTCCTTTCCCAGCGCTCAGAGCCATTTTCCCAGCTTCAAAAGGTTTCCTAATTACCCTAATGAGGTCAGGAGAGACCAAACACTTCTGTGACTTAAAGAAGGGGTAGGAAGGGCTTGGGAGGGGGGAAGTATCCGGACTGGTGCCTGAATGAGGTGTCGCGGGAAGGCAGCATCTCCCCCTCCGCACGTTCCCCCCACCTTCCCATCTCCAACAGAAGGAAAAAAAAAATTGAAAAAAAGGGAAATGTGGACAGAAGGTCTCAAATGTATCAAACAGCTTTTAAAAAGAAATTCCTTTTGCCTGTCAAAAGAACAAACAGATACACCAAAAACTGTCAGAATTAGTGTTGGAGTAATTGCAGCAGCTCTCCAAGGTTAATGCTCCATTAACGAGCAGCTCTCACGCAGCTAAAAGCCAGGACGAGACAGGTTGTCAAAGGCTTCCAGGAGATTAAAGCGCTGCGTTCCCAGCCAAACTCTCCCGTGGATGTTGTTTGGGAGGGAGGGAAGGGGGGTGTTTGTGGGGTGGAAGCATCACGAGCCGTGGCGTTGGCGGAGAAGCGCGACCCAGAGCCCAGGGATGGTTTCCAGGCCTTGGTGAGGTCGCTGCCCCTGGGGCCTCACTCGGTTTTAAACACTCCAGGAATTTTTCAGCATCTTTGGGCCGAGGTTTAAATGTGTCCTGAGGGCAGCCTCGGGTGTGTGGGATCTCTTCTGGTTGCCAAGAAGACTGGGGCCAGGGTGAGTGGGATGGTGGGGGCTCTGACACCTCAGGAATTAATCCTGCCTAGGTTTCAGCCAGCCCAGGCGATTCCTTGTGATCCCAGCATAATTTGGAATGGGATTGGGGTCTGATTTAATCTTCAGGCCAGTGCAAGACTAATTTAAATAGAACTGACCTTGACTGTTCTTTTGTAGAAGAAAGGAAAACCATTCCAAACTTCCAGTGAGGAAGCATCACCCAGAGGCATGTGATCCAGCAGTGACAGAGCCGGCAGCAGCTTTGGGATCATCTTCCCAGGGGGATCTGGGTGTTCAGCACCTTCCAGCACAGCACTGACTGCTCATGGTGGATGCGGCTCTGAGCTCAGGGTTTTGGAAAGCAGAGCTTTACAGGAGTGTCGTTCCCTGGCAAACGTGAGATTTTGGGATTGTCCTGTGGAGGGCTTGGAGTTGGACATTATGATCCCTGTGTATCCCTTCCAACTCAGGATATTCTGAGATCCTGTGATTCTAAGGTGCGTTTTGAGTGGGAAGAGGCAATTACATTCCACAACCTTGGAAATGTGGTGCTGAGGGCCACCCTGGGCCATTTCCATCCCAACTTCTCTGTGTGTGAACAAATCCCCTCTCAAAAGGTGCCAGTGGCTTCCTGCTGCTCCTTGTGATCCCGTGTCCTGTGTCCAGGCTGTGGCTGGTCACAATTTCACTATGGGGTGTGTTGGACATCCCTGCCAGGATCAGGACTTTGTTCCACGGCCACTCCTTGGGGATGTGGGAGCCGTTCCCACGCCCCAGTGCAGCAGCCTGGGCTGAAAAGGCTGGTGAGGGAATGGAAAAAGAGAGGAAAATAATCTAAGTGGTGAGGCTGAGCCTTGTGAAGGGGCTGGTGGAGAGCAGGGGGGTCCCACAATGCCAGACTCATCTGGGGTGACACTTTGGAGATGTGGCTCCAGCAGCAGGGACACAACGTTCCCTCGGCCCCTGGAAGCAGCTGCACCCCCATAATGTGGGACTGAGGCCCTGAGCCTTGGATGCACTGTGGGATCTGCAGGATAGCGGGTCAGTTTTGGGTAGTGAATGGCTGGGAGTTCTCAAGGGAGGTGTGAGAGGCCTTTGGAAGGAGCAGCCATGGGCAGGGGAGATGAACAATGCCACGATTAGGGAATTAAACCTTTCCTGTGCTTCTCTTTCCCCACCCTGATATAATTTGTAACGATCAGACCTGGGGTGCAGCAGGACCAGACGGGGTGAGTCGTCTCTACAAGAGCAAAACAAGCTCCTGCCCAGCCCCTGCCTCTTCATTAAGTCAATTTGCATTCCTAATCTCCATTTTCCGTTATTATTTTCCCCCTTGTGCGGAGTGCGGGAGATTTGCATAAAGTTCCTTTTTTCTTGTTTTTGTTCACGCTCAAGGTCAGAGACTCGGTGAGACACTGACGAAAACAATCCCCTCCTCACCCTCCTTTAATTCTTTGCAGAAACATGTCCTGGGGATTTTAACATAACAATTGCTGGGGAAGGAAGGGGGGACCCCGCACGGAGCCCTTGGTGGGGGGAACCTAAATGGAGGAGACCCCAACAGAGCCCTTTCTCCCTTTCTGTGCTGGAAACGAGCTGCCCAAAGGAGAGATGCAAATCCATGACAAGGGAAGGGGGAGATAGATCTGGGAGCAGCACCAGTCGTGCCTCATCCTGCTGAAATGGGAGAGCTGGTCCAGCTCTCTCGGAGCCATGGCTGGAGCAGAGCCTGTGCCAAGCCCTCTCCGAGCTGGGAGCACCAACCAGCACACCCAGGTCCTGTGCCCTGGCCAGGGCTCCTGTTTGGTTCCTCCAGCTCCATGTGTTCACAGGGAATGGTGCTTCCCAGGGACGGTTCTCCAGCTTATCCTCTTTCTTGTCTGGAATCCTTTGAATTGAGGGATGCCCTGTTTAGTGATGCTTGGGACACCCTGGGCCCTTGCAGTAGTGGGAGTGGGAGCTCTGGGGTTAATTTCTGAGCTTGGGAAGGGGTGGTGATCTCTCAGAGGGAGCCCCAAATCCTCTCCTTCCTGCTGTGATGCTTCACAATGTTCCTCATGGTTCCCATAGGGAGCAGGGCTGGGTGAGGGGCCTCAGGCATCTCTCCTACCTCCAGGTTTTGGGACAAGGACAGCAGCCCCTCCTAAGGAATCCAGTTTCCCTGTGGGTGGTTAAAGGAAGAAGGAAAAACTCTCAGCCAGCTGCTGAGGGGCTCATGTGGAGCAGCCCTTTCCCCTCCATGGAACAGTCAGGTTTCTGATTTCCAGATTTTTCCTGATTTTCCCAGATCTGGCACTGCATTCAGAGCCTGGGATGGAGCACAGGGGACACCTGAGCTCTGCATGTGCCCAATGGGTTCTGAACCTCTTAAAAGGGGGAAAATCCCTTTTTAGCCCTGGGGTGTTTGCAGGTTTCTGCTGGATATGGGAAGGAGGGAGTGAGGAATTGGCTCCTTTTCATGTGCTCAAGCTGTGATGGTTTTAACGTGTCTAAATCATGCAAATCCCGGGGTTTGGGCATGTCTGAGGCATCCTGGGGGGCTGGTGAGTGACTGGATGGTGGCAGATGGTGGCTTGGGAAGGTGGTGGCCCAGCTGCTCCCAAGTGACCTGGATGGGAACGGGGAGGGATTGGCTTTAGGAGCAGAGGAATGTTGGATGGCCAGGCTGATGACGGGGCTGGCAAGAGCTGGGAGATGGGTTTTGTCTGGTGCTGTGAGCACAGAAATATGTCTTATTTCCCAGAACTGGGAGGTGCTTTTTTCCCGAGGATGCTCCAGGGCTCTCAGCTCCCGTGATGTGAGTGTTTTCATGCCCCTTTAATGCTTCACTAAACAGTTTGAGCTGCCGCCTCTTAATGCCCCAGCAAAGCACTGAATGCTCCGGAGCGGAAAGAGCAGCAAGGAAGGAGGGTGATGGAAAAGAGAAGAAAAGAGGCTGTGAGGAGACACAAAACCAGGGAGAAGTCACCTTTTCCCTTTCACATTCCTGGTCCTTGCTGTTGTGAAGGCAGCTGGATGCTGAGGGTCCCCCCAGCTTCTGCTGCTCCTCCAGGGAAGAGCTGGGCTTTGCTCGCCCTCTCCCTGCCCTTCCTGGGCTCTGTCCCACACCAATGGGCACATGGGGGGGATGAAGCTGGTCCCTGGGCCGCAGGAGGGGACACTGACAGACAGATATTTGGAGCCTGTCAGGATTCTCCTGACCTCTGGCTCCCCTGGTGAGCTGACATCCATCGGACTGGTGCCCTGCAGCCCACGCTGGTGATCCCAGCCCGCTGTCCTCAGCAGGTGTGTGCTTCCCAAAGCTTGGGAGAGGCCAAGGACGGGGGGAAAAATAAAAAAAATTCGAGTTTTAACCCACCCAAGGGAAGTTTGGCCTCCTCCCGCCCTGCTCCAGGGGGAGCCGCCGGCTTTCCTGCTCTTAATTCAAGTCATTGCATCCCCTGCACTCCGTGTGCCCTCCCCGGCACCGCCTGCCCTGCAGTTTGATCCGTAAGTACCAAAGGTACCGCCTCGGGCTGCGACATCGGCATCCTCGGTCGCCATAGGAACGGGAGCCGGGAGTCCCCTGTGCCCGCTCCCCCGGGGCCCAGCTCCGGGGGCTGAGCTCCAGCGAGCCTCTGAAGCTGGGCTGCTGAAGGCCGGGGGGAGCGGGCTGTGCCAGCCTGGGAGGGAGCGGGAGCAGCCGCCGAGCCCCGGAGCACAAAGACAGAGGTTATTGGTGTCAAAGAACTCGCAGCTCCAAGGCTGAGCCGCGGCTACAGCTGCTCTTAGCAGAGGGGAGTGCAAACCGGGAGGAGGGAAGGGGAGAGCTGGGAGCTGGAGCCAATTATTGCCAGGGGGATGGGAGGAAGAGGAGGAAGGTGATGGAGATGTCAGCGGTGGGGAGGGCAGGGGGGAGGATGAGGCTCAGGGCTGGGTTCATTACTGATCATGCAATCATTGAATATCCTGGGGGGAAGGGATCCACAAGGATCATCGAGGCCAGGTCCTGGGGATGTGTTATAAGACCTATTGTGATAGGACAGGGGTGATGGTTTTAAACTAAAATAGGGTGGATTTAGACAAGGTGTAAGGAATAAATTTGTCCCTTTGAGGGTGGGCAGGCCTGGCACAAATTGCCCAGAGCAGCTGTGGCTGCCCCATCCCTGGAAGTGTCCAGGGCCAGGTTGGACAGGGCTTCGAGCAACCTGGGAGAGTGGAAGGTGTCCCACCCATGGCAGGGGGTGGGACTGGGTGATTTTTAAGGTCCTTCCCACCCAAATCATCCTGTGATTTTGTGAGTCATGGAATCATTTAGGTTGGAAAAGACCTTTAGGATCTGTGCCCCTCTCCACACAGCTGCTGTCCCCAATGTTTGGGAGTTCAAGCAGGCCTGGGGGTTTGAGCCTTGGCTGTGGCTAAGCCGGGGGCAAAGGCAGCTCCTCCCTGAAGGGACACAGCCCCGGGGCCGCTGCCGGTGGTCCTCACTCCCCACCCCTGGTGAGTGACGCAGAGCCGCCCGACTCCCTCGAACCACCTCCACTTCCTAATTGCTGACAGTTATTTACTGTAAAGACAGGAGCACACGCACCACCGCCTCTGACAACTCGTGTCAAAGCCCCGCCAGAAAGTATCACTTTACAGCTTTATTTATTGCCCCTTTTTTTTCCCAAACAGATCTATTCCCTCTCCCTTCCGGGCGCCGCGCTCCTGCTGGCGGCCGTGCTGCGCCGTGGGGCTCCCTGCCCAGACCCCTCCCAGGAGCCCCCCTCTCCCAGTCCATGCCTGGCTGGGCGCTGACGGACGGGTGCAAGCGGAGGCTGGCGGAGCCCCCCGCACGCTGCCGTGTTTATTTGCTGTCTCTCAGCCCCTCGATGTTCAAACATAATTGGTTCTGCTCGGCGCAGTAAACACTGATGTGTCGCATCAGCGAGCCGGAAGGGCACCTACATGCAATTAAAATAATTGGGCGCGTACCTGGCTCTGATCCCCCCTCCCCAGCGCTGTTTTCCCTTCATCTCCTCCTCTCCATCCTTTGTTCAATCCTGTTAGCCCATCCCACTCCTCTCGGTGTCCATTCTCTGCCAGTGCGGGGTGAGGGGGTGCCCCATGCAGTGGGAGGTGTCCCATGGAGAGGGGCATCCAGCACTGCTGGCACTGGCCTTGGCACAAGTGCAGGATGAGTTCTCCGATGAGGGAGGTGATATTCCAGCCCAGACCCATGAAATATAATGAAGGCCCAAGGGACTGTACCAGCTCCTCAGTTAAAAATGATGCTGTTATATTTAGACAAGGTAACTGGAGGCCCCTCTGGACAGCACTGAGTACAATTTTTTGTTTAATGATTCCATAATCTGATATAATATCGGGCCTGTAAGACATAATGAAGACCTGGGGGAGTTTACATCTTCGCAGCTTTAAAGGGTCCCTGCTCGGGGACGCGGCCAGGTGGAGGTTTGAACTTTGATGCAGTCAAACGTGTTTTTCTCTAGGTTTGTTTGACATGATTGAGGGAATCCAGCAGCCACAGGGAGAGGGAACGGAGCAAGTGCAGCCATGCTCACGCCAACCCCGCAGCTGGTGCTTCTGCCAAGGGGGGGACACTGGAGGAGTTTGGGGGGCCCAGCAGGGCTGTGCTGGGGTCTGCACGGAAGTGGTCACAGTGGTGGGGGCTTCAGGAAATCATGGTGGTCTTTGGGAGGAGGCTGTGGTGGTCTTTAGGGGCAATGGTGCCTCCAGAGTGGAGCAGCCAAGCCCTGCTGTGGGCAGGGCACAGTGAGGGTGCTTCCACCCCAGCTCAGCCTCTGCTTTTGCCAACCCCTGAGATGGAGCTTTTGGTGCTTTAAGCTGTTTTGGCCCAGCCTGGGGATTCCTGCTCCTGCAGCAGCTCAGGGTGGGTCCTCCAGGGAGCAGCACCGGCAGTGCCAGCAGGGCCAGGCTGGGCACAGCGATGCTCCCTCTGGCTTTCCCCACCTTTCCCAGGGTGAAGCCCAGCTCAGCCCCACTCCCTGTGCCATGATCCAGAACTGAGAGTGGCATCAGGGCTGCTGGCACCAAAACTGGGAGAACAGGGCTGGCAGAGCCTGTGCCATGCTTTGCTGAGCAGCTGATCACAGGTTGATCACAGGGTGAGGGTCAGGATTAGGGTGAGGGTCCTTTGGTAGCGGCCACACAATAGAGTGACTTTTCCCCCGAAACACACAGCGACACCAAACATCGCCAGGATCAGCATCACCAGTAAATCTCCCGGCTGTGTCCATTTGGGAGCAGATCCACCATGGATCCTCACCTGGAGGAGACGGTGGTGATACCTCCATTGTGTCTGTTGAGTCCTGCCAGCGCCGGGCTGGATGCTCTGGGAGCGTTCCTGGTGTGCTCTTGTCTGGGTATCCGTGCTGGGAGATAACCTAATCCCATTTAGCCTTGGAGAGAGCCGGCAGATCCCTCCCCTGGGAGCCAGCACGCGGCGGGGGGTGGTCTGTAATGAATTCCCATCATTCCAGCACAAAGGGAGCTTACAGGAGCGCTCGCCGCAGAAAATATGAGGGTCGCTGCCCTATCATCCCTCCGAGACATCCGTCGTAGTTCAGTGATTCCCGGCTGCTGACAGGCGGCGGCCCTGGGAGGCAGAGCTGGGCCTTGCCTTCCCGGCTCTTCCCTGCCTGGAAAATGCCTTTTTCTGCCAAATGAAGGGATTTAACGCCCTGCCTGGGGCTGCGCTCGCCTATCACCCACCCGAGCAGCTGTGTGGCCCTGTGGGACATCACCCCACGGTGCCTATTCTCCTTCACCCGGGTTTGTTACTCATCTGTATTCCAGCAGCTCCTCGGGGATCCCGATGGGAAAACCCTGCCCCAAGTCCTGCGAGCGCTGAGAGGTGCCTCAGCCACTGAGTGGAAGCTGGGGGAACGATGCTGTGGTGGTCTCTGGGGGATTGTGCCTGCAGACCCCAGGGTCAGGTTTGGGGGTGCTTGAGGAGCCACCCGGGGGATCCCTGTGACAGGGAGGCTCCAGGGAGCCATTCCCCTTGCCAGGGCCTGTTCCAGCTCTCTGCTCTCCCTTCCTTCTCACCTTTATTTATTTCATTTATTTCCACCCCCCTTCATGGAAAACCACACGGTGGAACCTGCCACCTCCAAGCCGGGTTTTCCTGCGGCTCCGTGGCTCGGCCGGGATGTCTCACCTCGGGAGCTGCCAATCCGTCTCTGTCAAGCTGTCAACCCGGAGCGCGGGCTGAAGCCGCTGCAATTCAAAGTGGATTAACTCCTCGGGCTGCCCTCCCTCCCCCCGCCCCTCCCCATTCCACTTGGGTGGGTTTTGGCCGAACAGAAAACGCTTTTCCCCTGCGCTTTCCATATTCAAAAGCTCCCGGAGCGCAGCCGGATGGCGGCGGGGCCGCGGGGCCTGGGGCTTCAGGCCGGCGTGTGGGGCCGGTGGCCGTGGGAGCGGGACACGGTGGCCGTGGGAGTGGGACAGGGTGGCCGTGGGAGCGGGACACGGTGGCCGTGGGAGCGGGACACGGTGGCCGTGGCACTGCGCTGTGTCCCTTTAGCGCCGTTAATGGGGTTCTGGGAACGGTCCGTGCAGGGACCCCGGAGGGGTGAGGAGCTGCAGACCCTCCCCAAAACTTGCGGCTGTTCGGCTGCTTGTCCCCAGAGGGCTGAGGGGCTCTGGGGCTGCAGGGCTGGGGGGGCTGTGGAGCTGCGATCTGTGGGGGGGGGTCTTTGTTTTCCCGGGTGTTTTCCGCAATCCAAGCAGGGCCCGGGGCTGTGTCGCATTAGCGGCGGCCCGAGTGCGCGGTGCCAGCCCCGGGGGGCCGCGAGGGGCACCGGCACTAGAGGGGGGTATTGCCTAAGCAATGCGGTGCTGCCGCTCCGCCGCCGCCGCCGCAGCTTTGGGCCGAAACCGCAGGGTTTTGGCCCTTGACGGCTTCCCAGCTGTTTTTCCAGGTGTCGGCTGCGCTGGTATCCAGGTGCCATCCCGCACCGTTCCCGCCCCCTTCGCGAGGGGACTGTGGGTTTGCATGGTGGGAAATTGCTCTGCGGACACTGCTGCGAGCGGGCGCTCCGGTGCCACCGTCCCCGATGGACGAGGGACGGCGGTCACCAAATGCCACCGAGCCAGGGGGAGCCGCTCTGTCTCGTGGCAGCACGGCTCCGGCGTGGGAAGGATTTATCCGCAGCTGGATTTTGGGGCTGGGTGTTTTAAGGAGCATCAGATGAGGCGGCAGAACGCGCCCGGTGATGCTGGGGGAAGGTGTGAACGGCCGCGGGCGAGGCGTGTCCGTGCCCAGGCTGCGGGAGGGGTTTGGGTGTTCCCGGGTTCCCACCTAGAGCCGCAGGCTGTGCCTCTCTCCCACCCCGCTGGAGGGGAGGCACTGCCCGGGATCCCGGGGGCCGCACAGGAGCTCCGGGTGCACCCACATTTGGGATATGATTGTGGGGTTTTGCGGTTTTGCGTATCTGTGGCAGCTTACTTGGTATCCTGAATAAACTGGGAGCTCAAGGAACGTGGGAGGCTCCAGAGAACAACACCTGGGAGCCAGAGCTGTGCCACAGTCCGGCCACGTGGATGGGTGTCCCCAGCGCTGACCCCCGCTCTGTGAGCCAGGGATGGGTCCCTCCCTGACCTCTGGGGGGTCGGTGCCTTTGGATGGGACCTGAGTTCATGGGTGGGGTCAGAACCCACGGATGGGGGCTGGTGCCTGTGGATGCCACACAATTCCAAGGATCCCGTGGCTGGGGGCATCAGCACCACCCTCTTGCCTCCATGCCGGGCATCTGGATCCTGCTGCCAGCTGGGGTTTCCCATCACACTGGTCCCTTCCAGCTCGGGAAGCTCCAAGGGACCTACCCAGGCCCCTTTTTTTCCTGTTGCAGCTCCATTCCCAGCAGCCTGGCTCTGCTCTGTGCTGGTGCTTCCTGGCCCTTTCCCGGTGACTCCTCACCTTTTTAATGGGAAAGGGGTTTTTTATCAGTAGCAAATATTTTCCATAATTTCCTGGCCGATCCAATTAATGCAGAGGAAGGCAGGTATGAATTATCCCTCCCTGCATCCAGCCTTGCCCCCTGCATGGAGCTGGGGGCTGGAAATTGCAGGATTTACAGTAATTAAGGCAAATAGTTGGTTTTGTTTGGTTAGAAAAACAACCCGGTGCTGTTTGGAGAAGCCAGAAAAATCCTGGAAAAGGTTTTCCTTCCCTGGACTCTCCCTCACGTTGGGATGGGTCCTGGCTGGGAGGGAAGGCACTGGAGCGGGTGTGGGGCTGCTCCTGCCTGATCCCAATGGATCATCCCATTTTCCAGGGAATTTCATCTGGGATCCTCCACAGCTCCAGTAGAACTGAGCTGGGATGCACTGGGCTGATCTGGGCCGAGCTGGGATGCATGGGGTTGAGCCCAGCTAAGCTGGGATGCACTGAGGTGAGCTGGGATATGCTGGGTTGAACTGGGATGCCCTGGGCCAAGCTGGGATGAACTGGGAATCTCCAGCCAGCGAGTGCCCATTGGTGAGCTGGCACCACAAGGCATGGCTGACCCCTTGGGCAGCACGGTGCCCTCTGGATCATCCCCGTTCCCCAGTCCACAGACACTGGTGGGATTGCTCTGCGGGGTGGCAGCTGTGGGTTTGGCCATGCCCCTGGAGCTGGCCCTGGAGCTGGCCATGGAATGTGGCTCTGCCAGGGCTCGCGCCGCTGTCCCCGAGCTGGGAGGAACCACGGCCGGGCCTCCTGGAGAGCCCCGAAAGGCTTTTAGTGCCTTGGCTGGAGAGATGGAAACAAATGAAGTTGACAGACAAGTGTCTGGGTTTGTGGCAGCGTCCGCTGACAGGAGGGAGATTGGCTGTCGGGGGCTTGATGGAGACAGATCCTGGTGGGAGCGGGATGAGGAGATGGATAACCTTGATGGAGCTGCGGCACGGGAGGCTGCTCCGGCAGCATTATTCCAAAATAATTTGGTTTTTATTTGTTTTGCTTTGGGGTGGGAGGAGGGATGCTGAGCCCCACAGTCCGTGGAGTTTTTCCTAAACAGATTTGCTAAATAAATAATGAGGAGGATCCATATTTTATTTATATCCCACCTCTCCGTGTGGCGCTGGAGGTGTTTTACACCGGGCCGCTCCCTCCCTTTTAGCACGGACAAACTCCTAAGAGCTCGTGAGATGGAGATGGATTTACAGGGATATTTGGATGCTGAGCAGAAGGACAGGCAGCGGGATGTGCTGGAACTGCTCCTCCTGATGGACTTAATGGGCACCTTGGTGCTTTGTGAATCCAACTGGAAGTGTCTTTGCATCTGGAGGCACCTGAGGAATTCTGGTGGGAGCCAGCTCTGGCTCCGAGGGGCTCAGGGGGACCTATACACGTGGGAGGACACCCCAGGACACCCAGGGGGACATTCCGTGGTCCCTGGGGAGGAGGGTCTGGAGTCCCTCTGTGTTCACTCATCCTTCTGAAACAGTTTTTGGAACTTGGGGGGGCCTGGGGGACTCTGGGAGCAGAGCAGATCCTGTCCAGCAAGGACCAGCTCCCCTGGACAGCCCAAGAGGAGCGTCCTTGCTCAGGGATGTGACTCCAGGGCTGTGGGGTGTCCTGGCTTGGGGATGTGGCTCTGGCACCGTGGGGTGTCCTTGTTCAGGGATGTTGCTGGGTGGCACACCTGTGACCAAAAATTCCGCTGGATTTTCCGTGTACTCCCCGAACTCTGTCCTCCCCAGCGCTGGATGTGGCCCCACAGCAGCTTCAGGGCTCTGTGTTATTCCCATCGCTGTTTTCCATTTCAACAAAGCAGGGAGATCGCTTAACGTGAATTATTGTTTAATTTATCCTTATATCAGAGGTGAAAAAATGTCTCTGCAGAGGGTGGGACTCTCCCTGTCACCGTCTGTCTGTCTTTCCTTGGCACCTGTGGGTCACAGAACATGTCCCTGTCCCAGTCCCCATCCGTGTCCCTTCCAGTGCGAGCCCCTGACTGCCCCTTCCTGACATTTCCTGCCCATCGCCCCCCGGGCACCCCAAACCCCCCCCATCAGCCCATCCCCTCCTCAAGGTAATGGACCCCCAAACCTCCCTCCTGCTTCCGAAGCCCCCCTTCCCACCCATGTGACCCCCCCCCCTTCCAAAATCCCAATCCCCTGCCAGTGAGCCGCTCCCCTTTTCAAAGCCCCCCTGCTTTGCCAGTGTGACCCATCCCCTTCCACAGACCCCCCCCCCCGCCGGTCTGACCCCCCCCTTCCCAAGGCCCCTCGGCCCACCCGGTGCGACCCCCGCCCCTTCCAAAGCCCCCCCGGGGGTCGCGGCGCCCCCCCCGTGCCGATCCCCCCCCCCCCCCCGCAGGGGCGTGGCCGCGGGGGCGCGCGGGAGCCCCGCCCTGGGGCCGCGCCGGGCGCGCGCGCGGCCGCCGGTGGCAACAATGTGTCAGGGGCGGGGCGGGGGCGGGGCCGGGGGCGGGGCCGGCGCGGGGGCGGGCCCGGGCGGGGGGCGCGGGGGGCGCGGGCGGCGGGCGCAGCATGGCGCGGCGGCACTGAGCGAGCGGCGGCCTCCCGGCCCGGCCTTTGTCTCTCCGCTGTCCCCGGGGCGGAGCAGCCCGCGGCGGGGCCCGGGGCTGAGCCCGCAGGTGCGGCGGCAGCACCGGGGGCTCGGCACCGGGCGGCGGCGGCGGCGCCGCGGGGCTCGGAGGAACTTGGCCGAAGTTGGGCGCGGGGGGTGGTGGTGGTGGGGGGGGGAAGGTTCTCGGTTACCGGGGCGATCCCGGGGCGCCGCGGGAAGCGGGCCGGTCCCCGCCGCCCGAGCGCGGGATGCGGCTGCCCCGGCGCCGCCGCACCGCGGCCGCCCCCGAGTCCCCCCGCTGACGGCGCCCGGGGCCGCGGGCGATGGTGAGGGCTGGGCGCCCGCCCGCCGCCGCCGCCGCCCGCCGCCCGCCCGCCGTCCCCGGCCGGCCCCAGGGCCCCGCCGCCCCCTGAAGCGGCCGGAGCCGCGCCCGCCGCCCGCCGGGACGATGGTGCGCTGCGGGGCGGCCGCGCTGCTCGCCGCGCTCCTCGGCGTCTGCGTCTGGACCGACGAGACCGGGAAAGTTATCTCGGACCGGTTCGCCGTCTACTGGAACCGGAGCAATCCCAGGTGAGGCGGGGGGCGGCGGGGGCGGCCTCGGCGCCCGAGTTCCAGTCGGTGTTTTCCCCCGTATACACACCCGCCGAGCGCCCGCTGCCGCCCGGTGACAGCGGCGGCCGCCGCCCGTGGCGGGTCGGGTCTACCTGGAGCCCCCGGTGGGGTCCAGTGAACGGGCTGGGCGTCCCCGGGGAGGGGGGTGGTCCCCGGGGCTCCCTCCCCCGAAAGTTCCCGCGGGGCCCCGGGCGGAGCGTCCCCGGGGGCTGCGGCAGCGCCGGGAGCATCGCCGGGCGCGGGGCGCGTTCCCGGGGGCGGCGGGGGCTGCGGCTCGGCCCCCCCGGCCTCTCTGCGCCCAACTTCGGGGAAGTTGAAGTTCCTCCCCCCGCCACCCCGTCTCCCCCCGGTCCCTCTCCGGGGATGAAGGTTCTGCGAAAAAAACCCGAAATCCGCCCAAAGCAGCGGGTGCGGCTGGGGGAGAGTCGGAAAGAAAGATCTGGGGGGGAAATGGCAAAACGGGCCTGAGGAGGGCACGGGGCGTGCGGAGCTGGGGATGGCCGGCCCTGCTGCTCCCGGGTCATTCCCATCCTGGAAGCACAATCCCCACAGTTGGCTTCGTTTC
Source organism: Vidua macroura (assembly GCF_024509145.1). NCBI lineage: Eukaryota > Metazoa > Chordata > Aves > Passeriformes > Viduidae > Vidua > Vidua macroura. The sequence continues at coordinate 6,347,103 of NC_071596.1, read as the reverse complement.
CTGGCTCCAGTTGGAATTCTGATTTTTCTGTGTGTTTTTTTCCCCACTAAGTGCTTTTTCTTTGGGAGCAAGAGTTTCGTTTCTATCATATTTCTTTGTTCATGATTTTGAGGAACCCAAAACTGCTGGTGAGTTGGAAGCAGGAGGAATTCTGCTCTGGGAATGCTCAGGTGGTTGGGACCCTCAGGACCCCCCACCCTCTCTGTTGGGGAGACTCTTTGGGCTCTGAACAGGCCTGTTTGTGGGGATTCCTGTAAAAACAAACACCAACCATCAAATCCCCATTTCCCCCAAAATTCCTCAAAGTTCTCCCAAGCCTGGCAGTGTCTATGAGTGGTGAGGGATGAGCTTGGTGGGTGCAGCCCCTGTGGCCCCTGGCTTTGGGCTGTTCTGTTTTCTGGGTCAAGCGGGGGGTTCTTTGTCCCCCTCAGTCCCTGTGTGACGAGTGGACTTGTGGGGCACGGCGTGGCCTGGTCCTCGTCCCCAGGGCTGCCAGGGACATGAGGCAGCTCCTCCAGCTCCGGGTGGCTCATCCCCTGCTGCCATCCGTGAGGGGACCCTCGGTGCCACCTTCTCTCCCTCGATGACACCAGTGCCGCTGGGTGAAGTTCCTGGCGGTGTTTCGGTGCTGGGACACGCGCAGGGCCAAGAACCCTCAGCAGCACCTGGTGTCCATCCAACCTCCACACGTCCCTTTGGGGGGACCCACCCGTGCCCCTCTGTCCGCCCCAAAATGGGGCGAGCCCGTGCCTTTGTGCCTTGGTGGTGGTTCCTTGGCGGTGGTGCCTGCGTCGTGGGCCGCCTGCGGTGCATATGGATTTTATTATCTCCCTCACATTTTTGTGGGGGATTGTAAGAGCCAGGGAATTATTTTTTTTTTTCATAATTTTTTTTTTTTTTTTTTTTTTTTTTTTTTTTTTTTTTTTTTTTTTTTTTTTTTCCCATTGCAAAGTTTTTGATTTCAGCTCCTGGTGCTCCCCCCAAAGCTCCCACACTTTGGGCTCTTTTTCTTTTGTTCTCCCAAATGCCAAACGTGTGTGAGGTGTCAACCCCGGTCCGACTCTGGCATCCCGGAGATGAGAGTGGCTGGGGCGGTGGCTGGGATTTGGCACCCAGAGGTTCCGATGGCTGGGATTTGGCACCCAAAGGTTCTGACGTTTGGGATTTGGTGCCCGGGATTTCTGGGGATGGGATTTGGCACTCAAGGGTTCCGACGGTGGTGCCAACAGCCAAAAGTAGCCCCTTGGCCACTGGGGATGGGCATCCTGGGACCCCGCACTGGTGATGGCGTCGGCTCCATCCCCTTCGTCCCCTCGTAGAAGCCACCGAGAATTTCTCCTCGAAAAATCCACAGTGGATCATTATTCCATATATATTAATACATTTCTAAATCTGCTGTTGGCAGGGAAAATATTTTCGAGGAGGGGGGAAAATAAAATGGAGTGGAGGGAAGCGCGAGGGGCTGGGAGGGAAGAGCAGACAATGGCTGGTGGGTTCAGCAGGCACGTCCGCAGCGCCTGGCTCCGGGATGTGACCCAAATTTCCCCAATGTGGGAGCGCCCCGTGTCGCCAGCGCTCCCCGCCTGCGCCTTCGGCTCTCGGAATTCGAGGCAATTTATTAGGGGTTGCAAAGATTGAAATTGCCATTGAGTTTCCTGCTTATTCCCTTTTTGAACCCAGCGGTGGGTTTATTTTTTCTCTGGAGTTACTACAAGACCGCCTCATTCTTAAAAATGAAGAAAAAATGTATTTATGTGTTTTCTGGTCCCTTGTTTTCATTCTTTTCTCCCCCCACCAACACCTCATTTAGTAAGGGGGGAATAAAAAGGGGTTTAAAAAAAAAAGGGGGAAAAGACCCAAGGTTAAAATGTCCTGTTTGAACCCACAGACCTTCTCTGCCACTAAATATTTTTCCTCAGGTTTAAACAGCAATCTATATTTTATAAAAGACAGGAATAAATCTCATGGTCGATATGATTTGCCCAGATTAGAATAATTCTATATTTCATAATTGGGGCTAAATTAAAAATAAGTGGTACCTCGGGATGCTGCAATTTCCCTGTTCTGGGGAGAGATTTAACTACTCGCTGTGGATTTACAAGGTTTATTTTTATTTTTAAATGGTTTTGTGAGGATGCGCTAGGAAAACGTTTGGCTGGATGGAACTCCTGGGTTATCCAGGAAAAAAATGAAGGATGATGAAGGTAGAATTATAGAATAATAGTTTTGTTACCATGTGGAAGTGTGGATTTTTGCTCCGTGGCACGTACAGGCGCTGCCGATGGTCGCTGTCCGGGTGTGGATCTGTTGGCCATGGCTGGGCCAGTCACGGGTGGATCCATTGGTTGTGTCCGAGGTGATGTACCCATGGATGGGACCTTGGGGCTCCTCCCTGGTCCGGCACTGTGGGCAGGGGTCCGGCACTGTGGGCAGGGGTCTGCCACGACGCCCAGGGCTCTTCCTGCCGTCACTCCGTGTTTTCCGGCTGGTGGTGCGGCAGCCACTCGCCCGTAGGATTCCAGGGTGGATTTTCCTTGGGAGCCAACCAGGTTGATTTGGGTGTGCTGGAGTGTCTAGCATCACCAGCAGGTTGGGGTGTCCAGTTTTGGCCCCCATTGCCCCCCCCCACTACAGTGGGTTTAGGGTGGATGTCTTGGCGTGCGGCACTGTGCGACAAAAAATCAGGGATCTGGGAAAACCTCCGTGCTACGGGGGAAAAGGTCTGTGGGAAGCAGTGACTTGTCCTCAGAAGGTCCCCAGGCCTGTGATTCTGACCCATGGCCTCGTGGCCATGCTGGAAACCCCTGGGAGGCCAAGGAAAGACGAAGGGTTTGGGATTTGTTGCCGTCCCTTGCTCTGCCGACAGCCGGGTGACGGGCAGGGAATCATCATTCCTGAATGCTGGCCGGTGTTCCTGCAGCAATCTCACGGTCACTGCCGTGTGCCTGGATCCACGGCAGGAACGTGCAAAGTGACAGGGGTTCTCCTCCCTCCGTTCACGGCACAGATCCCTGGGACCAGACGGGATCGTGCCCGTGGCCTGGTTTAACGCCGAGGTCACGGCGCTGCCTCCGAACGGTTCTTTTGCTGATTTCTGTATTATTTTTCAGTGTGGTTTGTGAGCACAGCTGGGATTTCTGTTCTGCTCCTCTGCACTCCCCAATCCCAGGATCGAGAACCGGAGAAATGGTTTCTGGCAGGGGGATTTACA